>NW_021639828.1:0-605013 GCF_001865345.1 Cryptosporidium ubiquitum | reverse complement strand
GTTGCTGGTTGAGTAGGTGCTGGAGTTGCTGGTTGAGTAACCGACGAACTTGTATTATCAGTGGGATCCGTTTTATCAATGGGATCTGTCTTATCAACGGGATCAGTTACATCAACAGGATCTGTTTTATCAGTGGAATCTGTTATAGGAGGAGTTGTTGATGTACTTGCTGGTGGAGCAACTGGGCCACCTCCAAAGCCGTATGTTACTATTCTGTCATTGTCGTTAGCTCGATCTGCATTTACAGATGTACTATCCATATTAGAATCGTTGTGATTATCCCCCTGGTCATGGCTAACAGAACGAGAATCAATTGAAATGGGGTCCTCATTATGATTTTCATTCAACGAAGGGTTACTTGAAGATCTTGCCATTAATATTGGATCTTCTGCATGTTCTTCATCACCTAAAATATGAAAGTCTAACATTTTTTCATTATCACTATCTTCAAAATCAACGGATCTATGACTATCTAAACCCAAATTGGACCCACCAACACTAGTGTCACCAGAATTGGATCCACCAATACTATTATCATCAATATTAGATCCGCCAAAACTAGTTTCACCAGCATTGGATCCTAAAATACTAGCACCATCAATATTAGACCCACCAGCACTCATACCATCAATATTAGACCCACCAACACTCATACCATCAATATTAGATCCTCCAATACTGGTATGATCAGTATTATATCCACCAAGACTCATACTATCAATATTGGACTCACCAATAACTTTATCTATATCTGCCCCGTCATTCATGTCAATTTCACCCATATTACCAAAGCTCATATCTGGTAAATTGATGCTTTTGCTATCAATATCTTCTCCATTTATCGAGTATAAAAAATTTAATGAAATGAAAAATAAGGAAAACAATTTAATATTCATCTTATCTGTATTATCACAAATATTATTTTTATATGTTTCTTTAATCAGTATAATACTGTAACTTAAATAAAAATATATTTTTGTGTTAACTGGATGATTATTTTATATAATAATTATTACTGATAAAATAAATTTTCTAATTTTTTGAGTAATCTGGTTTAAACTATAATTAATACGATCTTATTTTAAGATATGATTACATATCCATCACTATTATATCCAAAGATACATAATTCTATCAAATGTCATTTTATTTATTTATTAACCCCACATTAATCATATATGCAAATTTATATGTATCAAATAATTATCTTTTTATGTATCTACCATTATGCCGAGCGATAACTATATGTAATAATTACCACTAGTTTTTTCTTAATGTTTTTTTTTTACAGAATTATTCATATTAAAGTTTAAGAAAAAAAATTTGATATATGAGGTTTAAATTATACAAATACTTAGCTAAAAATTAATTATAGAACATTTAATTCTTGCAGTTATTAATAAATATATATATATATTTTTTTTTTTTTTTCAAGTTATTTTTGCATTAACTCATCTTTCCCACATTCCCGCCTTTGCATTTTTAAATACCGGTATTTTGCATATCAATTTAAAAATAGTGGAAAATCATAACTCTTTTTCCTTGAAATATATATTTTAATACTTGATAATTTAAATTTATGGTATTATATCTACATTTTCCAGTATTTCGTTCAGAGTTGCTTTTGATATATATTTATCATATTTTTCTTCTATTATTGAATTACTTTCATTAAATTTACTTGGATTTAATTCATGTTCATCTTTAACCTCTAATAATAATTGATACTTTTCTTCCGTTTTTTTATTAATTATAGATTCAAAATAATTTCCTTTTTCAATAAAATCAACCTTAAACTTTTTCTCTGTTACTTGATTACCCTTGGCTTGACCTGAATTTCTGAAGATCTTTTTACTTGTTCTTGCCTCACATTCTTGTATTATATTATCCATTTTTTCATGACAATGATTTTTCATCATATTACCAACTGTTAATCCTAAAGCACCGCCAATAGCAGCACCAAAACTTACACCGAAAGGACCCAATATTAGCCCAGCAGCACCTCCACAAACTAAACCAGCAGTAGAGCCATGAAATGGCCACCAATTAGCCTTTGACTTACTTCCTTTTGCTACAAATGATGCACCCTGTGCTGTGTTAATTTGAGCTAAAGCTGATTGTTCTTCTAAATAATCTATTTCTCCAGTACTTTCTATAATTAATTTATATATTTCAGCCTGTACTTCCCTAATTTTTATCATAGAATGTTTAATATTTGCAACCTTGTTTTTACATTCATTTAGTGATTCAATATCAATATTCTCCATGATAATAGAAGCTCTACGTATTTTATTTCTTAAATCAAATTGAATTTCTGAATAATGAAAACCATTACTATTGCCATTATTTATTTCCAATACAGAATTATTTGAATTCAAATCATTTATTGATGATGAGCCTACTATCATTTTTGGTAAAAGAATATAGTTAATATTATTGCTTAAATTATCATTAATTTCCTCATCATAATCTTCTTCGACTTCAATTACATTTTTGTCAATAGAAACTTGATTAACAATTTGATTTTGCAGAATATTTCTATTAACTTTATAATTGTCATTAAAATTTGTAATAATTAATTTATTATCAGGTATGATTTGATTACAATCTTGATTTTCACTGTAATATATGTTATCTTCCAAATTAGATTGTATATTGTTAATACTGAAATATTCAATTTCAATAAAATTATCATTTTTTGTATTCCAAATACTCATCATAAATGCTTGATTAAATAGATTATTTGCTACTTTACTTAACATTTTAAAGTCACTAACAAATTTTTCATATTTTACACAATTTATAGTGCATATATGATATTCTTCATTATTAATACTTTTATTTTGAAATATCATATTATTAAATTTTATTTCATTAAATTCTTGTATATCATTTGAAATACCATTATTTTTTGGAAAATTATCATTCCAATATGTGAACCAGTTATAACTTAATGAATAATTAGTTAAAACAAAACATTTTTCCTCTAAATCTGTACATTTTTCTTCCAATATTACGCCTACTCTTAATCCAACTGAAATACATACTCTAACCAAATCTATTGCATTTTTCTTATTATTATTAAAATTGTATTTTTCTAATTGCAAATCTTCCAAACTATTCCTTAGTTTTACTAATAAAGAAGATAAATCAACCATTAATTCTTCTATTAATTCTTCTTGATTCATATTTTTTACCATATTATTCAATGAAAAACTCTCATATTTTAACTTTCTTTCATTCTTAGGTAAACTAATAATTTCACTATTATTTGCTAACTCTTTTTTAGTATATTTCATTAAAGTTGACTCCAATTCAGTGTTTTTAAATTTAACATTTTTTTTGTTTTTTTCTTCACTTATGTTATTTAAGATATTATTGTCCATTTAATTTATTTATAATTAATTATTTCTTTTTTTTAGTAAGTAAAAATGGTCTTTTTGCTAATTTTTCACACTTACATCGACATATACTAATTTTTTAATTCATTAAATTCACAAAATCTTTTATTTTGGTTGTTTATACTAAAAAATCTGGATTTAAAAAATTAAATTAATCTATTTATTTTCAATCATTTGATTTCCTTTTAAAACAATTCTAATACTAATGTGGACAATATTACGTGTCAATTTTTTACAGAAATAATTTCATGCATGCAATAATTATGGCACACTACTGCTATATAAAAATAAGTAATATATATATATATGAATACATTTATATTTATTTACTAAAAAAAGTTGATATAATATAAAATTTCACGAATTTTGTCAGGATATTGATCATGAGA
Organism: Cryptosporidium ubiquitum; assembly: GCF_001865345.1. Lineage (NCBI taxonomy): Eukaryota > Apicomplexa > Conoidasida > Eucoccidiorida > Cryptosporidiidae > Cryptosporidium > Cryptosporidium ubiquitum. The sequence continues at coordinate 601,223 of NW_021639828.1, read as the reverse complement.
AGTAATCATTCCCGTAACATCATAATTTTCAATGCTAGCAATATTTACAGGTGAAATACCTGCAACATGGAACCCCCATTGCATGTATCTGTAAAAAAATGCAAGAACCCAATCAGACCTTGAAAATACATTAATCAAGCGATTTGAAACTACACACCTGGCTTTAATCCAATTTTTAGTATTTAAAGATGATGGTAATCCTAATAATACAACATCTTGAATTTTATTAAATTGTTTACGATCATACATGATTTGTAATGCTAAGTATATAAGTCTAGCACCCATACTATAGCCGACAAGCTTAATAGGTCTATTTCCTGTAATTTCTATTGAACATAAAACATCTGCAAGAATAATTGCAGCTTTTTCAGTTTTTTGTCTTGATACTGACCAAGTATTATCAAGAGTTGCTGCATATTGCATAATGGTTATGGGCCAAGATAAAGCAGCTGTTAAAGTACCGACAACAGTTTGAAGTAAAATAGCTTTACCAGCAAAGATTGCAAGATCTTGTGACATGGTTACGGCTATTGAATTACCTAACTTAGATAATACTTCAGGTTCAAATTCTATAGCATAAGTTTCCATCCACTCAACACCATTAAAAGCAATCTCCCACGGTACAAATATATCGTTACTATTCCTAAGCCAACCACTAATACCAATTAAAATTGGAAGAAGGCCGCATTTATCATGATTTTTTCCAATTTGATGAAAACTAAAAACTTGTAATGGAGATTCCCTTCTACTCATTTTCCATCCTGAAAGTCCTGCTCCACCTACTCCAGCTACTGCTGATATTGTAGCAGCACTTGTTCCAGCAGTAACAGCTGTTCCAAAAATACCAGGAAATACTAATCCTAATGTGCCCAAACCAGCAATAATACCTGGAGCTGCAATTGTTGTAGCTGCTGCCAATACAGCACCACCTACAATTGTTGCACCTGCTACTTTTAAATATCTCATTGATTTATTCCAACCTTTTTCAAGACTTTTGGTATCACATTTAAGCTCAGTCTTCTTAATATCATTAAATGTTAACATTTGAAGTGAATCAAATATTAATAATGATGATTTATAATACTCGTTATTATTGTTTAATACAAGATATATTTCTTGAAGAATTGACAAGGTACGTGAATTCAATATTCCATCTATTGCATGAAGTCTTAAAAATGATAATATAATTATTAAAAAGGAGTTTGGTGCTTGTTCATCTAATATATATTCCAGCTTACTAATACCTGAGTGCCAAGTTTTTCTTCTACGGTCATTTACTTTCGTATTAATATTATTCTTGTAATTGATGTTATTACTATTAAATAATTTTAAGTTATTATAGAAATCATTTGGGGAATTTAATGGTAAATCTGTCATTCCCAAGGATAATCTATTATTTAATGAACAAGTTCTTGAATTTTTATTAATACTCCACTCACTACCTTTATATAAAACTTCAAATGCACTATTATTTCTTAGAAATAAAAATGATTCAGCATTTAAATCTTTATTCTGCTTTATTATCATTTTTGACCTAACATTATTATTGATATTATTATATTCATTAAATAAAATATTGACTTTTGGTTGTAATTCATTATTACAATATTCAATCAAACAGTCTTTTAATGGCTTTAAATCTGAAAAATTCTCTGAATTTTGGTCATCTACATTTAAATAGTATATTTTAATCATTTTTTCTATTATTATCTCTGGTATTGATAAATAATCACCTATTTGATTTAAATAATTACAACCCCATAAAATAAAGTAATCTTTTTGTTTCGTGTCTATATTGGACCAAATTCTAATACGATTTGTTAAAATTATTAAAAAAGTATTGAATAATACTTGTTTGATCTCCATTGGTGTGCTTTTCCAAAGCTCATATATCCTTATTGGAGGAAGAGTGTTCAATTTTCGAATACATTCAAAAGCAAAATTACTAGAAATTAAAAATTTAATCTTTTCAAAATGGTTAATATTTTCAAAGTGATCTTGAAGTTTATGGTTAATAAATTCAGTTATTGATTCATTATTATTTTTTTTTTTAGAATTACTCGAATTTTTATTGCTTTCTTTATTATGGAAATTATCTTTATTAATATCACTACTAAAACTGAATTTTCTCGATTTCAAAAAATCTGATGATTTATAATCATCCAAAGAATTATATCCATGAATTAATTCATTGCTTTCATTATCATCCATTTTTAAAAATGATTCTGGAGATATTGATTTATTATTTGCTAAGTTAATTTTTAAATCCAAGTTTTTATCTTTATTATTGAATGGTCCATTCCTTGAACTGTTCATTTAAAAGAGAAATTACTGTATTTAATTTGTTAAAGGTAAAAAATAATAATATTTTTCAGATATAAAACCATTCATTTAATTTCAAGTAAAAAAGTGAATAACTTTAAAAAACATTATTTTTCCATGCTAATTTTTTCGCGCCAAATGGAATATTATAATTAATTGTCAGATAGAGTAAGAAATACTTTCTGAAACAGAAATATTCATATAATTGTAATTCTAATATATATTATTATTACTAATTCGTATTTAACTGTTTAATTATAACTATATTTTTTAAGGATTCAAGATCTTGTCACACATATATAATTTCTATTAAATTTGAATTATTTGACTTGGATGATTATAAATTCAATCAAATCCTAAAAATCAAAAATTTTATCAACATTTATTGAAATTGTAAATTTATTTTTGGGAATTTAATTTATACAAAATTTTTTAATTGAATTTTCAAATATTAATTCAAATTATAAATATATAATGGATTATTCTGATAGTCATATCTGGAAATATAATCATAAAATTATTTAATTTTTAATCATTTTCAAGATTAATTTTTAAAAAATAATCAGCAAGTAATTTAAAAGTTTTAACTTAAAAATGGAATGTCCAGAAAGAGTTTGGATAGTATATGCATCACAAACTGGTAAATCAGAGAGGTTATCTTATGATGTTAGAGATGAGTTATGGAAAGTAGGAGTGATTGGATATCCAACATCTATTAGTGAATTTGAAGATATATTTTTTGATTATTTTGAGGAAGAATCCCAGGAAAATATTAATAAGAAATTGGAAATTGAATTCCCCATGACAATATTTATATTATCAACAACAGGACAAGGAGAAGTACCTGATACTATGACTTCATTTTGGAATCGAATTTTAATGAATAATTTAAATACTATCTTAATAAAAAAGTTGAATTTCGCAATATTTGGAATGGGTGATAGATGTTTTGGTAATCAAAGATTTAATATAACTGCAAGGAAACTACGTCATTTATTATTAAATTGTGGAGCTGTAGAAAAAGTACCCTGGGGACTAGGTGATGAATCACATGATTTTGGTATATTGGGAGAATATGATCCTTGGATTGAAAATATAATTAAAATGTTTAAACACAATACCGAAATTGATGAATATTTTAAAAATAATCTTCCAATCAATCAATATAAGTGTGAAATAAAAAGTTATAATCCAGAAAAAGTTATTCAAGATATTAATTATGAATTTGATATAGAATTAGAGAATGAATTAAAAAATTCACTATTTATTCAAAAGAAACACATAAGTGATATCAATAAAAAGAATATATCATTTCCTAGTATTTCTAATGTATTATATAATCAAGAATGTGATAAAGAATCTAAAAATAAAAAAATTAAAAAGATAAGATTTGGTTTGTCTCATGAGGATCAAATTAATTATAAATCTGGTACTCATCTTGCAATTTGGCCAGTCAATCCTATAGAAAAAGTAATACATTTTATTGATTTATTTAATCAGGAAATTAATCCAAAAACAATTATAGAAATTCAATTTAATCATGATTATTATACTTGTTTATGTAATAAACAATATGGATGTAAATATAATTCTACTGATGATTATTTAGATTTAATCAAGTATAAAAAATGTTATATAGAATGTAAAAAACATCAATTTTGTAGTCAATTTCCATTAGGTGAGAAGATGACAGTATTTACATTAATATATCGTTATTTAGATATAATGAGTGTACCAGAAAGAAGGTTTGTGAATAAATGCTATAATAATACAAATAATCATATGCATAAAGAACGTTTGAAGGAAATGATACAAAGAAGTGTAGACTCAAAAAAGGATTATTGTGATTATATTAAAGATGAGCATCGTAATTATCTTGAATTATTATGGGATTTTAATTCAATTGAATTGCAAATTGATGACATTATCAATTTTATACCAGTAATCATTCCTAGATATTACTCTATATGCAATACATTGGATTGGTATAAGTTAAATTTATGGAGATATATTGATTATGAGAATTATATTAGAAGAATGACTGTTGGAATATTTAATCATTGTTTTGAATATGATGATGATAATGATAATGGTGATGTTAATCATCATCATTTTAAAATGTTATTACCTGAAATATTATCAAATACATTAGGATTATTTTTACCAAAAATAAAAGTTAATAATAATAATAATAATAATAATCAATTACTCATAATTAATAATTATAATACATTTAAAAAATTAAAAACAAAAGTTATTCAAAATTATATTGTTAAACTTAAAGAAAAATATTTATATAATATGATGCAAGAATTTAAAAGTATCTATTGTGATCAAGAATATGCTCATTTTAATAATAGTAATATTATAGAAATCTGTGTTGATGTAATTGAATGGAACACAACATTTAATAGAAAAATACGTGGATTATGTTCTGGCTATTTGGATGATATTATATATAATAACAAAACATTAATAGCATTTGAAAATAAAATTAGTGATGAAATAATTAAAGAATTAGTTGATCCAAAAATACCTCTATTATTAATATCATGTGGATTGGGTATAACAGGAATTATATCAATACTACAAGAAAGAGTTATTAATATTTTAAGACAAAGAAATGTTAATCATGATCATAAAAATGAAATAACTAATAACACTTTAGTATATATTGGATTAAGATATAGTAATGTAATGTATCCATATATTGATCAAATTTACGAATTTTCAAAAAGAAAAGAATTAATTGGTCAAATTCAGTTTAATATATCATATTCTAGAAAAAATCCTGGAATAAAGGAATCTATATTTAAAACTGAAAAAACTCATAAATTAGTTAATTTAAATCATTTAAGATCTGGCTGTTATATACAATCATTATTATTAAATGAAGATAATGAAATTGATAATATGAGAGAATATATAGTTAATTGCATATTAAATGGTTATATTTTAATTTGTGGAAATGCATTATCAATGCCTATAGAAATAAGAGAAACTCTTGCAAAAATACTTGTATTATCAGGTAAATTTGATACAATAGAAGATTCTTTAATATATATAAAAAAATTAATAAGATATGGTAGATATATAGAGGAAACATGGGTTTAATACACATTCTTTATATTCATTTATCTATTTTTTTTTCTATAAATAAAATAAAGTAATTAAAGTATATCACCAAAATAAACTTGAATAATTGAGTTTAAATCATCTTTAACAATATCATTAATAATAATATTAACATTTAAAATGGATATATTATTAATATAATATTCTTTAATCATTGGAATAATAAAATCATTTATTGATTTTGGAATTTTAATTTTTAATTCAATATATTTATTAATTAATTCATCATTATTAGTATAAGCAAAATAATTATAATTTGAGATAGAATTAACATAATTATGATTATTAATACCTTCAAAATTTTCTTTGAAGCAATATATATATATTTTTGAATTATTAATTAATTTAATAATCATTTTATGGTTACTCAAACTTGTATTATTAATAATATTATGATTATATTTAATAAAATTAGAATCGTAAACTTTTAATGGGAAAATGTATTCAGTATTTTCATGATTTAAAGTTAATTCTATATTATTATTTGAATTAAAAATTATATTATTAATTTGATGAATTTGTAAATCATAATTAGTAGAAATATCTGACATATCTTCATTACTTGAACTAAAATCAAATAATTCTTTAATATGATTACATTTATAATTTAAAATTTTACTGTTTGGGTTAATTTTAAACAAGATTTTATTAATGGTATTATTTTTATTTGATCTTGAAGTTTTTCTAGTATTGGTATTGGTATTGGTATTGGTATTGGTATTGATATTGGTACCGTTATTGATATTGGTGTCGGTATTGGTATCTACATCAATGTCGGTATTTATAGTTTGTAAAGATCTGGAATTATTATTATTTTTATTGAGAATAAATTGTCTCCAAATTATAGAGTAATTATTCCATTGAGTAATAATTTTATTAAATGAAGAAATCATATTTCTAGAGCTTGTATTTAATTTATTTTTAATTAAGTTATTCTGATTAGAAGATTGGTTAATAAAATTAGGTCGAGACAGATTATTATTATTATTATTAGTTGTTGTAGCAATACTAAATCCGATACTAGTATCACTTTGATTATCTTTAATATCAATGTAATTTTGTGTTGAAAGACAAGAGTTAGAATAAAGAAGAAATACATTAGATTTATTCCATAAATTATTGAATTTATTAAGTGATTGTTTAGCAGAATCATAAATCCACTTACATTCTCCAGAGTTGGGGTTAAAAATCATACAATTTGAAAAAATTAATTTGATTAGTCTTTCAAATTCATGTGGATTATCAATAGTTTGAATTGTTTTTAAATATTTACTAGAGTTTGAAGATGATAAAGATGAGCTTTTTCTTTTTTGATTAGAGGGGTGCCTTTTTAAGGGAGTATTGTTATTATTATTATTATTATTACTACAAACAGTACTTTGAGTATTATTAGTAAGCCTTTTTTCAATAGTGATATAATCACAGGCTTCCGGAATAACTTCCCTGTATCTTTTTTTCGTTTCTTCTGTGAGATCATTACTTTCAAGAACGGGATTTTCAAAAAGAAAAGAATTATGTTCTTTTCTAAGTAAATTAAGTATTCTTAAACATTCACTTTTCCAATCAGGATCAGAATATGTACTATTTGAAACATTTAAGTTAGAATTACTATTACAAGTATTATTTTCAATTTGTTTATTTGAAGCAATAAGTGTATTGTTAATAAAGCTAGAAGATTCAGAATAATCATTATCTTTTCTTTTTTTAAGAGGGATAATATTATTATTACTACTAGCAAATTTTTTACTAGCTTCGCTTTTGTGTCTTTTGTTGCCATTATTAATTTCGGTCGTATTAGAAGAAATATTATCTTTATCAATTTTTAAGATAACTCTATTAGCATTGGCTTTAGAGGAAGAGGAGGAGGAGGAGGAAGAAGAAGAAGAAGAAGAAGAAGAAGAAGAAGAAGATGAGGATGATGAGGATGGCCGTGGCTTTGCATTTTTTGTGCTTGTTTTAATATGGCTGTTATTACTATTAGTAGTATTACTATTACTATTAACATTATTAGAATTATATTGATTATGATGATTATTAGAACCATCTCCATTATTACAATGATTGTTATTACTGTTTGAAGAAGAGGGGCTAATATTTGATTTTGAACTTTTACTGGTTTCTCTAGATAATTCTTCTAGTCTCTTTTTAGTAGATTTATCAGAAAATCCCAATTTAGTCCATTCAAGTAGAAACCTTTTTTCTGATTTATTACATAAATCAATAATATTTGCGCATAAAGGAGAAGTGTTGTATTCTCTGCAATTAGAAAATATTAATATAATGTCCTGATATATTTCATTAATATTTTTGTATTGATCATCCAAAAGTTTGTTGGAAACTGTGATTAGATCCATTGGAATTTGAATAACTTCAAAGTAATCTAAACATCCATCTTTAGCAGGATCAATAGGGTAAATAAATAATTCAAAATTAGGATCTTTTCTCAAAGTTTCGAGTAAAATAGAAAGTTTTCTTCTAATACTTGAGCTGATTCCTCTAGATGTCCCAACATCCATATTGATCTAGTAATTAAGGGAAGAAGAAGAAAAAAGTATCAGGCAGTTTGATTCCCTTTCACATAAAGTAATGATTGCAACAAATCTTTATTGACCTTGTGTCAAATTAATAATTTATATAAATATATGTATAAATATATATATTTATATATGTATAATATATAATTGCAAATAGCGGGCTCTTGTCACTAGTATTTTATTTGAGTATTATAATAAGGGAAATAAAAAAAAAAAAAAAAATCATTTATTGGAATAATGGAATAGGAGTATTGAGAGAAATTAATCATTTAAAAGGTATTATTTAAACTAATTCCTTTCTTTTTCTCTCCTTCCTTTCATTATACCTTTCATTTTTCTGTTTATTATCTTTAAAAATATCTTTAATTTTAATAAAGGACACACAAAAAAAAAGAAGATGGCGCCACTTTCTGAATAAATTAATTAATATTTAAAAAAATTAGTAATAATTATTAATAAAAGATTATAGAATTAACTAATAAGAGGAGGAATAAGAAGAAAGAAGAATAATCACTCATATTAATAATAAAGATATCTATAGTTGCAATAATAGTACTAGATAGTATATTGAAAATCCAAAGTCTTTTTATTCGATAAATAATAATAATTTGATTAAAGGAAATTGAATTAATATAAAAATATCTATAAAAGGGAGATCAAAATTTTGAATTAAAAAAATTAATCTAAGAGTTGAAAGACGAGATTAATTGAGTAGATTGAATTTTCTTAAGAAAATAATAATTTATTTATAATTTAAAAAGACAGTTTAATATTACAATGGGTTGGAGATGTACAGTGTGTTTGGTAACAAATGATGAGGATGCAGAAGTATGTGTATGTTGTGAGTATGCCAGGGAAAAAGATGATAAAAAAGAGGGTCAATCTTCTGGTCCAATTTTTAACTCAAGCATACTTTCATCCTCAGCAAATTCTTCTTGTCCAGTATTTACATTTGGAAATCCAGTGAATATTTCAAATACTGTAAATGATAATCCTCCGTCTTTTGGAAATGAGAATAATCTTAACAGTCAAATTTCTGGATTTGTCCCAAGTTTTGGTAATGTTGAAAAGTCTCCAACAACTTCAATAGAGACTCCAATTATCCAAAGTGTAGATATTCACCAAGAAAGAAACAAGGAACAAAAACAGTATTTTGATAAGTTTAATTCTGATTTTGTTGATTATAAATCATTTATTAAAAAAGTACCAAATAGTGATAATAATAAGATACCTATAGGTACTGTTTGGGTATGGGGTTCAGGAGAATGTGATCAATTGGGAATCAAAGAATCTTTATTGGACGAAGATTTGTGTTTAAAAAAGCCAAAGAGGATTGAAAGTATTTCCAGGGATCTTAAAATTATTGATATTACGTCTGGAGCTCTACACAATCTTATTTTAACAGATCAAGGAGAAGTGCTTTCTTGGGGTTGTAATGATGATGGAGCACTGGGACGTCTCTCATCAAGGCTTAAAGCAAAGCTGGAGAAGCTTGATAAGAAAGGAGGTAATGATAAGGATGAAGATGAGGAAGATGATGATGATGATGATGATGAGGAAAAAGATGATGATGAAGAGGAGCCAGAGGACAGCGAAAAATATCCAAATAAAATAGAATTTCCAGAAGCTTCAGAAGACTGTCAATTAAAAGTGAAATCTATTATTAGTGGAGATTGTTATAGCTGTTGTTTGATGGAGAATGGAGAGGTATATTTGTGGGGATCATACAAAGATAGTGGTGGGTATATAGGGTTCCCAAATTTCCAATTAATGAGTGGGAGTTTGGTAGGGTATAAGCAATACAGTCCAGTAAGAATTCCTATTTTTGGTAGGAAAAAAGAATCTTCTAATTCTGAAATTCGTGGAAGAAAGAAAATTAAGTTGGAGAAAGAGACAATGAAAGTTGTGGGTAAGGCTAAAAAGATACTTGGAGGAGAGAATCACACAATTGTGATAACTCAAGATATGAGAATATTTGCATGGGGGAGTACTGAATTTGGACAATTTGGTATAGAACCTGTTGAAGATAAGATGGAGAAGACAAAATATTTGTATCCTGTAGAGATAGATAATGATACATTAGGATTACCAAGTAATTTGGTGATACAAGATATATATTGTGGGAGAGCTTCCACATTTTTTGTGGTAAAGGATGTTAAGAAGAATATTATTCAGGTATTTGCATGTGGTAGAAATGGAAGGAACGAATTGGGAATATATAATAAATTTTATAAAGATGTAGAGAATAGAGAGGATAATGAAGATCCTATAGTTTTTAGGCCAAAGAAAGTGAATATTACTGATTTTGAAACAGAATGCAGTAAATGTAAGAGTGACCAACCAATCAAACAAATAGGAGGAGGACAATATTACTCAGCTTTACTTACCTGTTGTGGGGAAGTATTTATATGGGGAATGAAGGATTGCTGTGGTTTGGAGAATCAACTAATTAAAAATGGGAATGAAAGTATTATAAAAGATAGGGATATTAAAATACCTACCAAAATTGAACATCTAAAAAGCATTACAAAATTGGGATTTGGAGCAGATAGTTGTTTTGCTATTGATGTAAACGGAGTATTATTTGTCTGGGGTATGAATTTAACAGGTCAGATTGGGATTACAAAACTAATAGATTCTGAAGTTATATTAAATCCTCAAATTATGAATCCAAAGACTTTTCTATCAGAAAATGATGGTTCTGATTCCAACTTTGTTCTCAAGGTGGTTGGAGGATCACAGCATTCTATGGGTTTGATATGGAATGGGTCTTTTTCTGATAGATTTATGCTTGAAGAGACAGAAGAGGAAGAACAGAAACAAGAACAAGAATGGGAAAACGAGAGAGAGGATGAAAGAGTCTTGAAAAGAATGAATGCAAAGAGGTTTGATAGAGAAGAAGAACAGGAGGAAAACAACCAAAAGTTGTCCAAAGAAGGAAAAGCTTTTAAAAAGGATAATAAGACAGTAATAAAGAAGATTGTTAAGACTAAAGCTGAGGTTAAGGCCAAACCAAAAGCAACATCTAAGATCACTAATAAAGCTATCATATCCAAACCAACCTCCAGAGCCAAATCCAAAAGTAACACCAAATCTTTATCCGAACCTACTTCTAAAGTCAAGCCAAAAACTACCACTCAAGCTACAATATCTAAATCCAACTCCAAGACCATTTCTAAACCCACCTCCAAGGCCACATCTAAGACCACCTCTAAACCCACCTCCAAGACCTCATCCAAGACCTCATCCAAAAGCAGCACCAAATCTGCATCAGAAACCACTTCTAAACTCTCATCAAAAGCTACTAGTAAAGATAAAATACCTAAATCCACCTCCAAAGCCAAATCTAATCCTACCTCCAACTCCACATCTAAAAGTACTACCAAGTCTCCATCCAAAAGTACCACCAAGTCTCCATCCAAAAGTACCGCCAAGTCCTCATCCAAGACTAAGACTGAAGCCAAGGCAATTTCCGTAGCTACTACCAAAAAAATAAATAAAGCCAAATCCGAAAATATCACCAAGTCTAAAGACAAAATTATGAAAACTGAGCTCAATACAGAAGAAAAATCTAACAAGAGCAAAGCTTCTTCCAAATGTAAAACTAAAGAGTCAAATAAAAAAACAGAACCCAATTCTAAAACAAAAACTAGGACTAGTTCAAAATCATCATAATCTTTTAATGCTACTATTAAAGCTTTATCTAAAACAAAAACTACTACAAAAAACACTTTATCCAGAAAGGAAATCGGAAATACATAAGATAATCAAAAATTGACTACTCTGAATATTCTATACCAATACTAATTAATTAGAAAATATTAGATTATATAATCTTAAAATTACAATAACTAATAAATATCTCTATTAACATTCTTTTATGTGTCTTTTTATTTTTTATTATTAATGGCCTTAATAGATCTTAAAATTTGTTAACTTCAAAAAGTATAGAAATACATAAATAAAAGTAATCAGGAATTCTTAATTGGTAAAACAACAAAACCAGAAAATTTTGTTCTACACAATGGACATTTATCCTGTCTTAAAGACCTTAAACAAGATTCACAAGAAATGCAGTGTCTGCATGGTAATAGTATTACATCTTTTGGATTTGACATACATATCAAGCAATCAGACTCATCATCTTCCAATCCAAAAGTATCATATGGCTCAATTAAAATACCATGGGAATTTGACATTACTTGCTTTAATATTAATGGTTTATACATTAAATATGGCATATTATAGTGATCTTGAATCAAATCAAAATGTACCACAACTATATTATTACTTAATACTGACTCATCCTTTATTATTCCCATATTAGCACGAATTAATATTAATAATGGTATTCTTGCTATTTTCTTGACATTTTTGTTTTCTTTTTCTCCGTTTATCCCTTCTTTTTTTGTTAAAACAGTGTCATTGTTATTAAATTCAAACAACTTATTATTCCAAAAGATTTCTTTATTATTGTAATTATCTTGAATCTCATAATAATCTCCATTAAAATAATAATGATCATTATTCCTATCATGAACTTGATTTAGACATTTAGTTTGATCTTGATCTTGTTTTCGTTCTTGTTTTTCTTGTTCTTGTTCTTGCTCTTGTTGTTGTTTTTGTTTTTTTTCTTCTTCCTGTTCTTCTTGGTTATCACAATATAAAGAATTTAAATTACATGAGCTTAAATATTCTGGTGTAAGCTTAATCCTCTCACAAAACTCTTGTGACAACCCTTTTTCATAAGATTTCTCTTCTGTAATATACATTGGGTCCAACTTTTCAATCAAAATTTGTTTTTTTATTTCCTTCATATTTATGTTTGGTTTATTTATTATCTTTGTTAAATTTATATTATATTTGTTATGAATACTTTTACTATTACTTGCGACTTTATCATAGTTAGATGCGTCTAATAATAACTCAGTTGTGGCTGATGCTGAAGATAGTAATGATGATTTTGTTAAATTAAGACCTCCAAGATTCATATTATTATTGATGTAATTATGATTATTAGTAGGTAATACTATATTATAAAAAAATACCCTTTCAAATACTCTTTTTATTGTCCTACTTAATATTAGTGCGTTATCACCAAGTAATGAACTGTTCCATCTAGAATAGTTTAAAGAATCACTAATAAAGTCTGTAACTATATTATCTCTTAATTTTTGCTTTATTTTTTGTATTATGCATGTAATTCTTGAACCTATAATTAATACTCCTCCACTTGATATATTTGTATGATGATCAAAATAATTCCTATCATGATTATTTTCATAGAAATCTCTTCTATTTTGAATTTCTGTTGTATATAATATTGGATTTAAATGTGCTATACTCTTCATTGACTCACTTGGTGAAAAGTCCAATGGTATATTTAAATCAACTCTTTCTTTTTCATCATTATCTACGACCATATTTTCAAACAATGCCCTAGACTTATTTAAACTATTATATTCATTGACTGATATATATCCCAAACCAATTTTTGTCTTGTTTCCTAACTTAGAATCTTCTTGACTATTTAGACCAACTTTTTCTTTATACTTTAACTGATCATACATTGCTATACTTGATCCTAATCCCATCCTTCTTAATTCTTTGTTATTAGCCACATATGAACCCTTTGATTCCTTTTCAGTTTCTTCTTTATTTTCTTCTATTAACAATTTCTTTGTTTCCAAATAATCAACTCCCCAAAATAACTGTACTGAATATGGAACCAAACTATCAATTTTAAATGATATCTCTAAACTATAACTTTCATCTGGACTTGAAGAAGATGAAGAATTAGGTATTAGTCTTGTCTTTAATGTTGATTCCTCTAATATACTCATTACTTGAACTTTTTTAACGGTTGTCGGAGATATTGAACATCTTTCTCTAATTATTTGAGAAATATGAGACTTTATCAACTTTTTTAAATCATTTGAATATGGACCCAGTGATGGAATATTTATTACTCTCCCCTCTTCTTGTATAATTTTTATCATTTCATAAAGCTCTATTATTTTTGATAATCTATTAACTAACCATACTGCTGAAATAATAACCAATAATCCTACATATACGTTATGAAAGCCTGGACCACCATACATATCAAAACATAATGCAGGATACAGCTTTGAACATTCTATTATTACTCTTTCTTCCATTTTTGTTTTTTCTTGTCATCTCAATTCGTACTTGCTCGAGTATTTATTTAATTCCTTGAAAAAGGAAAAAAAACCTTTCTCTCAAAATCACTTTCTTCACCTAGAGTTGTTTAATTAAATATTGAATAATATTATATTTTAACTTATTCTTTATTATTTTCCTTAATTCCTATTATAATTTTTGTTGTTTTTACCACATTTTTTTCATATGCACTAATGCAATATTTGCTCCCCCCATGTATACCGCCAAATACCGGTATTGAAACCCCACATGTTTCTTTTTACACGTAATAAAATATTACAAAAAAATTGCATGTGGATAATCAAAATTCGTTTATTTGCATGCAACTAGAAAAAGAAACTAGTTAATTCAAGTGATTAAAAAAAAGGAAAAGTAACAAAAAAAAAAAACTTTAAAATATAACGTAATACTATTAAGAGTAATAATCAAAAACTTTATAACTTTTTTATCGTTAGAGTTCCTTGATGTAAATACCAGAACTTTTTAATTCCATTCAAATTTCTGATGTCATGAGCGACTATAAACGTAGTTGAATGACTAAAATATTTGAAAATAATATTTGTAATCAAAGTTGATTTCTTGTTTGAAATAAAATTCAAATTCATATTATCACTGCAGTAAATTACTGGTGGTTCATCTATAAGTAAAATACTTATTTCGTTTCTCCTAAGGAAATAATGCGTAAACAATAACAATCTCTGTATTTGCATTGGCAATGATAATTCTCCTATATTCTTATTCAAATACTTATTAATTATAGTGAATTTATCATTCCCCATTAAAAGAAGTGCACTTTCATTACATATTTTGTCTCCTTCACAAGAATTTTTGCAATTTATACTATGGTCTAAATTATTCATTGTTTCCCTCTCTATTAAATAATTAGATACACCACATATATTCAATGCTGAAATTATATTATCAGTTGAATAATTATCAAATGGGTCAACTGATTGTCTAATTGTTGTGTTTTCATTGAAAAATACTTCAACTGGAAGCATTGCTACGTGTCTCATCATATAATAATCTTCTAAAAATATCTCCATTATCTGTTCGTCTACATTGCTTCTGCATAGTTTACAGTTTATAATATGATTATTATTTAATGAAATATTATTTGGGGAAATCGAATGGTTTATTATTCCTTTATAATCCAAAGATTTTGCTATTAAAAATAGTAGTGAAGTCTTTCCAGATCCAGATCTTCCTACTATTCCAATAATTTCACCTTTATTTGCCACAGCATTTATGTTATTTAAACAACAAACCTGCTTTACCAAGGTTCCCCTTACTTCTGAACGATCCAACTGAGATTTCTCATTCTCTGATGATAAATTTGAATGATACCCATATGCAGACTCCAATATTATGTTATTATTGTTATTAAAATTATGGGGTCTTAAATTATTGCCCACTTTTTGATTATTACATCCCTCATCTTTGTTACATAATAAGCCACTTTTCTTCATTATATGTTCATCCTTTATTAGTTCTAAGTATTTTCTCATTCTCTCTACGGAAACTAATTCCCTTTCTAATCGCATTAAATACCTTACAACCTCGTCAATTCTACTTAAAGAACTGAAAGCAGTAGCAAACACCAAAACTATCAATATTTTTGAGCTTCCATCTGAAAAATATGAAGAAAATACGTTCAAAAATGTAACTGGAATAACAATTCCAACTTGAAGTCTGATCTTAAGCCAAGCTTCCAATGAAGACTGAATATATATTGGCCTTATAATCTCTTGAAGCTGATCATATCCGTTTTCCAAATAAAATTGATCTAATTTCTGAGGCTTAATACATTCTTTTCCATCACATATATTTCTAACAGTGTCCACTAATAAAGAGATTTCTGAAATATAAGTATTATGTAATAATCGACATGAGTGTATAAAATACCTAAACACATATTTATATAACATATAGCAAAATATTGAAAACAGTAATAACTGTACTATTGGATATTCCGAAGCTATTATAGATAAGTATATAGCTGCCATTACTCTATTAATTGCTGTAACAAATTGTCCAATTCTCTTTGTTGTACAATAATCAATAGTAAGTTGATCTAAACTTATTCTATTTAAAACAAATGATACTGGTAGATACCTGATACAAGAAGATAATTTTGAGCCAATATATCCCAATAAAAATGAATTATGTATATTATTTGCAGCTCTTAATCCGACATAAACCTCTAAAATCCCACTTGCTATTACAGATAGTATTGCCAAAACAATACAAAGAAGATATGTAAAATACAGAAAATCAATACCTGAAATTCCTCCAACTACATTTTTTGTCTCGTTTACTTGTGATAAATTACCCAACAATACTTTTTCCCCAAATATCAAAATTAATTGAGGAAGTAATAGAAAAACTAGATACAAAATCATTTCCAACGATGATTCTTTAACCTTCTTAGTAATTGACCAATTTTTTGGATATTTGAATCTATTTGCAGCTTTCAATATATAAAAAAAAAGAGTTGGGTACGATTTCTCTGAATACCCTACTACTCCTTCCTTCTTTGGAAGAAGTTCTGTAATTTTTTCAGTCTGATTTTCTTCTTTAATACTATTGAATACAACTTCCTCCTGCCCCTCATAATACTTTGATTGAATTGGGGTTTCAGTGATTTCACTCTCATTACTATTGGAATTACTACTTAAATTAATGATTTCATCCTCTTCAGTGGAAAGCTCCCATAAATCTTTAGAGAAATCAGTCTCAAAGCAATAGTCATTAATTATAGAGTTAATACTCATAGATGTATTTATACTGGTATTCGACTTTGGAGTCTCATTATTGACACCAAAACTTCTAGTTTCATGTTCCTTCATTGGCGTTATATGTATTATAGATTCCAGAATATTATCTGGAAGAAAAGTAAGCATTTGAGTATCCAAAATCATCATAGAAAATACATTTTTCAGTAATCCATCTTCTTTATTAAACAGTTTTGATAGTATTGAGCAACACACTGGAGGGTCCAAACTATTAAATATTGAGTCTAAAATCAAAATTGGAATAACTTCTTTATGATCTTGAGACTCTTCACTCTTACAACCAATCCCATATAATGCTCTGGAAAGAGAAAGACGAACCTTTTGACCTCTACTGAACTGAATCTGTGAAAAAATGGTGCTCTTAGCTAAATCATAACTTGAAATCCCCCAAGATACAAAATCATTCTTCAGTTCACAAATATCTACAACCCTCTCCCATGAATCATAGTCATAATCTCTTCCATTCAAAATAATATCAGCCAGACTCATGCCTTCTGTAATCCAGGAATCCAAGGGGACATAACATACTGGGTTAGAAATATCCGCTAATACCTCCACTATTTTTTTGTCACCAATTAAATTGTTTCCACTATTACTACATTCGCTTACTTGACCATTAATTTCAAGAATATCTCTTCTTTCTAATTCTATTTTAACCCCATCTCTTCCATTAACTCCAAAAATCACTCTCCTAAATAAATCTGTCAATAAATAGTTATAAGATATATCATTTGATGAAAATATGACTGGTACTCCATATTTAATTTTTATTTTTTGTGGAGAAAAGGCGCCAAATTGTGCAGGGTCTGCATGCAAAATAATATTTTCATTTCTACTAATAATCTTTAAATGATTTGGAACTTCCAAAGTATTTTTGGCGGGAGTTTTGTTTCTTGTAATTTGCATAAGTTTGGCAAGTCTATTAAGTGCATTATTTCCTTCCGAAATATAGTATATAAGATAACAAAGTTCTTGGAGTGGAGTGTAAAAAGAGGGGACAAGTATTGCAGAGTCAATAATCATTTCAATACTTTTGTAAGTGTCAAAGTGGTTATACCATACATATAAAGAAATAATACCATAACAGAAATAACCCATAGACCTGGAGATAATTTCTTCAAGAGTAAAAAAATACTTTCTAAAGGATCCAAAATACATTTCGTCTCTTCTGGACCCGGATAAAAGGTTATGATAAGTAAAAATAATGTGGTCTTGAGTAAGATTTAAAGATCTTGAGTTTTCTATAATATTAGTAGTTTCAGCAATTCTCTTTTCTCTATGGGCAATAAAAGGCTTTTTGAAAAGAGTACTGATGAATAAAGACAAAACTGCACCTGCAAACAAAGATGATAAAGAAAAAATGAGTAAATTCATGGAATGGTCATCAAAAGTTTTAACAGCAATAGCAAAAGTTGAGGCCAACTTTATAGGAAAGATGAATATTCTAATGGAATATGAAATTGCATTTTCAGAAAAGTCTGAATCTACTGTAATGACATTTTGATATCTTGAAATTTTTGACTTTGGTAGTAGTTCTGAGTCTTGGTTTTGGTTTAAACAAGAGTTAGAATCACACTTTGAAAGTCTTAAAAGCGAAACTCCATTAATAGACCCAATAACCCTTGCTCTAACTAGCAAAATATAATACTTAAGATGAGTCTCAGATAAAAGAAATGTAGCCTTTAAAATAAAAATGATAACACCTGAAATGAACCCAATTTCCTTATCTCCGTTTTGTCTCGTACCTATTAAGGCTCCTATATAAATAATTCCTCTGTATTTAACGAAAGAATCCAAAATGATTAACAAAAACGTCAGAAATACATATCTCGAATAATCCTTTCTAAATGCTTTTAATATACTCAAATATATATCTAATCCTGACCAATTATTGTTTCCAAGCTGTTTTTCCTTTTCATTAATCACATTTTCCAGAATAATTGTGTCATCCTTAATTTTAGAAACGTTGTAGTCAAACGGGATACTTTTAGATTTAAGAGTGGTCAAATTACATTTGTAATCAGAACTATTCTTATTTTGCTTCTGGCTATTTAAGAGATTCTTCTCAAATAAATAATTAACAGTATTGTTAATTTTAAGTAAAAACAAATTATCAATCAATCTTAGGACGGAGTTCAATTTATTTAACATTTTTTCTTCTCAAATCAATTCTTATATATTATATCTAGATTTAATAATTAGGATATCTTCTAAAAATCACCAAATACCCAGAAAATATATACTATTCAAAAAATTTGATATTGTTACTCCTATTAATCCCAAACTTAGATAATCAAACAAGAAGAAGAAAGTAGCTTTTTAGTAAGTATTTAAAACGAAAATATTTAAATACTCTACTTTTCTCAGTCCTGTTATTTTAATCTTATTAATTCAATAACTTATATTGTAATTTGTTCTAATTGTTTCTGTATTCCGAGGAGTTAACAAACTAATTAACCAGATCAAATTCGTTTTTAAAAGTACATTAAAAATACTCAAACCTTTGATTCTTTTTTTTTTTTTCTGGTTCTTTCCATGACTTGTTTAAAATACCCACGAGACGAGAATGGCGCCAACTGCAATGCTGCATATATATCGGAATTGCATACCGGTATTAGGGTTGCTGATTTAAGGACGAACTGAGGAAAAATAAATAAAAATTTATTTACAAAAATAAAAAAATAATTACATACTAAATCAAATCAGACATTATAGCAAAAACATAAATCATTTTTCAATCAAATCGGTTCTCATAAAGCTAAATAATTCGGAGTTGGAGAATGAATTGCGGTCAAGTTGTGTGTCTTTGATTATCTTTCCACTACTCAAAACTAGAACGCGGCTGGCATATTGAAGACTTCGAATATCGTGGGAAGCTATGAAGGTAATGCAATGCTTGAAATACTTGTTAATAACAGAGGATAGAATACATTCAGAGTTATTACAACCAATTTTTTCATTTAATTTGTCTTTGTTCATTTTTCCATTAGAAACAATACTATTTTCCATCTGATTCCTTAAAACTACTGGAGGTTCATCCACCAGTATAATCCTTAATTTATCTTTTTTAAGGAAGAAGTTTACAAAAAGTAACATTCTCATTTGAAGAATCCCAAATTTTATTTCATCTAACTTGGTCTCAAGAAATTTTAAAACTGCATTGTTTTCACTTAAAAGAGCACTTTCTTGGTCACAGTCTATTGATTCTAACTCAGAATTAGAACTTTCATTTCTTTCCAAGTATGACTCAAACCCACAAATACTAAGAGCTGCTTTGATATTGTCCAAATCATATTCTTTAAGTGGGTCAACAATGTCCCAAATAATACCATTTTTATGGAAATAAACCTCCAAAGGTAAAAATGCTATGTGGCTAAGATTTTTCTGAGACATGATAATAGATTTAAGAATCATTGGATCAAAGTCTTTAAATGGGAATTTTAATGATTCCAACTTGTCAAACATCTTTTCACTGCTATTTTCTAACCCTAAAACTGTCATTTTGCCACTTTTACATGGCAATAAATTGGAAAGTACATCTAGTAAAGTTGTTTTTCCAGATCCAGTTCTTCCTATTATTCCAATAACTTCCCCTGCCTTAAAATTTGCTGTAATTCCTCTAATGTTTTTAATGTGAATAATTTTTGTACCTATTAGATGAGAATTGTCAAAGTTCGAATTTCCTTTAGAATCTAATCTAGAATGCTCTGCTTCAACATTCTTAAGCTCGATTTCCACTTTCCCTTTCTCTTGTTCACTATGATGCTTTTCTTTTTCATGTTCTAAATAATCTGACCCAGCCTCTCTGGAGGCAGCCAAATACAATCTTGATCTCTCAACTGATACTAGTTCAGTTTCCAACTTTGACCAGTATCCAACAAGTATAGATAAAAGAGGAGCTAAACCTGTTGCTGTAGCTATAGCCAATGCAATCACAGATCTAGTGGATGAACCTTGGTTATTTGATACGTAGGGTAAAATAATGTTAATAAAGGTAACTGGAATCGTTAATAGAATTTTAATTCTCATCTTAAACCAAGAATCCAAGCAAATTTGAGCAAACCTAGGTTTCAATACTGAGTTAATTCTATTTATAGTCGTTTCAAAGAAAAATTCTTTGACTTGATAAGAATTTATACACTTCTTTCCTTTACCAATAGTTTGTATCGTATCCACAAGAGGAGAGTATTCTGATATGTAACATGATCTCAAAGTTCTACAACCATTTGTAAAGTAACGTATAAAGAAGTGGTATATTGAAATTGCTACAAGGCCAATTGAAGTTAAAGTTAGGAATGAATTAACGGACCCAAAAATTAGAGGGATAGCAGAAATAAAGATGGAATTTAAAATAATAATAACAAATCTTATCCTTCTGGTAATACAGTAATCTATTTGTAGTTGATCGTTTGAGAGTCTATTTAAAATAAAACTCATAGGAAGCCATCTTAAAATTGAATTTGAAGTTGCTCCTAAATAACCCAATAATACTGAATTATGGAAATACCTCGCAGCTCTAAATCCAATCCTGATTTCCAGCAGAAGAGCAATACAAGTAGAAATCATTGAAATGACCAAAGCTGTGTTATAGAATAAGCTCCAAAAAGAAAGTACATTGTATCCAAGTAATGAGGGTATTTTGAACAAAAGAGTTTTAAATCCTGTTAACTTGTCTGATTCAAAAAATTCTATTGAGTTCCAATTTAAATTGGTAATACTATTCTCCTCTAAAATAATCAAAAATAAGGATTCACCAAGTTTAACCATAATTTGTGGTAGTACCAACATAAATATCATCATAAAAGACTCAAAACTGGATCCTTTAAAGTCACTATGAAAAGAATGAAGATTTTTAACAATTTTTTTGGATCCAGTAACAAACATGTAAAAGTAGCTGGTAGGGTAATAGTGACTGTATTTGTTCTTTTGAATGTCAATTTCTGAAGTATTCTCAATTCCTTCATTACACACTATTTTAAGGTCCTGAGGATTTTCCTGAAGATCGCATTTGGTTACATTAGGTTTTTTCTCTGCAATAAAACCAGGAGATACCAAAGCTCCAGAAGAGTTTCTAACACAGTTCACAGTTACTTCCTCAGTACTAGTAATCATTTTGTCACTCATATTTACTATCTTGTAAGAAAAGCCGTTATTATTTGAAGCCTGCTTTATAAATTCCAATATTGGAGGTTCTATCACTATTACAGACATACTGTCAGAAAGAAGTCCATTTTTGGAAAAAAGTCTCTCTATTATAATCTTGCATACAAAAGGATCTAAGGAGTTCAACACACAATCAATTAAAAAGATTCTCGGTTTGTTCTCATTGTTTGATAAAGTGGAATAAATAGCTCTTGCTAAGGACAATCTCACTTTTTGTCCTGTACTAAACTGTTTATCCGTAACAACCATTTTTTGTGTTTCCTCAAAAGATCTTATACCCCAATTCAAAAAGTCCATTTCTAAATCACATTGATATATAACTTCTTGCCATAGCTTTTGATTATATGCACTTCCACAGAGAATTAGGTCCGATAGTGGAAGACCAGTGGGAACCCATAACAACTGTGGTACATATCCAACTAAGGCTCTAGAAGAAATATCAGAAATATTTTCCAACTGACCATTTTCTAGTTTAAAAGAAATTGACCCGCCCGCGCCAAATCCACTTATCTGCCCATTTTGACATGTACTGGAACTGAAAAGAAGGCCAGCAATTCCTTCAAGAAGAGCAGACTTTCCACTAGAAAACTTTCCAAGAACAAAGCAAGGCACTCCTGGAGAAATATTTAGGTTAACGTTGATTACACTGGGAGCAACGTTTTTACCACGGAAGAAAGAAACATTATTAAGCACAATTCCAGAAATGTTAGAATTGGATAAAGAAGGTTCTTCTAAACCAATGTCTTGACTGGGGTCATTTTGGGTAAAGAAAAGGAATTGTGCAATTCTTTCTATAGAAATGGTACCTTCAATGATGAAATAAACGAAGAATAATATGTCATTAAGAGGATGATAGAATGTAGGAATGAGCCAGGCACTTTGGATAATCATTATAGAAGCTTGAGAAACTGGAATCTTGTTGTAAAAGATATAGGACCCAATGACTAGAGTGCAAGATAAAGTAATCCAGTTATCGAACACTTCTGTGATCATACAAATGTATTTTCTTAGAGAGTTGTAATGAAGTTCAATATTTCTATTTCTGGAAATTAAAAGGTGAATAGAGGAAAATAGTTGTTGGGTAACTGACAGGTATTTTGATTGTTCAAGGAGTCTACTAGTTTCCTCAACTCTTTCTTCTCTTGCTTTGAGAAAAGGTTTCTTGTACATGGCGCTTAAAACTTGAGTTACTGCTGAAATTAAAAAGCATGTAAATAAGGAAAGAAGACAAAGGATAAGAGGAGTACCACCAAATACTGAATGGGCCACTAAAGCTGAAGTGAATATGTGCAGGGGATAAAGTATGATATTAATGGAATTTGAAATAGCAAATTCTGTGAAATCAGAATCAACTAGAATAATGTTTTGATATAAAGACAGTATTTCTGTTGAGCTATTATTATCCAAGATGCAAAGTCCCTGTTTATTTTTAAGTCTCTTGCATTCTAAAAACCTTAAAAGAGATGACCCAGAAATAGCAGATTGTACTTTAAAGTGAACCCATGAATTGTAATATTCACAATGTGTTGTAAATACAATGCTAAATATTTGGAGTATTATTAAAAACAATCCTGGAAGTAAATTTGCTAATATTGGTTTCGATGAATTTTCTGATACAAAAAAATTAAAGAATTCTTTTGCTTGAACCTTCACAAAATATGAAATAATCAGATTAATGAAAAAAAGTAAAGAGTAAATACCATAGAATTTTTTAAATGTTTTTAGTATAATCAAATAAACTGAAAAACAGGTCCATACATTTTTTCCATCCTTACTATTTAGCTTATCATAATCTCTAAAGGCTTGTTCTAATGTTTTAATATCTTCAATGTAGTCCTTATTGTCGTATTCATCAGGTATTTCTGAAGATCGAATACTGCCTTGTTTCTTTTCCCTATTTTCGCGCTCTTTAATAAAAAGTGACTCTGCTGTTCTACCTGCATTGAAAAGCAAGATATCGTCAAGGAATGACTTGAACATTTTATTTGAAGTAATATTTTGAAAATTTATACTATATTTTCATGCCTATTCAAATCTGACTTTTTTATCAGCAATTTAATGGAGGTCTCTATATTATATTGAACTGATTGCGATTTAAGGTATAACAAGAATAATTAAAGAGCAGAAAAAGTGTACTAAGAATTTCTGAATTAATTGATTAGTCTTGTCTGAGTGTTATTTTCTTTAATTTGATCAAAACTAATTACAGGTATAATTTTAGTCTATGAAAAAAAAGTTTCTCTGATATCAATAATATGTCTTTCGGCTTTTGTTTTATTCGATTAAATCAGATTTTTTGATTATTAAACTCAAATTCTTGAACTAAAATAGTAAAAATTAAACCAAATAATCCATAAATAAATTTTTATATTTAATTTTTTTTCACTGAGACAAAATATACTGAAATAATATTTAATTAAAAATTGATTTATTATTACGCACCGGGTATACCGTCTTGTTTTTTTTTACTTATACCGTTGTATCATAGAATGACATGTGGACAAAAAAAAATAATTTTTTTTTCGTAATTAGAATTTAAGTAGATAAATATTTCTAGAAAATATAATAGTCCTAAATAAATTAGTTTCTTTATAAGTGAACAAAATTCTTAGTTTTGCAAAAGATAAATTGTTGGTTGTACTCATTGATTTTATAATATAGGTCTTTGTAAATGTAAATCATTTTGGAAAAAAATAACGTATATAAAAACAATGAAATGTCTAACTAAAATATTTCAGAAACTCTACGATTATTATTAGTAACTAAAAGACGATTAATGCTGGAGATCTGGTCAAAGTGGTGCGTTGTAATAACTACGGAACAGTTGGAAAAGTACTTTTTAAGAATGAAATCAATAACTGAAATGTAGCCACCATCTTCTGTCGTTAACCTATAGTTTGGTAGTTCATCAAGTAGAAGTAATCTGTAGTTTTGACTGTTAAGGGCAAGACGAAGCAAAAGTAACATTCTCTTTTGATTTTGGTTGAAATTAAAATTGCTTATAGGTAAATCCAATATTTGCAGGTTTAATGGAGAAAGAAGTAGAGAGCAAGATTCGTAGGATTTGGATGACAAATCCTCATTTTGAGCTAGCTGATCGTATAATAGATTTTTTTTCTTGTCAACAAGTCCAAATAAATCCAATAAATCCAAGATTTCTAAGCTTGAGCGAATTTTCTCAGAATCTAAAACTTCTATCAGTTTTAAGTTTCCAGGAAAATCTACTTTAATTGGTACATAAGCTATAGTGGATAAGAACTCAAGCATTTTAACAGAGTTCAAAAGAATGTTTGGGTCAACTTCTGAAATCTCTGAAATAATTTTAATTCTCTCTAAAGACGACTCCTTCATCCTATAAAAATCATCCTGCTTTTCTTTATAGTTCTTTGTTTCAATATCCTCATCGCTAAACATATGATGGCAGTAGACTCTTCCATTTACGCTCCCCCCACAAAGAGATAAATACCTTCCACTATCTTGAACTTCTTTTCGTAATCCGTCTTCCAGACCTAGAAGACCTCCCTGAACTATATTCTCTAACCCCTTATCTTGCTCATCCTCATCTCCCATGACTAATAATCCTCTGTGGACAGTTTTCGTGCCTTTATAAGCCTCTATAATTCCACCAATTACCTTTAATAAAGTGGTTTTTCCAGAACCTGTTCTTCCAACAATTCCAATAACATCACCGACTCTAATCTCCAGATTCACCCTTTTCAAGCAAGAACACTCAATAAGATCACTGTAGTTGTTCATCACTGAGGAAAATGGATCATTCTTTAGTCTAAGGTGTCTGCAATCCACGTTTTTTAAAGTCATCAGTAAAGAAGAGTTCTCTGTGGAGTGATCGATCTCTAGATTACTCCCAAATCTGTCATCCTGTATTGCTTCCATTAGAAGCTTCATCCTTGTCACTGCCAGAAGTTCATTCTCCATCTTTACCCAGTATTTTACTGTGGATGATGTAATCTTTGGTATTGTTAAACCCACTCCTATTATAAAAATAACCATCTGTGAAATCTCCCTGTTCTTTGTTTCCAAACTCGAAAATAATACTGGAAATAAAATGTTTATTGATGTCAAAGTTACAGGTAATAAAAAGTCCAACCTTAGTCTTAACCATGCAAACATCATATTCTGACAATAAAGAGGCGCCACAAGTTCGCGCGCCCGTTGGTTGCATTTTTGCACCAAGTACGAAGATAAGTGATTTTGGTGGATGTCATCAATACCAAGATTAATAGAATGTGTGAGGTCTGAAATAGCTGTTTGGCAATTAAGGAAAAGTAGTCTGAGGGTTCTGCAAGAGTTAATAAAATAGGAGAGATAGTTCCAATATATAAAGAATATGTAAATGAAACCAATAGGAATGTAGGTCATAGGTTCTTTAAAGTTTATAGTAAAAGAGATAATAACAAAGGCAGCAATCTTATTGATATGGTGAAGAATTTGGCCAATCCTTTTTGTGATACAGTAATCAATTACTAGTTGGTCGTTAGAAAGATGGTTAATAATACTAGATACTGGAATAATTTTAATTATAGAGTAACTTGTCAAGTACCCATATAAAATTGTATTATGAATATAATTGGCAGATTTTAACCCAATGTAGATTTCCAAAAAAATTGTGATTACAAAGTTCACTAATATGAATAAGGAATAGTGTAGGTATTTGAGTAAGTCTTTAAACATGTTTGTAGTTTTGTTCAAGTTGTTTATAATGTTGTACTCAGTTATTTTGAATATCAACAAAGGAGCTATTGAGAACAATAAATACACAAAGATTAAAGACTTGTTTCTTTTAATACTCGAGATCTTATTCATTTTGGTGTCAAATTTATATCTGATTTTATCATTAGTTTGAAATAAATAGTATTTTAAAGAACTTGAGACCCATCTTCCATTTTTTAAAGATATTAAGTTTTTTACATCTTTCTCTATGTCT
Source organism: Cryptosporidium ubiquitum (assembly GCF_001865345.1). Taxonomy (NCBI): domain Eukaryota; phylum Apicomplexa; class Conoidasida; order Eucoccidiorida; family Cryptosporidiidae; genus Cryptosporidium; species Cryptosporidium ubiquitum. The sequence goes on along the minus strand of NW_021639828.1, from coordinate 574,146 downwards.
ATTTTGTTCTCCCTTTTTAAGCCGTTACATGTATTAGAGTTTGGTGTTAAATGCGTTTCAGTTTGAATATTATTTAAAAGAAACAAAGGCTCTTTAATATTATTATTAACAAAGTAATTAATGTAGTTTAGGAGGTCCTCATTTTCAGCTGGATCCTCACTAATCAAATCCTTCATTCCAATATAACGGTGACTAACTATTCTCAAGTCCTCAGTAATACCAGTTACATTAATTAAACATTTTTGATTGTACTCTAATAAAGTTTTGTACCCATCCTCAAAAATGAGACTTTTACAGGATCTAAAGTAAACTGTGAAGAAAAACATGTTCAGTAAATCTGGGCTTATTGAGATTATTCCAAAGCTAGAGTTTAGGATTCCAGTTAGCTTCTCATCTTTGTTAAAGAGAGAGTAAATCATTCTACAGCTTGTCTCTCTATCTAATGAGTCAAAAATATTCTCTATTAAATAAAAAATACAGTAATTCCTTCCTAAAGGACCAGTTGAAGCTGTTGGTGAGATTGGAGATGAACTATCTGATTTTTCAGGGTTTCCAATATGATACCTTGAGCTTTGTACCAGTTTATTATAAAGAGATCTAGCAAAGGAAATTCGAATTCTTTGGCCGGTACTTATTTGTTTACTGTTAATGGTATCATTAATGTTAATACTTTTATTATATATATCAGTATCTAGTTGACAAATGTTGACTACCAAGTTCCACAGATGATAGTCAAAGGTTTTATCACAAATTATCAATTCTTCAAGCTTAGCATTATCTAAAATCCAAGACTTTTTACTGATATAACAGGTTAACCTGGCTATTTCTCTGTTACCATTTAGTGAAACAAGATCTTTTGAGCCTTTTAATTTACATCTAACCAAGAATTTTGAGCTACAAGCATCTTCATCCACAGAAAATTTTGCAATCTCCTTAAGGAAATTAAGGGTTTGCCGACTTGGGTTATCTTTTTCACAATCAAAAACTATATTCAAACATCCTTTCCTTAATACTATATTCTCTCCAGAACATAAATCTTGTATCTCAATTTGTTCAATATCATCCATTCTAGTTTGACTCAAGTTATGTAAACCTATTTCACTAATACAAGAATGAGAGTCAAAATCACAAAGAAAATCTTTGATTCTATTAATAGCATTTGTGGCCTCTGAAATATAGTAAGTCATATAGGCAATAGAAGAAATTGGTTTTACTAAAATTGGTATGATGAAACTGCAGTTAGTGAGTATTGACATAACTTCTGGTCCTGTGTAATTTTTGTAATAACAATAGATACAAATTGCCATAGAACAGAGGATTTCCATCCAGTGTGATACTATTTCACCAACACAATACCATAACTTCCTGTATTTATTAAATTTCATTTCCTTGCTTCTATATCTTTCAACCAGATTCATAAAGAGAGTATCATTGATGTGTGTAAGTATAAAGTCATCATTTTGTGAGATTGATTTAGTCAAACATGATATCCTTTCTTCCCTAGCTTCCATAAAGTTTTTCTTGTAGCTACTACTAATCCACTGAGATGCTATGCTTACTGCACCGGTTATTAATAATATTAGAGCACAAATAGATATAGATTTAGCATCTATGAACATATTTGTGATTCCAAATAAAAGGAGTAAACTAAATGGAAAAGTGATTAGTTCCATCCCATAAGAAACAATATATTCTGCAAACTCTCCATCTACTGATACAATATTTTGAATCTTGGAGAAGTCTTGGGTATCATTAAATAGAGATTCACGACGTTTATTATTTAATCTCTTATTCTTTAACATTAAATTCATCAGAAACAAGGTTAAGCTTCCTCTTACACGAATATGAAGTACTTCTGTATAGTAATCCACATATATATTAAACAAAATTTCAATAATGTGGTTAATAATCAGGCTCACTCCTTTTACATATTCAGATCCTACTCCAATGCTCTCTTTAAACTTCTTCAAAAAATATGCCAGGAAGAACGTTGCAAGCATTAGTGAGAACTTTAAAAGTAATAAAATTGTGTAACTACTTTTAAAAGCAGAAAATATCATCCAGATAACATTCCAAGTTGAAATTTTTGAGCCAGATTGGTTTTGCTGGGTAGTTTGAGCATGGTGATTAGTTTTACAATATAGTTTAAATTTGTCATTAATCCTTTTGGAGTCTACTTCCACTTTATATTGTTTACCTACATAGTTCTTTAGTTTATCAAGATCAAACTCCACGTTTTCCCATATCTTTATATTTAATTTATTGATTCTAAAGAAGAAAGGATCTCCTAATAATGTGTACATCTCAGAAATTTTGGAATTAACTCTATTTGCAATTGTTTTTAATGCATATTTTTATAAAATAGAATATAAAAATTTTGTTTATTTTTTTTTATCTACTCTTTATTCATTATTTACTCTATAAGTAGCTCAAAAAAATGTTTTTGAACTTAATTTGCTTGTTAAAACTCTTGTGCACTAAATAGTCTCCCAAAATATCACAAGTAATAAAACTAATAGTATTTATGGTAATAATAATAATAATAATGTTAATATTATTAATAATAATAATAATATTTGTTGTTATTATATTATTTAATCTCTACCAAATTTTTGTAATACGACAAGTGCAATTTTAAAGATACGTATATTCATCTTTTAAATTTGTTCCGTTCTCCCCTAATACAATTTTTTAAAGTCTAAAATAAGTTTAAAAAAAACGCAGAAGAGAGAATTTTTTGTCTAGAAAAAGAAAGAAATTGCTTTATAAAAGTAGTAATTCATAAGAAAAGAATTGAAAAATACTAAAACTAAAATCCTGTAAATCCCGATTCGCCTAAAATTTATTTATTTATTTATTTAAAACCCATCTTTTATTTACGACTATTTCCAATTTGTATTCATTAGACAATTAATTAAGTTCAATTTATTTATTATTAAATTGAATTTTTCCCCACAGTTAATTTATGCCTTAATTCAATTCAATTTAGGGTAACGGAATTTCCCGCTTTCCCCGCCGAAAATCAAAATAAAAAGAGACGAGTATTATAAGGCATAAAAAATAAATAGATAAAAAATTAAAAATTATGAGGGTATTTGGCGCCAAAATAAAAATAAGTATTAATAAAACAAAAGAGCTAATGAATGATAATGGAAATAATAATTAAAAGTAATATATAATACTAAAATGTAAGATAATTAAAATAATTATTTAGAGTAAAAAAGAGAGAAAAATAAAAATATCTATAGTAAACTTAAATTTGGAGGGTAAATTTGAAAATAGCGGGTAGTGAAATACTAGTGATATTGACATCAGACTAAAATAGTAATGAATGGAAAAAAGGGAAAATAGTGAAAAATATATTAGCATCGATAAATTAAGATAAAATTTTGATCTAGACCTTTAGATTAATTTATTTCATTTTTTTCAGGATTCCTTTAAGAAAAAAAAAATCAGGTTTAAAAATTAATATTTATTTAAAGGTTAAAGTGTGAATAAAAAATTTGGCTTTAATTTTTTTTTTTTCTTCAATTTTTGACTTGATAAAATATAAGATATTAGATTGTTAATATAGTTGAAGTTTTTTAATAGAATATTTAAAAACTTCGAGTAAGAATGAGTACTGGGTTCAAGGTGGATTTTGCCTCGAAGGAGGATATTATAAAGTGTAATTATGAAGAATGCGAAGATAGAGGAAATAACTTGAGTTTTAATAGTGATGTGAACAGTGTCACTTATGATGATGTTTCTTCAATAAGTGAAGAATTTTCAGAATATAATTTATCACGCACCCAGAGTTCATTGGCTCCACCAATAGAAGCTTCTGCAATTAGGGACGTAGAAGAAGCATGGAGAGCCTTATCTAAAGAATTAGAAGAAAATCACTCAAAACCAATAATTCGTACTCTTGGGACTGTTTTTGTAACAAGAGAGGAAGTTGGAACAAAGGATTCAATTGAATATAGAGTATTTTATAAAAATGAAGAAGGTAAAAAAATCTCACCATGGCATGATGTGCCGTTGTGGTTTTCAGAAACACCTCTGTTATATAATATGATCATTGAGATTCCAAAATTGACCAATAAGAAATTTGAGATCAACACAAAAGAAGAATATACTCCCTTATATCAGGATAGAAAGTTGGAAAGGCTTAGAACTTATCCAGGTCCAATTCCTTGGAATTATGGTGCTTTTCCACAAACGTGGGAAGATCCAAATAAGAAGGGAGACGAGAATGTTGATTTTAGTCACGGTGACAATGATCCTCTTGATGCTGTTGAAATTGGAGTAGGACCTCTTCCACGTGGAACAGTTATACCAGTAAAAATTCTAGGTTGTCTTGCTTTAATTGATGATGATGAATTGGATTGGAAAGTCGTATGTATTCGTGTTTGTGATCCTAATGCATCACAACTTAATGACATTACAGATGTGGAAAAGTTTTTCCCTGGCACTATAGATAGGATTAGGAGATGGTTTGGGCTTTACAAAGCAGTTGAGAACAAAGATATTGCAAAGGTTAATATGTATGGACATTTTGGAGAACCTCAATCTGCGGAATTTGCTCATACAGTAATTACAGAAACTCACCATTCATATTTACGCCTTATTAAGGGAGAAGCAGCGAATTCGTGTTCATTATGGATACCTAGAAGTCTTTCTAATAGTAATGAATCAGAATTATGTCACACAGTATGCTCTACAAACAGCACTGCTACTGTATCTAGCAATGATATTGAAGGATTTCCTGTTAATGAAGCGATTAAATGATATAGTTCATTCAATCAATTTACATTTCAGAATTTTAAATTTCTGAAATATTTTTTTTACATAAAACATTCTCCTCATCTTCGGATACATTATCTACCTTCATTATATCTAATTATCACTAGCAACCTTATCATTACTAATCAATTAAAAACTATTTGCTATTACTATCAATTTACTAAGGTGATTCGCATCCTTATATTCAAATTATTGAAAATTAACAACTTATCAACAAGAAGTTGTATATATATTAATTATTTTTTAAAGATTTCCGTCATTTCATAATCTACTTGTATTTAGATTCTCCACTCAGCATCGTTTTACGTTATAAAATTAAACTTTAGACTTATTAATAAATAATATTTGTACATGTTTTGGCGCCAGAATGCATACAATTTATTTGTATATATTTTGGAAGGCATGTTAAAAAAATAAGGTAGAGGGAAAAATGACAAAAATTTTGATATTGATTATTGAGTGAAAGGAATATTTAAAAAATAAATAGTTTATATTAGATTAGCTTTAAATATTTTAAATAATTATTTTCAATTTGATTGACAATATTTAGAAATCTTCCTTAATTATTGTTTTTATATGCAAATAATTGTGGGTAAAGGTGAGAAAAAAAGGGGGGGGGAGGGAGAAGGAAGGATAGAAACAGGATATATTTATTTTTATAAAAGAATTTTTCTATTTTATAGCCAATTTTCTTTTAAATTAATAATGACTAAAGTGACGGACTGTGGTACAAAAGAGGAATTCCAAGGTTTGAAGAAAGTGGGAAAGGAGAAGTCATCTGGATCTGGTATCTTAAAACACCTTATATTAGGATCTCTGATTGCGGTAATCTTGGGGTGTATATCTAAATATTACTTTTTTGATAAGATTGTTTTAACTGACGAGAAGATACAAAATAAATCATCATTTAATCAAGATGACATAAATACTAAAAATAAAGACGAAACTTCAACAAAAGGAACTTTTGGAGAAGAAGAAGAAGATATGGAATTACTTCAAAATGACAACAAAATTCATTTGGAACAAATCCCACAAGAAGATTCTTTGGAAGACAATGATGAATTAATGTTCAACAATGAAGATGCAATTTTAGATGACGAAGCAGAATACGATTATCATGATGATATTGATGAGGATGAAAGCGAAGATGGTGAGAATGAGTCTCAAATGGACTCTGAGACTTTAAAGAGAATCTTAAAAGAAGATGTACAATTGGAATTGGATGAAGGTTTTGCCACAAAAGAGTCTGAGAATGAAGATAGTGTTGATATTAATGATGATGCAGAAATTGACGAATATGAACATGAAGTTGATGACGATATAACTGATAATAACTGGTCTGATGATGAGTCTGAACTCAAAAGGATGGAAAGTCAGCAAGAGCAAGAGCAACAACAACAACAGCAAGAGCAACAACAACAGCAACAAGAACAACATCAACAACAATAAAATCGATATTATTCATAGTAATAGTAGTAGAAATTAATATAAACATTTTGTCAGTTAAAATCTAAGGATTTATTATTATTTTTTTCCTCCACATGTAAATGTTATTGAACTTTTATGCCGGTACTAATTAATGCTTGCGTTGCCGCCATACGTGTAAAAAAAAAAATGAGTAAAAATATGGATTAGGTACCTACTCAAATTTTACTTGATTTCTAATTGCAACAAAGAAAATACATCTATAGACAATTTTGAACATACTAGTGTTGTTTCTAGTATATGTGGCATCTCTCCATTCTTCTTTAACAATTTTGAAATATTTGGAAATTACGAACTTAATCTCTTCCCAAGAAGGTTCAATCGAAACAACGTCACTTAATCCCGAATAATGATAAAGTAGTGGCCCCAAATTAATCCATAAACCATCTGGGGGTAACAGATTAGTAATAGTTCGAATATAAGTGATAATGTTTTTGGCTGTATCTAAAAAGAAACAAGTTAAAATGGCGTCCCAAGCTTGAATTTGTTTCGAGTAAATCTCAACAAAATCTCCTGCACACATACTTAAGTCATGTCCTTGTTTTATATGTTCATTTACACATACATCTGGAATAAGTATAGACCGCAAATTATCATCTTTACTTGGTCTGTTAGAAAGAGAGAGAACGTATGGATGAATAATTATGGAATTAACTTTGAACATATAATTTAAAGCAAAATTGCTTCCTAAAAGCATTGCGTAACTTATTTCATTACCTTGACAAGAGTAACCAAGTCTAGCAACTTCGAATAATAATCTCCCTAATCCTGCTCCTGGAATAAGGACCTTTAATTTCTCGGATGATGATAAATTGTTTTTTATTGGAAGATAATCTTTTAAGGCTTGTATCATTGGACCATATGATTCTTCTCTTTCTAATCTTCCTTCCTCACTCCAGTCCCTAACAAACTGTCTTAGAGTTGCTTTAACTTTACACAAATTATTTAAAGTTGTATTTGGGATACAATTTGGATTTTTTCCGGAATAAATCTTTAAATTCTTATTTTCATTAAGTTTGTTATTATTATTGTTATTATCAACAATATTATTTATATCAATGTTATTCAAGTTGTTACATTTATCATTATAGTTTAATTCAACCTGATCATAATAGAGATCAGGAGAAAGCATTAATTTTAAGAAATTCTGATTTGTGCTTATGCAATTTCTTAATTTATCAATTTCATTTTCAATGTCCGTGATCCCTAATAATTTTCTATCTTCTGGTGACAAGCTGTAAAAATTCCTTTCTATTCTAATTAAATCTTTAATAGAATCCCATTCGTACATTAAAAATGATGTAACAACGCTAATAAAGTGATTGTAGTCACTCTCTATATGCTCTTTTGCTTCTTCATTATTATCTATTTCTTTTGAACATAGTGGGAAATTATCTTTAAAATAATCAAGATATCTGAATACATCCTCATCATTCCCATTATAGTAAACTACTTCATTCATTTTTTCATTATCTGAAGAATTATCAATGTCACTCATTTTTGTATTTCTTCATCAAATAATCTTTATATCCTTCTAATTAATGATTAATCTGTTAATTACTCACAAATTTAGAGTAAATTCTATTTCTCATAAAGCATGATATGCAAAAGTAATATCATTATAAATGCTTATTATAACAAAAGAAGAAAAGATTGAATTAATAATCAATTTCATTCTTTTCCTTCGTTTATTCAATAATTTCCTATTTGAGCACGGATTTCAACTAATAAAACTCAGCAATCCTTATTTAGTTATTATATATATACATATATATACATATATATATATACATATAAATATATATATATATATGTATATATATATATATATATTGTTTAAAATATTTTAATATTTGATCACTTCTCCCAAATTTTTCTTTAAAAGAAATCTGTCCAATTTCGAGGCTATTTATTATATTAAATAATTTAAAGGTTAATTTTAATAATTATTAATTATATTTATATTTTATTATTATTTATTTTTTGAAACTTAATTCGGTACCCTTTTTGGCGCCGTATTTTGTTAATTTGTGATCATGAAATTAATTCTGTGAAAAAAAAACAAAGGATATAATGAAATTATTACAATGAAAGAACAGCAAATATCTGAGAGATTTTTAAGTTTTTTGACAAGATATTATAAGGAGATTTATGATGATTTTTCAGAACCAGATTTGGATGTAATAAAAAAGTTGAAAGATGAAATTTTAGATTTTGAGAATCAAGTAAATCTTTCTGATATAATCTCAAAGAACGAAGAGATTGAAGATTTGAATACAACTGATATAAAATATTTATTGTATTCTTACATAAAAGCAGAAACAGTAAGGTATTTAAAAGATCACAATGTACCAAAAGAACGAGTAAAAAGAAAAGACGATTTGGAGGAAATCAATGAATTATATTTACAATTTTTTAACGATACCCTTGAAATTAAAAATACAATTTTTAAAGATACTTTAAATTTGGTAGATAATTTGCAGATTAAGAAATATATTGAAGAAAAGGAGAAAGATTTTGCTAAGGATACTAGGCAATCAAAGATAATGAGATCCAAAAAAATTAAAGAATTAAAATCTACATTATCTTTGTTCTTTAAATCTGGATTTAATTTATCAGATGATGGTGAAAACAGAGATATGTTTTTGAAGGCGATTAACTTATTCTTTTTAGAATCAATAGAAAAAGTTTCTATGATAAATAATGAAATTAATTTATTAAATTATGTGATAAAAGAAGAATTTGCAAAGATTTATGAAAATAAAAATAAAGATATTAATGTAAAGAATACAGAATTTCAGACTCAAGAACATCAACCTGCAATGAATGTACATCATATTGCACCAAATGTTCGTTGTTTAACATCTAAAGAAAATAACAATGCGTGCTTTATGTTTAAAGATATTAACACTGGGAAGGGAATTACAATAAATCATAGAGAACAGTTTTATTCCAAAGTGTTTGGGCCAAGCCACACTCTTCCCACAATTTCTATAGCAGAAGCTGCTGATATGGAACTTAAAGAAGCTTTAGAACAGGAGAAATCTTCAAGTATTGCTAGACAAAAAAAAGAAGAGAGAGATCAGATTCTACATGATAAAGAGTATAGCAAAGAAGAAGAAGAAGACGAAATTAAGGCCAGATCATGGGATGATTGGAAAGATCTAAATCCTAAAGGTCATGGTAATACTATAGGAAATCGTGGTTAAGCCAATTTTATTTTTGGGCGGGAAATGCTACAAATTTATTTAAGTTTTGTTTATGTATTATATATAACTTAAATGTATATAATATTATATTCAATATATTAATATTAATTTATTAATATATAATGCTGAAATACTCTTAGTAAAGAAAACATTTATGATATAAATTGTTATTCAACACAATTATGTGAATTTTACCACTAAAGATTACAATATAATTATTAAGAAAGAAAAGTGAAGTATTTACTAATTTGGAGATTCCAATATGCCAACCATGAACTAAATATACGGCTTTTTTAAATTAACAATTAATTATCTATGTTTGAATCTATGATTTTATAATAAGCATAAATAATGAACAAAAGAGATCGTTCCGAAATTGAAACTTTAATTGAAGACAATTCAAAGGGAGAACAAACACCAAATGAGGAACCAGAACATGAAAATAAAACAAGTGCCATAATTGATACTTTTTCTAACTCTGATCCCAACTTAAATCACACAATTTCTGAAGGAAATCTGGGTTTGGAATTTAATTCTGATTCTATACCCAAGTCAGTAGATAAAAATGATGATATGATGGAATCAGGATCTGAACCCGAGAATGGAAGCAAAAGTGAAGATGATGAGGATGGATATGAACCTTATATTAAGTATTTGCAAGCTTTAAGCTTGTCTTGGAGTAGTTGGGAAGCTTCATCAATGCTAACAAAGGACTTGGTTGAATATATGGTACCAAGATTTCAAGACTGCAGTACACCTATAAAGGTGAGAATCATTATGAGCATATTATATATAAGTGATTATCTTCGTGAATCCTGTAAACAAGAATTTATGAGTATTTTAAATTTTGGGGAATTGGATAGAGATGACTGGGTAAGAAAATTATCCAGATTAATGATACCTTATGTTCAAAAAGGTGTTCTTGATTTGGGAGAAACTGATACAGAAACAGCCTTCAAAATTTTACGGTATCTTGATGAGTTAAGAATGAGGGAAAACATTGATTTTAGGTTAAAACCTCCTTTAGAATCTATTCATATGTGTGATCCTTTAACTGATGAATCGATTCATAATGAGATCCCCTGCTATAATGTCGATTATGACAACTTTGCTCCTCAAAAAGACTTTGAGCTATTGCTTGCTGAAGTTGAAAAAGATGGTCTACATAAAATGAGAATGGCAAGTAATTCCTTCACTAACACAAAGTAAATCAACACATATCAAGCAATTTTTGCCTTATTAATTATAAAAAATACACCTCTACTCATTCTTACTTAAAATGCTCAATTATTATTTTAATCCAACAAATTAAGAACAAAAAACACAACAAACAATTTATTGATTAATATTTTTTTCTATACTCAAACTATTGTCATTCCTTAATGCATTTTTGGCGCCAAACACATTTTCACAACTTCATAACTGCAATACCGGTAATGTGGGGGCGCCAAATATCGAGACGTTTTTCCTTAATTCGAAATTATTAAAGAGTTTTTTAACAAAATAAAAATTTACATATTTTTTTTCATTTAATTAATTATATTAATTTAATTATTTTTTACTCTTATCTATTTTATCTATTTGTGCCTTTCCCACTTTTCTTGTTTCACCTTTTTTATCCATTTCTTTTTCTAATCTTTAGAACTACCTTTTAACTCTCGGAATCCCTTTCGTGTCGGCCACGTCCTGTCTCTTGTCATCGCTCGACAACATATAAAGGCTGCAATGTAAGGCAATACGTAACAACATGAAATGAAATCGTAATCTCGATCTTTGCAACGATATAGTAAAGAAAAGAGTTAATTCAATGATGGGGAATTAAAGTTTAGGAATAACAATTTATTTAAAAAATAATAAATATCTTTTTATATTAAATCAGTGAATGGATTAATTGATTATTAATTTTTTTAAGTTTTAACAGAATATTACGTTAAATAAGAGTAATTGGTCATTAGGTATAATACATTTCAAAAATAGGTTTTTTTCAAAAATTATTGATGAAATTAAACCTAAAACAAGAATAATAGAGTAATAATATTTTAAAGTTGAATTAGGAAAATTAGAAAAATTATATATATATAAATATATTTATATATACATATATTAAGTAAATAAATGATAAAATCTAATAATGGCAGGAAATGCTCTATTGGTACCTCCAAGATCAGCTTTTGGATCTAGAGAAGAATTATGTGCATTTGTGTCATATAAAATGAGAAGAGCAACTGAATTATTTACATTTAAATGTTCATTATATCAAAGAGAGCTTAAGTTATATTTACCAGAACCTGTTCCAAAACATAGAAGATGGATTGATACTTTTGATTCGGAAAGTATTGTTACGATACCAATTAGTAAAATAGAAAAAGATGAAATTGAATTATTCAGGAAATATTTTCCAGATGATATGGATTTGGATTCTATATTTCCAGGAGATTTATTACAAAGGTCCTTTAAAAAGAGAATATCTATCTTATTAACATCTTTAGTTAATAAGATTGTCTTTTTATTAGTTTTAAGACATGATACATGGTATGTACATCAGGAAGCTAGAGATGGACTTAGGGAATATCTAGTTGAAAAAATTTGGCCAAGACAACCAAAATTGAGGTTGTTATATAGAGATCATGTTACTACTTTTGTAGATACAAGAATCCGTCATTTTAGAGACTCTGTGGGAAGATATTTCAGGGATCTCCATGCAAATAGCAAAAATGGGGAGGTTATTGCAAATTTAATAGTAACTTGTGATTATAAACAGTCAGAGTTGGATGATATGATAAAAAAAGCTTTAGAAGAACAAAAGACTATGTTTGAGAATGAAAAGAAAATGGAATATATTGAGTCTCCAAATAGAAACAATTATGAAAAATCAAATACCAAATCTTCTTTATTTTCTTCTCAAACAGAAAAGGTCCAAAACAAAACCCAGAAATACTGTAAAAATGATAGATCTTCAAACAGTCATAATACTTCAAGCTTTAAGGTTGAACTTGAAGAAAACCATGAAGATTTTTATATAGAAGACGATTTGGAATACCACGAACAGGACCTAGAAAAAGAGTTGGAATCATATCATGGTCTAGAACATCAAGTAGAACAGGAACTAGAACAGGAAGTAGAGCAAAATCCGGACCATGATATAGATGACCAAAATATAGATCAAGACCGGGAGCAAAGGCTTAGAAAACAAAGGCTAAAGCTAAGAATGAAGCAGAAACTAATACAGAAACAGAGACTGAAATTGAAATTAAACAATGAGCAGGAACAAGAACAAGAGCAAGGACCAGAAAAAGAGCAAGAACAAAAACGAGAATGTGAACGTGAACATGTAAATGAGCGTGAATTAGAGATTGAATGTGATAACTTGAAAGGACTTGATGAGGAAAAAAAAGAAGGGCTTTTGGAAGATCAAGCCACATATAACAGTGAATTTGAGATGAATGAAAAGCTAATTAAAGGATGTGATGAAAAACAAAAAAGTAAGAGAACCTTATTCTTAACAAAAAGATTTGAGCAAGAGTCTGAGTTAGAAAAGTCATCAAATAGTAGCTTTAATGATGAAAAGAATGCAATATATCCTCCACTTAAGAAAAAGAACAAAAGTGATAATAACTTAATATATCCTTCTCTTAATAATATGGGCATCTCCAATAGTAATAGCTCTCCACCTGTAGTTTCAATACCATCAATACCGTCCATCCAATCAATCTCTTCCAATTTTACATCAACAATGTCATCATCATCATCTTCTTTATTGTCACCCTCATCATCTTTACCCTCAGATTTAGTTTCGAGACTAAATATAATCCCAAATATAGGAGGTTATCCAGGACAAATTCAAATAAACTCTCCAATAGATAAATCTTCAATCTATGCCTCATTTCTTAACCCTCACTCAAACTCAGTATTCACAAAAGAAACGAGTACAAATCAAGAAAACTTGTCTAATTCTAATTCATCATTGGAAAGTAACTCAAGTTCAAATATTGTTTATAGAAACATTCAAACTGATATAAATAACGTCTCTTCCACAAGCTCCCTATCAAATTTTTCTATTTCAAATTACTCTCCTAAATCAAAATCATACTCTAGTCCCGATATTTTGAATGGATCCATAATAGGTGGATCAATGTTAAACCATTATTCAAACCCCATTTCTGATTCTGGATTAACTGTAAGCCAAAGCCCAGGGTTAGGTTATGGTATAGGATCAGGACTTGGACCAGGACCAGGAGCAAGATTGGGTTTGGGACTTGGATCGGGATCAGATTTAGTATTAAGGGAAAAAAAGATTTCAGTTTTAAATCCATACCCAGGTTCTGTCTTGGATTTAGGGCCAGTGGCAAGTTCAGGCTCAAACTCAGGCTCAGAGGTTGGAGCTGAAATTGGTTTAGATTCAGACTCAAAGTCAAATCCAGTATCAGTAGGGTTCCATGGATACCATCTAACTCCAATGATGAATTATCCATATTTTTTTGGATCTATTAAAGACAGTAATTTAGTTTTTGGTAACCCATTTATTTTTTCTCAACTGAATTCTGGGCTTCAACCAGCTTGTAATATTCAAGCTCCTCCAGCTTACTTTTTAGTTCCAAATTATAGCTATGGCTTTCAGTCCTTATATCCCACACAAAGTGGATTATCACAGTTGAATCCATACTGGTTTTCATCTAGTGATATAAATCATTTTTGTCCTATTAATATGAGCAAAATAAGTACTCAATCTGAGATAGATCAAATAAACCCTAATGGCACAATCCAAGCATATAACTCTTAGTTTAATAAACAAAAAGAACAATAGTAAGAGAATACTTTAATATAACTACATAAAATATCTATATCAAGAACATCGGCTCTAGGGTTTTAATAGTAGATCTATTGTCCGCAACATTTCTTACATGGGTATCTTTTAGATACTGATGGTTTGTATGTTGATAAATAGCTAAAGTGTGGATTTAAATGGGTATTAGTATTAGCGCTCATCCAACTTAATTTATTAGTCTTCTTTTTTTGTTTATCTACATTTTCTCGTTCCTCTTCAAAACTACTATTATCCTTGGAACTGCTTACATATTCACTTCTTTCCTTCTCCCAAACCTTCATTTGGTTTTCACGTATTTCTCTCATTCTTTTGTCATTCAGCTTTTTAGTTCTATCTTGCTCTCTTTTTCTAAAATAGTAATATACAATGCCCACAAACAGCATTGATTTGAGAAGAAACAGAATGTAGAAAACTCTAGCTAATGATTCAGAGCCTAATTTCTCCGTAATTGTAGTGTGTAATTCTTGTATTCTCTGCCTCATTTTTATAACATCATTTCTTTAGTTTTTTTATTTAATTGATTTTAAGTATTAGAAGAGCCCGCGCAATTTTCTCAATATAGTTAATTACTTATTAATAGATAATGATATACTCAAATTACACATTTAACTAATTATCAATAAAGGAAATAAAATATTATTCAGTTAAACATGAGTTTAGATATTTCACTTCCTTCATCTACTTTTTTTTGCAAATTGCCTACAATCACCACATTACTACCATTTTTCGATACCTGTGTGGCTCCCCTCTTGCAATATTAAATTTTTTATGGCTAATTCCTAAAATGATGAAAATAATTTGCATGCAAATTGTGCACTATATAATAAATTCAGATGGTTTCTGAATTTATTCACATTAACTACAAATCTATTTACAATGAATTTACATGTAGTATTAAGCTTTATATATAAATTTCTTAGTAAAAATCGTATTAAGAATTTTTTTAACTCGTACTTGGCTGATTTGTATAATTTTTACAAATCATTTTTATTATATATATAATTTCCATGATCTCACCGTTGGCGCCAAATGTGAGACTGCGCCACTATATCTTATGGATAGTGGCCGCCTGAAGTTTAGGCGGTAACATGTAAACAAATAATAATAACATAATTGAGGCCATAATAATAAAGCAGCTATTAAATATTAATGATTAAAAAGAAATTTTTTTTTTTTCTAAATAATTATTAATATTGTTATTGAATGGAAATAATAATATATAATAAAAATATTAAAATTAATGGTTTTCTGGTAAATACATTTTTGGAGGTTCGTTTTAAATAATTCCCGAAAGGAAAAAAATAATAAATAATTATTAAGGGAAGAAAAGCAAGGAAGAGAAAAATTTAGGGGAAAATTACTCAATTATTAATTTATATTAGTAATAATATAAGGAAGCTCTCCTTTTAATGTAATGTGATTACAATTGAGAAGAAAGTTTATTAATATAAGTCTTAGATAAAGATTGATTACATAATAAACATTTTTTCTCTTAATTACACATTTTTGTAATTATTTCAGAAAGAAATAACAACTAAATAGGAGGAAAGTAAAAATACGCTGAAAAAAAGAAAATTAAAAGGATTTAAATAAACAAAGAAAACAGGCTGGTATTTTTTTAAGATCCTTTTTTACCAAAATGGGTATTTTAAGGTCAGAATCCATGTCCCATGGGACTCTCGTCCTTCCAAATGACCGAGCAAGAGAATATATTGATGTACTTGGGAGAGAAGTAAATTTGCAGTTTGTAGATATGAACTCGATTACAATGAATCGTCAATATAAGAAGTATATTCAAAGAATTGATGAGATGGAACGTATTCTTCGTGTGTTATATTCTGAGATTGAAAAACTTCCAGATGTTAAGGTATTTAAGGGAAATTATGAGAATTTTTTGGACCATGATCATGTTTACCAACTTGATAAAGTAGAGGAATCCCTTCAAAGTTTATATGGCCAATTTATCAGTTTTAGGGATAATAATGCGGATTTAATCAATCAAAAAAGTTCGGCAATTGAAGAATGTGCAGTAGCAAAGGCAGCAAGTCTTTCGTTTGCTCCAATTTCAATGTACAATGGCAGATCAAATGGAGACTTTTATATGACAAATGCGGTAGAAAGAGGAGAGGGTGGAATACAAGGAGGAAATCCTACTCCATCATCACCTCTAATGAACCCAAGTATTATGGATGGAATGAACAGTGTTTCTGGATTTGGAGACATGATGTTCAGTAGTATTGCTGGAGTAGTGAAGCATGAAGATCAGGAAAAATTTGCCAGAGCTCTTTTCAGAGCCACAAGAGGTAACACATTTACCCACTTTCAATCGATTGCTGAAAATATCATAGACCCAAAAACAAGCAAGGATGTTCAAAAAGTAGTTTTTGTTATTTACTTCCAAGGTGCAACAACTTCGGCAGTTTATGATAAGATTAGCAGAATTTGCGATGCGTTTAATGTATCAATTTATCCCTGGCCATCAAGCTATGAGCACGCTGTTCAGAGAATTAACGAACTTAATACTTTAATCCAAGATAAGGAGAAGGCACTGCAAGCTTATGAACAATACATTACTCTTGAGATCGAGACTCTAATTCAGCCTGTAAACTCGAATAATGGAAACTCATTAATAGAGGAGTGGAGGCTATTTTGTATAAAGGAAAAATCCATCTACGCAACATTGAATTTATTTGAAGGATCAGATATTACGTTGAGAGCTGACTGTTGGTATCCTTTAGAAGAGGAGGAAAAGATTAGGAAGATTCTGATTGCAGAAAGTAGCACTCAGCATGTTGGAGCGTTTTTACTTACTAATACGTCAAGCGGAGGCCATGGAGCAGCTGGAATTCATATTTCTGAGGGTGGCTCTCATGATGATGAGGCAAATATATCCAATACGCCTCCAACATATATTAAAACCAACGATTTTACAGTTGCATTCCAAGATTTTGTTAATTCTTATGGTATTCCCAGATACCAAGAGGTTAATCCAGCCTTATTTACTTTAGTCTCTTTCCCATTCCTTTTTGGTATTATGTATGGTGATGTAGGGCATGGTTTCATAGTCTTCTTAATTGGTTTGGTTTTGGTTTTCAATTACGGAAAGCTTAAAAAGATCAACGATGAAAATTTGAAAATTCTTGTTTCTGGTAGATATATGATTACAATGATGGGATTTTTCGCAACTTATTGCGGATTGATTTACAATGATTTCTTTGCTGCTGGTTTAGATATCTTTGGGTCCAGATATACTCTTTCTCATGATAAATTACCTGATGGAAGTCATGTATTTTTGCCAAATAACAACTCCACTTCAGTTTCTTTTCCATATCCTTTTGGGTTTGACCCAGTTTGGAAAGGAGCGGTCAATGAAATGTCATTTTTGAACAGTTTCAAGATGAAATTCTCTGTTATTATTGCCTTCTTTCAAATGACTCTTGGTGTTATACTTAAAGGTTTTAATAACTTGTATTTTAGAAATTATGTTGACTTTTTCATGGAGTTCATTCCTCAATTAATCTTTATGGTCGGATTTATTGGATACCTTAACTTTTTGATCTTCTTTAAATGGTTAACTCCAATTGAAGGATACAACAAACCTTCAATTTTGAATGCACTGATTGGTTTGCAGAGCTCTTTATTTGGAGCTGATATTCCACTCAACGATAGATTTTACTTATCGCAGCCAACCGTTCAAAGATATATCACATTGGCCTTATTGATTTCAGTACCTTGGATGTTCTTCCCTAAACCACTCTATCTTATCTACAAGAGTAGAAAACAAAAGAAAGCTAGCATGGAAGAGTCCAGGCTCAAACAACAGCATCTCTCATCATACTCCTCTGTTTCAAGCAGATTCACCTCCCTCACCGATGGCTCCAAGAAAATTAGTAGGTCAAAGAGCAACCTTCTTTCTGAAGATGATCACCATCTCATTGCTCACGAGGAAGAAGAATCATCTGGGCATTCTGATCCAACCGAAATCTTCATTCATCAGCTTATTGAAACTGTCGAATTTCTTATTGGTTCAATTTCTAACACTGCTTCATACCTTCGTCTTTGGGCACTTTCTCTTGCACACAATATGCTTGCATTGGTCGCTCTCCAGTTTACTATTATGAAGGCTTTAAATTCAAAACTTCTTATCGTAAAAGTTGTCCAATTATTTAATTTATTCTTCATGTTCTTTGCATTCACTTCATTTATCATGATTGTTATGGACTCACTGGAATGTTTCTTGCATGGTCTCCGTCTACAATGGGTTGAGTTCCAAAACAAATTTTATAAGGGAGATGGTATTCTTTTTGCCCCTCTTAACCACATGAGGATTATTTTGGAAACTGAAGAGTTGTTAAACTCATCTTAATAATTTATCCTTTTAGGAGAAACAATTCCAATTTATTATTAAATTGCTGAAATCTTATGAGTTCTTTTGAATCTACTCACTTTTTTTTAACAGTAAAGATATATGAAGAACATGTATTAATATTTAGTATATAACCCAAAATAGTACGTAATTTTTTTTTTCTTAATTAAAAAAAAAATCACCGAAAATTATAAGCTTTTATTATTTATTGTTATTGTTCCTAAGTTTTTTTAGTTCCTTTTCATATGAACTCTGCATGTATTTTTCCACATTAAGTTGTGTAAATTAGTGCGGACACCGGTATCAATGTTCTTATATTTGCATGTAATTCAAGCATTTATGTATTAAAAGAAAATTAAAGGCGCCTGCATTTGTTAATAAATGACGTGGCGAGCGCCAAGTAGGGCTTGGTGTTTTTATTTGACATTCAGAAAAAAGATTAGAAAGGAAAATTTTGAGTGGAAAAAGGAATAAACTGAACAAGGATAAATAAGGAGTAGCATTTAAATGAAAATATAGTCTAGCTTTTATTCTCATCAAAATGGAGGAAATAGATAGGAAAAAGTCTCATCGAACTCACCTATCTAAGAGAAAGGTATTAAAAAAGAAATTAAAAAAGGAAGGACTGGATAAGAAAGAAAGACATAATCCAAAGGTAAGCTTCAACAAATTTTTTTTGTTAATGAGATTTAATTCTTACTTTTTTTATTTTAGGCTTTCACATTTTCTGGAGGAGTTAAAAGTGTACAAAGAAGGGTGCAAAGAACCCTTGATATAGCATCGAAAAGAGAGAAAGCACCAGGGATAGATAAAAGTAATGTTGAAGATGAATCTACACCTCCATATATTGTTGCAGTACAAGGTCCTCCTGGTGTAGGAAAAACAACTTTAATACGTTCCCTAGTAAAAAATTATACAAAATATAATTTAAATGTAATTGATGGAACTGTAACACTTGTATCATCAAAGAATCGTCGTTTAACATTTATTGAGTGCCCAAACGATATGCATGGTATGATAGATGTTGCAAAGGTTGCAGATTTGGTACTACTATTAATAGATGCTAGTTTTTCATTCGAAATGGAGACTTTTGAATTCTTAAATATATTACAAGTACATGGTTTCCCAAGAGTTCTGGGTGTTTTAACTCATCTGGATAAAATTGAAGATAACAAGACTTTAAGAAAGACGAAAAAAAAGCTTAAAAATAGATTCTGGACTGAAATTTATAATGGAGCTAAATTATTTTATTTAAGTGGAATTAATAATGGTTTCTACAACAAAACTGAAATACGTAATTTATCAAGGTTTATTGCAGTTCAAAAATTTGAGAATTTGTCCTGGAGAAGCTCTCATCCATATATTGTTTCTTTAAGAATTGAAGAAATTAATGATGACGATGAGTATGTTCAAAACAATCAAACAAACCATAGAAAATCATCTAAATACAATAAACCAGAAACTAGTGTTTACTTTTATGGATTTGTTAGGGGTGGAATGATTAGAAAAAATCAAAATGTTCATATTCCAGGTCTTGGAGATTATTTCATTAATGATATAGATGAGTTTAATGATCCTTGTCCTTTACCAGAAACTACTGTAAAAAAAAATGGAACTAATGCAGGTTTAAGAGTTTTAAAGAGTAAAGAAAGGAATATCTATGCTCCTTATTGTGACGTAGGAAATGTTCAGATTGATTCTAACTCTATGTATATTCATATTCCAGATAATACTGTCAATTTTACAAGAAGAAAAGTTCTTTTCAATGATGGGAATTCCGATTCAGACTCTGGTTCTGATTCAGAGACAGAAAGCCGTACTCAGAGTGAGGAGGAAGAGGAGAGTATGGATGAGGATGAGGATATTCAAGACATTGATAAGTCTCTTCAGGAAGGGGAAGAGGAAGAAGATGACGAATATTACAACGATAACATACAAAAGCAAAGTTTTGATTCAAACCCATGTTCTGAATCTGATTCTGAGGATGAAAAAGACCTTCCGGAGGCTGTGAAATATGTGAGAAAGTTACAAAAGTCACAGTCTATTTTAAACAAAAGGGTCAGTGATTTATCGTTAAAACTACTTCCATCATCAGAAGTTAGCCTGGAGAATTCTATATTAACTGAGAGAGATCACGAAGCAGGTAAAAATGAAGAGTCTAATAATTATTCTATGGAAGCTGATTATGAAGCAATGAATAATCAAAGTTCTTACTCTGAGATAAAAGGCAAGAATAGTGATAACTTCCTATTCAGCAAAAATGTTAATTGTTCATTAAAAGACTTGGTTTATGGTCAGAACGCCAAGGCTAGACAATTATTTAATAAAATGATCACTCAAAATAAGGAAAGTAGTACCAACTCTAAAAAGAAACTTTTTGAGGATGATTTGGAGGATGAAAACGATGAATTTGGTTCAGAGATGGATTGTAATGATGAAATTCTTGACTCATATAGGATAAATGATGTTTATATATACCCTACAAAGCCAAAGTGTATTCGAGAATTAGTTAATTATTGGACTGAAGACAAGTTCTACACTTTGAAACAGGAAAAGTTTATTACTGGTGGAATAGATAATAGTGATAATGAAGAAGAAGAAGAAACACAAAATGGAGGGTCTAATAATTTTGAAAAAATAGCTTCTGGCGATGATAAAGGTGAAAATGAAGATTTTAATAATTACCAGAACAGTGATTTAGAGAATGAAAATGAAGACTCAATGAATGATCAAGGAAGTAAAGTTTTCAAAATAGGAAAGTATGTTCGTATTAGAATTGACAATATAGATAAGGAATGGATTAGAAATCGTCAAGGAATTACTATTTTAGGTACATTGTTACCAGGAGAATCAGTTTTTGGTAATATAAACATTAGAATCAAGAAACACCGTTGGTATCCAAAAATCTTAAAATCTGATGATGTATTAACATTTAGTATTGGTTGGAGAAGATTCCAATCAATACCACTATATTCAATAGAGGATAGAAATGAAACTAGGTACAGAATGTTAAAGTACACTCCAGAACATATGCACTGTTACTGTACAACTTATGGTCCTATAATACCATGTAATTTTGGTATATTAGCAATTAGAAGTTCTGAAAGAACCAGTAACTTTAGAATTGCAGCGACTGGAGTATCTGTAGAAATGCAAGCAAAAAGTAATATTGTTAAGAAACTAAAACTGGTTGGAGAGCCTAAAAAGATACATAAAAATACAGCATTTATCCATAAAATGTTCAGTAGTGATTTAGAAGTTTCAAAGTTTATTGGAGCAAAGATACAAACAGTTAGTGGTATTAGAGGACAAGTTAAAAAAGCTATAAGTACGCACGGATTGTTTAGAGCAACTTTTGAAGATAAAATACTTTTATCAGATATTGTATTTTGTAAAACATGGGTTTCTATGACTCCTAGAGAATTCTATAATCCAGTAATAGATTTACCAACATGGAGAAGAATGAAAACTCAGGCAGAGCTTAGAAAAGAGTCAAACATTCCTTTGGCAATTAAAGCAGATTCTGAGTATATAGCCAAGCAGGATAGGCCAGATAAGAAGAGATTTAATAGTGTACCAGTTCCAAGTAAGTTAGAGAAAGAATTACCATTTGCTTCAAAGACAAAGAATGAGTCCAAGAAGATCAAAGATAAGAACCAGGTAGCTGTAATAAAGAGTACATTTGAAAAGAGAGTGGCTAATTTATTCCAAAGGTTATCAACAATTCAAAAAGAAAGGACAGCTCAAAGAATTGAAAAGAAGAGAATTAAGAAAGAAATTAAAATGAAGAGAAGAGAGCCAATAGAAAGAATTAGGGAGGCTAAGAATGCCGAGAGAAAGAAGAGAAGATATGCATTACAGGGTGTAAAGATGGATAAACAAAGAAGAAAATTGATGATGAAGGATTAATATTAGAAACAATAAAGGTTCGATCTATTCAGTATTAAAATATTAATATTCTTTTTTGAAAAGTTAGCAGATCTTTAACTACTTATTAATTAATTGTAGCATAGTGTTATATTCTTCTTGTTCCTTCTTGATATCTTCAATAAGATTATCAACAAAATTGTCCATATATTTTATGTATTTATTAATACTTGAAGGTATCATAGATACATTATTAGAATTATTGTCCTTTTGGTTAATGTTATCATACTCATTTCTAATTTTAGTTAGTGTAGGGACAGTTTTTGGATTAAAATTAAAGTTTTGACTTATATCAATGGGAATACATAGTCTACCAGTAGAGTGATGAATGCAAAAAGGGGCTTTTAAAAGGTGTCCAAGATCTTTACTGACATTAATATCCAATCTTGGATAGCTGTAAGCAAATACAATTTCTTTAAAAAGAGTATGATGTGATCTATCAGAGGAATTTTGCAAAGTATTTGAAAGAAAGTCCCAGAATTCAAGACAAGTGAAATCTGGTGTTTTTTGGATCCAATTTTGAATTGTTTGATGTACTTTAGTATCTTCAGAAAGATGGTTTAAGACTTTGTTAATATGGATAGATTTGTGATCAAACAATTGTTGATTTTCCAGTATTTGGAGGAAGTATTGCATACATATGTTGAAGCACCTGTCTATAAATGGATGTGACTTTGCCCCATTTTGATTACTTGGAGTCTTTAAATTCACCTTCTTCTTTCTATTTTCATTACCTGTGATCAGAGTTAAGTAGTCAATTATAGCAGTTCTTGCTTCAGAGGGTAAAAGTCTGGCTTTAGTATCACAAACCCAGCAATGAACCCCTCTTCTTCCAGAATATAGCCAAAGTATATGTTTGAAACCAAAGTCTTGTCTTAAAGACGTATCTATAAGACGAATTGCTACAGTTACATAAAGCCAGCACTTCTCACAGACAGTTTTTTCTTGGCAGCACGTTCGAATATCATCATAGTCATTCATATCAATGTCAAACACTAACTCTCTTTGGACAGGCTTAAATTTAATAGGTGTGATTTCTTTCTCAGATATGGGAATATTGTAAATTGCTCCAATATCAAATTTATGTGGAGTTCTTGCTACAATCTCTTGCTTTAGTTGGTCAATTGTCTTAAAGTTTTGCCATCTGAGGTATATTTCATCCTGATCTATCTCAGATTTAATGGTCATAGAAAACTCCCTATTTTGAATTAAGTTATTCCTTGCAGTATCTACTTAAGGAAAAAATAAGAATAAGGTTATTTGTTACAGTTTTTTCTTTAAAGGATGCAAAACCAACTTAGAAGCTGCTTAATACACCTCTTGACTCTGTAAGCTTACCTCCTTGAGCTCCAGTGCAGTATGAAAGCCATTTTCCTAATATACCAAAAGGGTATATTTTATCTAGATAATGTAAATTATAGTCATTTTAATGGTAAAGTAGCCTTTTTTTCTCTTCTTGAATTTTTTCCTTTAATTTGAACTCCTTGCTATTATTTAAAGGCTACTAATTTAAGAATATAAACTTACTGTAAAAAAATTTCAAGTCAGCTTTGTCAATAAAGCTGTCATCAGTAAATAATAAAGCTTCATCTTTATCAGAGGTATTCTCAAGTATCATTTTAATTAAGAATGTATCTATGAGTTTTTAACAAATTTATTTATACAAATATATACTGTTGTGTTATTTCTTCTGTTTAACAACTATAAAAGTACACTTTAAACAAGTATTCTCACAAATATTTACACTTTAGTATGTTAAATGAATAGAGAGAAGGTATAATACTATTATTTATTTGTTCAGTCTATAATACCTCACAAATTTGTGATCTTAACTATATGTGTAGTTATGGCGCCAAAACGGGTACCGAATATTAAAATACACAATTGTATTTTTCTTTTTTCAGGAATAAATCTGTAATTTTTTTTGATATTGTTTTTTTTTGAGTTATTCTAATTGGTTTTCCTTTAGTTGAAACTTCAAACTGAGCAGGTAATCATAAAATAAGGAGGTATATTACGGATTATAATATAGACTTAGAAATATAGATAGTAGCTGTGTGAAGAAATGGTAGAGATATATGCATCTACGAATTCAGAAGTTGGGAAAAAAGTGAATTGGAATCATATTAATAAGGATGGACTTTCAAATATAGGTGAATTAGACGCTACAGTTTTGAAGGAAATATATAGCGAGATTATTGACTTTGCAAATAAGCTAGCAGAATCCAATAGAATAATGGAAGAATATAAGGATGATGAGGATATATTGGATGCAATTGACGAGAACGAAAGAATAATTAAACGTAAGAAAGAGATCATTGAATTAATTGAGAATAGATTTAAACAATTAAATAGAGAAGACTTAATAAATGAATCAAAACTACAGATAGATGACGAAGAGTATAAAAAGAATAAAAGTGATCAAATAGAATACTTATAAAAAAGAAAAATGAGTTTCTTTTCAACTTTGAACTTATTACTAATAGACCAAATTAGATGTTTTTAAAATAATAATCACAATCACTATAGTTCTTGAACAAATATAAGATATATTACTATAGCTAATTTGAGATATATATATATATATATGTCTATAAGTAGAAAATAACATAGTGCAAAATAATTATAAGTATCTTTAAATTGTTTATCTGGGGCCAAAGGGTTTTAACAAAATATATTCTAGTATTGTGGCAAAGCTGGTAAATTAAGAAATCAGAAAGTCTTGTTTCACCTGAAGTTCTTATTAGTATATTGGGAAATGGGATCTCAGAATTATATATAAATGATTTAAATTTTTCATCCGTAAGAGTTAAATCTTGAATTTGGTTTTCAGAGTTAGCATTAGTATTTACAAGACAATCTTTTTGAATAGTTGTAAAGCTTTCAAGGTATTTTTTAGATGCCATTTCTAATTCTGAAGTCCAAGAATAAGCACAACAAATATTAAGAACAATCCCCGTATTTTTTCTTGTCTTAAATTCTAAATCCTTTAAAACATCCATTAGGTCTTTTGGAAGCATTTCAATTTTTCCGGAAATCACAACTTTGGAATTTTCTTCATTTAACCAATTTCCCTCACTTAAAATATAATCTTTAATTACACTAAACGTATTGTTAACATTTTCTTGATCTCTAGAAAAATTCTCTATTGAAAAAACAAACATTGAAAGATATTTTACTCTTAGCTTTATAAATAAAGGTAATATTTTCTTAATCAAAAATGCACCTTGTCTATGTCCTTCCAATTGTGATATTCCCATTACTTTTGCAAACCTCCTATTCCCATCCAATATGATTGCCACATGATCTATTGGAAATATACTCAAGAAACTAGTTAGTATTATTTCTGATGCTCTTCTAAAGATTGATATCATTCGAATCAATTATCAATCAAATTATCAAGAAATGATCTCTTCTCTTTATCAATACATAATACTTTATAAAAAAGAGGAAAAAGACAAAATGAGATATTAGATTATTGCTTCGATTTTCCCCCTCTTAATCCCGTTTTTTTATACCTCTTAGTATCTAAACTAAAATAGCACATATTGACATTAATACTGCCATTAGGGATGTCCCGCGCGCGGCACAATACATGCACTTAATATAACGAGAATGTAGATTTTCCACCAGGAGGATTATGCACTCTAACATTAGTTTTAAAGTTCTCAGAAGAAGCTTTAATTACAAAGTTATTGGTAGTATTGTTTACTTCACTACTTTCCAAATTTTTTTGGTTTGCATTGACACTGTCATTTTCAACATTAAAATTATCATTGTTTACATTTGAAAGTGTATTCTGCTTATTACTTGTTTCTTTGTTACATGTATCTGAAGAACTGTACGAATCTGAAAAAGAGCCTAAATTTTTGTTTGAGTAAATTTTACGGAATATTATTAATAATTGTTAGAAAAATATAAATTTAAACTCACTGAATCCAAGTCCTAAGGAGGATGCACCACCTGGTGGGTGGTGGACTTTTGTGCTCGGTTTACTCCTAAAGAATTGATTATCTTGAGCGTCTTTTTAGAATTATTAAATTTTTTTTTTGTGATAGTTAACGATTATTTTAAACAAATTAGATTATTTTCTATTAAATAATAGTATTATATTCAACTAACCCATTATTTAGTTTTATTTAAATTTTTTTAAATCTTTATATTCGCTTCTTAAGTGAAAAATAAAATGAGCCTGCTCAAATTTTAAACAAGATAATTAAAAAAAAATAATTACATAAAATGACGCTTGGAAAATCTGTATTTATCTCACCTGTTTGAGGTGTTAATTTTATCGTTAAAATTAATAAAAATAAAATCTCAATTCCAATTTTTTATTTTTTTATATTTCCATGTAATTTTTTTTTTTTCTAGTACAATTTATTTCCAAATTAAAAATATATATTATAAAATATAATAATCCCCACGATATTGGCGCCTGAAATAAAAACCCGCCTTCCCCGGAAAACGATAATTACATATATATTAGTAACGACAAATAACAAATATAACTGAATACCTGCCAGTATTTTATTTCTTTTATTTTAATTAACTTTTGCCAAGGCTTTATAATTGATTAATAGAAATATAATTAGAATATTAAGAAATACGTATAGATATTACTTTTAAATTAATTAAATAACTGATTCAGAAATAATTTGGACAGACAGAAATATCATTATTGGGTTAGTCTCAAAGGGGTGCCAAACATTTAAAAGAAATCAATTCTAGTAAATGTACTGATTTAAATCTTTGATTCTTTTAATTTTATCAAGTTGACTTTTTTTAAAGAGGATTTAAGGTCAAAGGTTTTTTTTTTAAGGAAAGGTACTTTTATGTCAATTTACTGGTAAAATTTATTATTGAAGAAAAAAACAGGTAGAGAAAGCTTATAAAGGTAAACAATTGGACTCAAAGCTTTTCACAGGGTAAAATTGACCCTTTACAATTACATATATGTACCTAAGATTTGATACTTAATCAAATTGTAATGGAAATTTAAACTAAACATTTTTAATATAATATATATATTATATATATTGCATTGAAATGCGTTCTAGAGATAAGAATACCACCACTACCAAGCCATCACCAACAAAAATGTCAATTACTACAGAACATGAAGATAATGAAGTAAAGATGGATATAGAGGGAAGTAATACACTTGGTAATAGTGACCCATATATGATGAAGGGTGCAGAGTACCTTAACAAAGAATCTAGATGGAAAAATAAACAGAGAGTATTAGTATTGTCCACCAGAGGAATTAACTTTAGACATCGTCATTTGATGGAAGACATTAAAAAATTACTACCTCATCATAAATCTGAAGTTAAATGGGAGAAAAAACAACCCTTTTCTGAGATTTCTGAAATGAGTGAATTACGCTCATGTAATAATATAATATTATTAGAGGCAAGAAGACACGAGGAGCTATATATGTGGGTAGCAAAATGTCCAAACGGTCCTAGCATAAAGTTCCAAATCTTAAATATACATACATTAGGTGAACTAAGACTTGCGGGAAATTCACTCTTAGGTTCAAGGCCTTTATTATCTTTTGATTCTGCCTTTGAATCTGACAATTATGTTTATAATATTAATTTTGGTGATGAACAGAAACATATGAAGCTACCATTAAAGTTAATTAAAGATTTGTTTATACAGGTGTTTGGTACTCCGAGATATCATCCAAAAAGTAAGCCATTCCATGACCATGTTATTAGTTTTAATTTTTTAGATGGTAAGATTTGGTTCAGACACTATCAAATTACTCCCACAACAGAAAAAGACCATAACAATGTTGATAAGCAGGTATTAGTTGAGATTGGTCCTAGATTTGTATTAGAACCCATACTTATATTAGATGGTACATTTTCTGGTCAGGTTTTATATAGGAATCCCGATTATAAATCTCCCACTTTACTTAGAAATATTATTAAACAGGGATACTCTTCAACATATTTGCAAAGAGTACAAAGTAAACAGAAGAGATCTGATTATGAGGATGAATTGGATTCAAGCTTAATGAATGTTCCCGAGAAGAAGATGCAGATTTTAAGGAGTGATAATGTTGATGATTTTCTTGATTAATGATTAGATTTTTATTAAAAGAGAATAATCATTTAATGGAGCAAATATACAAGCTAATGTAATGTTTTTCAATTCAAAATAGTTACTATTTCATTATTAATATGTTTAATAACTGGAATAATTTTCTCAATAGACAGACACACATAATTGGAAAAACCTTCATTGTCACTATCAGTATTATTACATATTACCAAAATCATATATAACTTATATTCAATGATAGCAATTAAACTTCGGAAGAAGTCTTTTAAAAATTGATTAAATAATAAGCAGTAACAAAGATCATATTTTATATACTAAGTTTATAATATTACTATTTAATAGATCTTAGTGTAAATAAAAACAAAACAATCCAGGCTGTCAATGAGTCGCAGTGTAGTAGACATACACGACTAACTTTAAGTTGGTTGTCTATTAGAATTTATATTCTAATACATATAAACTATAGGGAAAGTCCCCATGTGAGAGTAGGGAATTGTATGGTTTTCACCATTATTTCTTTACTTATCTAGAGGAAAGTCATTAATTTGGAGTATCTTTACTTATTTGGATTCTTTGATATGAAGTACCTTTTTTCCCAACCTTTATGGATGGATGAAGAAAGTGATACTGATGTTATAGTGAGGGGTCTCTTTCACTATGGGATCTGATGTAATTGATACTGACAGTCTCATTATTTTATGAGTGTAAATTGTGATCATTAAGTTAATAGCGACTGGTATCTTCTCAAGTAGGATACAACAGAATGGGGCTTACACTTGATTTGCTTGGTAATTTTACTTTTGTTTCATTCTTTGTTCTCTTTTTTTTACTTAAGTTTGAGCCTTTTTATTGTGAATAGTATATAATGATAAATGTTAAGATAGAGAAACATAGTAGATAAATTAGAATAAGAAAAAAGAATAACATAAATAATTACTTAAAAAAATAAATATGAATGAAACTAGAATAAAATATTTCTGTAAAATGTCTAAATTATATAAATATATATATTGAATCAAAATCCAAAAACCTGAATTAAGTTTCAAGGTTTCTAACCATTACTGTTGTTTCTAAATAAACTAGAATTATCTTCATAAATAGATACACCATATATAACATGGTTAGGGAGTTGGTAATTATTTCCAAGATTATGAGAACTACCACTTGATGTTTGAGTGAAGTATTTATTAGAATGAGATAAAGTGTTTGGTTGTGAGATATTTGAGTGAACTATGACTTTCTCTTTTTGAGAAGTTTGATTGTTAAAATACTTACTAGAAGATTTGGTGGTATTATTATGGTCTAAATAGTTTCTGGTATGGCTTTCTGGTATAAAACATGATTCCTCTTGAGGATAATAATTTTTTTGATTATAATCGTAATCTTGATTTGCAATATCACATTCAGCGTAATCATAATGAATATCTTCATCTTGATCCTCATCCTCATCCTCATCCTCATCTTCTATATCATGGCATAAATTCTCAAATCCTTGACTAGATAAAGTAGAAATTCTAGATATTGAGACAATATGGTGATTAGGGCAAGACTTAGAGGAGATAATTTTTGGTTTTGGAGAAATGTAATCAATAAATTGTTTAACTTTTGAAATAAGTTCGCCTCTCCAGTTAAGTTCAATATTACAGTGATTAGCTCCATTTACATACCAAGGTGTATATTTATTAGGAGAAAGTTTGTAAAGCATTTCACCATGATTAAATGGAATAATAGTATCAGCAGTACCATGAATTACAAATACAGGACATTTAACTTTTTGTATTTTCTCTAAATTTTTGAATGCATCATACCATGGCAACGACTTACTATTAGTATTATTACATATTACAGAAACTGCACTTTTAATACCAGAATGGATGATTATACCTCCAATATTAATAGAATTATAAGTAGAAGCAAAATGTACAGTAGGAGCAGAACCAATAGACTGTCCATAAAGTATTAAACTAGATGCAGGTAACTTTAGATTATTAACAGAATAGTTGACAATAGTTTTAATATTGTCGTAGAGAGATTCTTCAGAAGTTTTTTGTTTAGATTGACCATATCCATTATATTCATAACTAATTATATTAACCTGAGCTTTATGAGAAAAATCAAATAAATGTCCAAATAAATATCCTATATCCGTTGCATTTGAATGAGAATATATGATTGTAAGTTTTGCTGCAGGATTTTTATAGTAAAACATATCAATAGAATTCACTGAAGTAAACTTTACTTGAATGCGGCATCTTCCTGGATCAATATTAATAAGATTCTTTTTCATCTCATTCAAACTGATATATTTTTTTCTATGATAATCAAATAACACAATTGAGTCACCACTTTTAGTGTATTTATAACCCTTAATAATTGGCGGATGAAACGACATACTATTAACCAATTGGCTTTTCATACCAGGTATTACTGAAATACATCCCAAACAGAACAACATTCCTTTATTTTCTGATGACATAGTTTTTTGGATAACCAAAACCTTAAATTACCGAAGTTTTGTTAATAAATAAATAAATAATTTACCAAGATTTTCAATATTTTAAAAGTTATAATTATACTTTTAAGCTTTAAAAAATACCGTGAATATTAATATTTAGGTGATTTTTGTTTTTATTTCACTTTTGACTGATTAAAAACTCTTTATTGAATTAAACAATCTCTTAAATTAAAATTAAAACCAAATTAAAATAAATTAAAAATGATTTGATTAAAACTTAAAAATTTTAACATTAAAAATGACTTTTTTGCAAAAATTTATTTTTACTTAATTCTCAATATTTTTTTCTTTAAAATAAGTAAATATTGTGTTAAAAAATACATATATGTATATATATATATGTGTAAAATAACAAATTTTTTTTTTTTCCTCTACTTTTAAAGTATTCAGTCTATTTTTGACACTTTCATGCATTATTTTATATTAGTATTATTTTTTACTTATTTTCAAATGTTTTAAAATATATTACTTATTAGCTTCCCGCCTTTATCTACCTATCTCATTTTCTGTACCATTAGTTATGCGGTTATTAGGTTATCATTTTAGGCGGCAATTAAATATTCTAATTTAATTATTTTAATTCTTTAACAGAAGATTACAAAAACATGAGTGATCGTAAATTAATCTATTTATTCTTTCTTAGTCATCTCATTAAATTTTAAAAATAATTGATAGTGGTTGTTAGTTAAACACAAAAAATTATTGTTTTTAATATTCTTGTTACTTTGTATTTTTTTCTTAAATAGTTTTTTTTTTTAATTGAAATTTTGTATAGTATTGATTAAATTACGTAGTTACATGTATTTACATGCACTCTAATTCATAATTAAATACCGGTACATGTCCACATACATACATGCATAAAATAAATGCAATGATAAATTTTACAGTGGGTGAGAGGGGTAAGAGAGGGAAAAAGAAGAATAGCTGCATGTATAAAGCAATAGAATAAAAAGTTTATAAAACGGAGTAATTTAATTTAAATAATGCAATTCAAATAATTTGGTGAGAGTGAATAGGTAATTCATCTTAAAAAGATTTATAATACAAAATTTGTTAAAATTAACAAATCATATAAATACGAGGTGAAAAAAAATTTTAACATTTGAAAAAAAAAGCGAAAAAAATTCTTGTCATATAAGATTGGATATTAATCAACTGATTTTTAACAGAAATAATCAAATATAGAGGAAAAAACTTATTGTCTAATATTTCATACATTAACACAGTTAATATTGTCCATCATAGACAAGAGTGAAAAAAAAGAGGTAATTACACAACTACAAAACACACAATAAAAGACATCTTTTCACAAACAAATCTCACTGTGCAACTATCAACAAAGTCTCTGGTAAAGTGATCAATTTAATTTAAAAAAGAAGTCGAATAAATAATATCTATTCATTTCAATTATTTTTCTCCAAAAGAAAATCATTTCGTTTCTTTTTACTATTATTTCGTTTAAAATATTAATATAAAAGATTACAGGCGGCGAGACAAGACGGGGCTACGTTGTGCGGGTTAATAATTTGGTGGTGAAATAGAAAATATAAATAATTACATGATAATATGAAAGTAATATAAGAGCAAATAAATGAGTATATGGTATAAAAAAATTTGTTAATAAAAAAAAACGACAAATATATATATATATATTCATTATAAATGTAATACATATTATTTGCATATAAACTATATGTATTTACGAATAATAAAACTGGCAATATATCAGTAAATTTAGTACGAAAATCGGACAAATAGTATAATATATGTAACTAATAAAATATATAATATAATATATAATTTATATATATATATATTAAAAATTGTACTTTAAAATATATATATGTAAATAGTATATATTATATTATATTTAATAAAACTGAAATATACAATATAAAGTTCAAATTGAATGGTAAAATTTAATACAAAGCAATAATTGATAAAATAATATCAATATTAAATATTATTATTACTTAATAATACATGAACCAAGATAAAGTTTAATAAAAAACCAAAGGTAAAGTACATATGAAATAGGTTGAAAATAATTAAATAAACGAATAAATAAATAAATATAAATATATATATATATATATATTTATAATTACATTATTTATGAAAATTCCTTTGAAAAAAAAAAATTTGTGATTAAGAAATAGTTACAGTTAAACGACGGAAGAAAAGCAAATCAAAGCATCATCTTCAAATTAAAATTGATGAAAAAATAAATTAATACTGGAGCCACTTATTGTAATTTGTATATAAATGTAAACAATTTAAGGATTGGTTTAAAAAGGAAAAAAACAAGATTCTTTTTTTTTGTAGACTTAAAGACTTTTGGACAAAAATTTTGCTTACATATTTGTATGGAAAAAAATAAATATATAAATATATATATATAAAATATATATTTATATGTACACATTTTAAATAGAAAGCATTCAGAAAATTCAAGTTTATTAAAATAAATGTATATATAAATGTAAAGATACACTGCATATATGCATATTATATATGTATAATATATACATATATATATATATATTTATGTATATATGTATATATGAGATAAACCCGAGTTCAAACTAAATAATAAGCAGAGTTTTATTACAAAAAAAGGAATCAAATTGTGAATAACCGTTAAATTAATGTAAACGATCAAGATTTTTTTTTTTTTTGATTTAAATCGAGAGTTACTAATAATAAAACAGTAAAAAAAAATTTATATACATTGAATTTATGCAATTATACTAAAAAAAATAAGTCATAAAAGGTGATAATTGTGTATGGTTTTAAATAAAATCAAGAGATTTACATCAATAATTTTATATTAAAAATTAA
The DNA here is from genome assembly GCF_001865345.1 of Cryptosporidium ubiquitum. NCBI lineage: Eukaryota > Apicomplexa > Conoidasida > Eucoccidiorida > Cryptosporidiidae > Cryptosporidium > Cryptosporidium ubiquitum. Next base: position 540,118 of record NW_021639828.1, on the reverse strand, counting down.
TATATTATCAGGTTAATAAAAAAAAAAAAACTAATTCTAAGAAACAGCTATTAATAAGGAGATCTCTTATGTAGATATATTTTCATTTATATATTTAAATATAAGTAAACAAATAAATATAAATATATACAGTTGGAATCTATACATGAGTTTGAAGATACAATTAATTAAAACAAAGTAGTACTGGTATTATGACCGAATAATAATAAAAAGAAATAGAAGAAAATAAGTCAGATAATTCGCCGTAAATAATCCTGAATTCTCCTCTATTATTTTAAACAATAGAGGAAGCCAAAAAAGTGGATAATTTGTTTTCTAAACATTTATATATATTTGAAAAATCAAATCCAAACTCAAACTAAAAACACTTGAGATTATACCAAATTATTATCGATAAAATCTTTATATCCCGAAAATATTGCAAAGAATCATCTCAAATCTACTTTCTGATGCAAAATAGTTAAATATATATAAGAATGCAATGAAATAATTACTGGTTTTTTTTTCGGGAGCAAGATTGTTTATATTCAATAAAAAGTGATAATAATAATAATCTCAGGGCTGTTGAAGCAAAATCACACTGAGTGATTAACCATATTTGTTTGACAAAAATCAAATATTAAAAATAAAGACGAGAGATAAGAGCAACAAAAGAAAAAAGTACCGAGATTAAATATAGATATATTGTATAACTTATTTAATCAGGTTTACTAAGAAGTAACAAAATTTATCTTACAAATACATATATAAATCAACGGTTTTTTACTTCCTCTTAAGAATTCAAACATAAATAAAAAGAAATAATATTGAATAAAGTTACCAAGTGGTTAATTTGGTTTACAATACAATTTTTTTCTACTATTGTCTTGGCTCAACTTTAACTTATTTAACTCAACTCGGACTAAACCAGCTAAGTATAATCTGCATCTAGAAGCCTTGATCTATTTTTATATATAAAATCATAAAAAAGATGATAGATCCTGCATCTGCTTTTTGCATTGGAGTGTATTTTTTGGGGGTTGGAGTGGTTGGATCTGTTTTGTACATTCCTATTAGTTTGATGAGAGCCATTGAATATTATCATTTAAGTAGAGATGGAAAGAACAGAAGAAACAGTCTATTGGATGGAGATTCATTGCTACAAGGTTATGCAAGCAACACTAATAATGGTGGTATGAGTAATGGAAATAATAACTGCAATAATCACTCACTACATGATGATAATTCTAGTTTATTCTTTGAGAGGCCAGAGCTTTTATTAATACACAAAAAAAAGGTACTCAGAGATATATTAAATGATAATAATTACCTAAATAATTTGGTTGAGTTTGATGATAAGAGTGACTATAGTTTTGGATTGTATGAAAGACTTACAACTTATCAGACTTTAACTCATAACAATGTAAGTAATAGGAGTGACTTTGGAGTCTCACGGAAATCTCAAACAAAAAATCGTAATTCTGTTATAAATGGTCAAGGAGGTGGCATTGGTTTTGAGTTTATTAGAGATGTCTTATCTACAACAACCCCTTCAGATAAAGATGAAAATGATGATCAACCAGAGATTGTTATTGATGATGAAAGTGCAATCTTTTCTCTTGAATACTTTAAACATATTGGAATTAAGAAAGAACATGATAATCAGACTAATTATGGTTTGTACGTGTGTTCTTCAACCAACTCTACTTCTTCAATCATTTCTTCTTATGAAACTGGGTGTAGTAGTAATAGTAATTTTACTAATGTAAGAAGGCGCAACTGTATTAGTGATTATCAAACCAAAGAACGTGATTTTTCTGAGTCTAATCTGCTGATGTATGGCCATCAGGGTTTGAAACAAGAAAAGTTCTTATTAGCATCTTTAAATGATGGTAATAATGATAAAATTGAAAAATCTATGATTATTGAAGAGATTTCAGCTGTTCATGACATTTTAACTCTATAAAGGGTATATTACATATTGATGTGTTTAAGATCCAATTATAATGACAAATAAAGGTTAAAAGATTTATTTAATATATCATAAGAAGTGACTTAACAGATTGAGTATACATATATTTTTAGAAGTATTTTTTTCATTAAAAAAAGTACTTTGATAAAAAGTTTGTATACCACTTGCATTCAAAGCGACTTAAATGACCATTATTGACACTGTAATATTACTTATAATGGCTATTACATGATGTCTCTTTTTTTTTAGCAATGTTTATTATCATTGCCATAAATAGTGCTGGTCATAAGTAATACCAGAAGAGATAGGAGAAAGTATAAACTAGAATTAGATGGAAATAATGGTGATAAAACAAAGGGACCTTTATATGGATAAAATAATTGCTTCAGATGTTATGATGTTTTTTAAGCTTTGTCCCTATATTAATATTCATTCATCTAACTATTTAGTTTATATTATTGGTGGGGCAGCTTAATAAATTATGTTTTTTTAATTACAAATTTTTGGAGGTAATGATTTGGATCTAATGAAACTGAAGATAGAAGGGGAAGTAATTGTTACTTAATAAAAGGAGGAATTTGATGGATGGGGGTGATGTTCAATCATAGAATTGCATCATAGTGGTTTTTCCTTTTTAACTTCAGCTAAAATAAAGTATGAGATTTCTCGCGTCATTAAGTATGTCTTCAATGGATGTTTAATAATCTTTCTTTACCTTAAACAACTGACACCGAGGAAATGTATATTATATATATATATATTCTTAATTTGTGTTAGTGATATAGATAATTACTTGGAAGATATTACAAACATACATGTATAAACAAAGAATAAAAACAAAATAATAAACGGATAAAACAACAGATGTATTGTCTTATTTATTATAGAGGAGAAATAAGGGAAATTTTATTGTTAAATTTTGCATCCATACAAAGTGACGTGTATAATATGTATTTGTATTCATGTATTATATATATATATAGAGATATATATATATATAGTTCATGTTTACACATATTATGTGAAATTTGGCTACGAAATTGTGATAACATTTTCTTTTCGTTTCATTTCTTTTGGAATTGGTGTAATACAAAATAATAAAGAATAGATTTGATCGACTTATTATTAAGGTTTTTTTTTTCCACCAGTATATTTCAGAAGCTTTGATATAATCCTAATCTCGCCTATTAGATTATATACACATATATATTTATAAGAATCATTAACTTCTTTTTTTCTTTCTTTACTTAAAAGGAAAAAAAGACATTTTTCATCTGTTAAATATTAATACGAAGAAAGAACTGACGGAAGGATGTGCATTATAAAAAAAGAAATAATAATAAATTTAAAGGATTAAATAGAAATAAGAAATGTTTAAAGAGTGGTCTTATTATTCCGGTTTCGATCACTAGATTAGTGAATAACTAACTAAACTGTATAGATTATCGTCATTAATCACTTATTCCTCTGTATTTGATATTAAATTTTCTATTTAAAAATTTTGTATTTACTCTTATTGTGTGAAAGAATTTCCCGCCATTTTTGGTACCGAAAAGGGGTAAATAGTTTTGGCGGGAGGTTAGATCACAAAAAGAAAATTTTGTGAAAAGCAAACAATATTTTTTTTTCTGTTAATGAAAAAAAAATTGACTTTGGTATAAAGAATTAAATAATAAAAATTTCCTCTAGATTGAATGAATAGCTTTGTTTTGCATTTATATATGTTTGCATGTATGCATGTTTAGACTGGTTTTTTTGGAGGTAATTAAGTGAATCAAGATCTTTTTAGAAAATACAGGAAAAACATAAAAGAAAAAGGAATTAGTAATTAATTTGGGATATCCTGTGTGTATGTATGTATTTATTTATGTATTTATGCATTTATGTATGTATTTATCTATGCATGCATGCATATTTAGATACATAATAAAGGTAAATAAATAAATAGTCAAAAAGAGTGCATCAGAAGGTAATGATCAGAAAAAGAAAAAAAACTCAGACTCCCATAAACAGTGAGAAGTTATTTTTGGCAGAATTGGAGTTAAATATAAAGGAAAATGAATTGAATGATTTAAAAAAAGAAATAAAACAAGATAATGGATATAATGGAGGTATTAATCAACTGGAGGATGGATTTATAAGAAAGTTATTAATAAAACATAATAATAGGTAAGTAACAAAAGGTAAATTAAGGAGTATATTAATTAAATATTTAAAATATGAAGTAAAAGTTGTAGATCGATTTTAAATACTGGTTTATTCGGATTTTTAAAGGAAGAAGAGATAAAAGAGGCATCTTTAGTATGTAAATTATGGTTTGCAGAAGCAAATTCTATTAAAACTTTGCAAGAAAGGTACCCGATTCAGTTAAATAAATTTAGTAAAAGTCAAAGAAAATGGATATGGAAATGTATACTTATTGGAGAAGACAAATATAAATTATGCATAGAAGATGAGAAAAAAATAGAGGAAATTAGAATAAAAAAGAAAAGTAAAGATATTTTCATATCTTTTGAAAGTGAGTTAGATTGCATTCTAAGTAACCATGATGAAATATTAAGAGATATATCCAGAACTTTCCCAAAATTAAAAGAATTCCAAATATATGAAAATCAGAATAAAATGATAGAAATACTTTTTAAGATATCATATGCATTACCAAATGTTGGATACTGTCAAGGAATGAACTATTTAGTAGGAATTTTCTTATATGCATTGGATTTTAATGTTGATCAAGTTTATTCATCAGTGATGTCTATATTAATAAATTGGGAATATCAGGAAATATATAACAAAGGATTAATTAAACTAAAAGAAATGTGTTTTGTATTTAATGAACTTATTAAAGAATATCTTCCAGAAATTTATGATAATATCTTTAGTAAAAAAGAGAATGAAATAGAAATAACACCCGAATTTTTTGCTATACAATGGTTTCTTACATTATTTACTTATGATATAGCTGACACAGAGTATGCTATAAATTCAATATTCATATTAGATAATATAATCATTCATGATCCAAGCAAAAATTTTAATATTACAGTATATAAAATAGCTCTATCTTTACTTTGTATCATATTTAAAGATTACAACTTTAAAAAACTTGATTTAAATACTCATATTCTTGAATATGTAAGAATCAGATCAAAAGAAATTTTAATGAATATTAATGAAATCGATACTTTATTAGATATGTCTCGTGATCTAAAGGTATCGGAATTTATTATACAAAAAATATATATAAAATATAAGAAAAATACGGAATTAAATGATAATTTGAATAAAATTGTTGGTGAATCTGGAGATGATTATAATATCGAGAAAAAAATAATTGAGGGAAACCAAAATGATAATTCAAGTATTAGTAATTATTTAAAATTCTCTGAGTCTTCTTCTCTTTTAAAGAGATATACAGTAATAAATAGATTTGAGGATTTGGATGAGTTCCCTTCTTCATTTCACCCATATTTTAATATTTGATGGAAATTAGATAAATTGGTGCCACCATTTAGTCATTTTATCTAGTATTAATGATGAATCCTGTATATTTTTTGAAATACTTTTAATTTTATTGTCGGTACCCATTAATTGTTCTTTTTGTGTATTTAAATTTAAAAGTACTTGTTGGCTGTATTGGTTAGTTTCTTCTAGTAGCCTTTTACTTTGAAGTAAATAGTAATCTTGGCTTTTTTCTTCCATGATTTGGTGATGATATAGTTTGTTATCTTTTATATTTACTTCTAATGATGAATGAGAAATAACATCTTTAAAAGGTAAATTTGAGGTTTCTTCGGTTTTATCCTCATTTTTAGAATCTTTATTAGGGTCAAAAAAAACTGTAAATTTCGAAAAATCTTCATTAATTTGAGAAAGATTTTCTTTATACTTGAGATAATTTTGGAAATCCTGGTAATTTCTTGTATTTGATTCACTAAAATGGATTTCAAAGTATATAATTTCCAACATTCTCTGTGATGATAATATTAGGGCATAACACTTTGCTTTTTCTTGTTCTGTGTATTTGTTCATCCCTTCTTGAATCCTATTTTTTTCTTTCTTTAACTCCTCAATTAAAGATGACAGTTCTTCGAAATATTTGTTGAGTAATTCATCTTGTAATGAAATCCCCACACACTCCTCTAAGTTTTCTTCTTCTTCTTCTTTTCTTATACTTGGAATAAATGATGGCATTTTTTATTCATTAAATTTAATAGTTATCTTCTTTTTCTCTTTTTATCTACAATACTATTTACAAGGATAAATCCTGTGTGATAGATAGATCTAAGAGAAATAGTAGCGTGGGATTATTTTATATCTTAAATTTAGCTTTATTCAATTTATCCAAGTATTAAACTTATACTATTATTAATTTAATTCCAATTTATATTCAATTCAAAGTAATTTTTTTGCTATTTTTCTCAATACTAATTTATGATAATAAATATAATGCTTGATAATTTTCACACCATAAAATTAGTTTATATTATAAAATACTAAATTATGCAAAAATTAGTTTTCTTTTTTTTTAAAATAAAATTATTAGATTTAAATATTTCTGTAATTTATTAAAAAAAAAAAAAAAGGAATTTATTTTTTAACTTGAAATATAATATTACGTGTTACCGGTATAGAAAAAGTAATAATACTTTTATTGAAAAAAAATTGTGGCGCCATAAGCCATAAATATTAACACGTGGATTGAGTCAAAATTCTAAAGTTGAAAAGTAAAAATCTTAAAGATAAAAAGAAATTGAAAGATTCTTATTACTCTTAGATATCGAATTTTTAAATTTTACACATTATAAACTTAGATTTAATTAAAAAAAAAATGGGAATTTTAATAAAGTATTCAAAGACCACTAATATAGGCAAAGCAATAGCTTTAGTAATAAACTATTTACTTAAACAGAATACTGAGTTAAAAATTGAAGAATCAATTATTGATGGAGATATTAATGAAAGTAATAGTAAAATTGTTTTAATTAAAGACAAAGAAAATTGTAATGATCAATTAGAAAATATTGTAGATATATTAATTCATCTTGGATCTCTTGGAAAAAATCTTCTCGGAAAAGATTCGAGTCTGGTTAATGAATCCAAAGAAATTCTTCAAAAACTTGTTGAAATTAACTTTAAGTTTTCTAAAGGACCAGAAATGTCAGAATTTAATGAAAAGATCAAAGGGAAAAGTTTCTTTTTAGGAAGAAGTTTAACAATTGTAGATCTTGTCATCTATATATCCTTATACTCTTATTTTGAATCGCTCAAAAATGAAGGCCAAGATTATGTACCAGAATATCCTAACTTATCTACGTTTTTTGAACAAATACAAATAGTTACTCAAATTAGGCAATCATGCCCAGAAAATATTATCTATTTAGATTTACCATTCTTTAAGAAGAAACTTGTAAAGAAAGAAAAGAAGAATACTGGAGATAATGGAAATAATAATAATAATAATAATAAGCAAGAAGAAAGACCATTAGATGATCCAACCAGAATTGCTCTTAGAGTTGGTAGAATCCTTTCTGTTGAAAGACATCCAACTGCTGATAAGCTTTATCTTGAAAAGATTGATGTTGGAGAAGAGGAACCACGTACTATTTTATCAGGACTTGTTGGAATTTATGATTTAACTCAAAAAATTAATCAACTTGTTGTAATTGTTTCAAACTTAAAACCAAGAGCAATGAGAGGTATTACTTCTAACGGAATGCTTTTGTGTGCTAGTAGTGCTCTTTCAGAAGAAAGTTCAAATAATAACCAAGAAGAATCACCAAAAAGATTTTGTGAGCCAGTTTCAGTCCCAAAAGACGCTAAAGTTGGAGAACTTATATTCTATAATGATTTTAAAGGAGAACCTGATACTGTTTTAAACACAAAAACTGGCAAAGATCCATTTGTTGCTGTTCAACCACACTATAATGTTAGTGGAGAACTTATTTGCAGATTTAAAGAATCTACAATGATGACTTCTGCAGGTCCTATTTTTGTTGAAAACAAAAGTCTGGCACATGGTAGCCTTAGTTAATATAAAAACTACAAATACCACATGATTAATTGTAATAATGGAAGAATATTTTGATTTAATCTCAAATTAAGTTCTTTTTTTTTTTCTTTTCTTTTTTAATTATCTTTTTTCATCATCTTCAATCTTTAATTCTGTATCATTTCTCAAATATGAAATAAATAAATCCATAATATTCTGATTATCTTCTTTTATTTTTTTACTTATCTCAAGATCATAATATAACTCAAAATAAGCTTTTTTTAAATAATTTCCAATTCTTTTGTATTTATTCATTATTATTAAACCCATTTTTGTACTAAATGATTCATCTTTACCATCTTTTTTAGGGAATATAATAGCAGATTCTCCAATTCTTAATTGTTTACTATTATCAATATTACTATTATTGTTTATATTTAATAATTCAAAATAGTTATTTAAATCAGAATTAACATCTAATAAAAATGGATCCAATATTAATAACTTCTCAATTTTTGGTGATATCCAATGTTCTAATGTCAATAAAATATCCATTATTGAATTATTATTTTGTATAGATAATTTGGGTATCCATTTTGGTCTTGTAATTTCCAAATACTCTATATTAATATAATACTTCCAAAATAGTTTATAGCTGTAATAATCTCTGATAGTCTGACTTATAACTTTGCTATCAAAATAAATAATAAATTTGTTATAATATTTAACTTGTCCTGCAAACCCTTTATCAATTAAATCTATTAACTTGTCTATTATTCCTCCTTCCATCTCTCTCTTTAATAAATTTGTTGATAAACAGAAAATATGTAATATTTTTAATAATCCTTTTGGCTTTACTTCTGGATTAATATAACTAATACTTCCTTTAAGAGTTTTTGATAACTTTGAAAGATGTATAACAAAGTGATTTGTTTCAAATAATCTCTGATTAAATATCTGTAATGGAAAATTCAATAATAAGCTTTCTTTCTCATTATTATTATTTACTCCTTTCTTATCTTGAACTTTATTAGTATCTAAATATTCGTTTAAAGTGAGTAATAAATCATTAATTCCTATTCCAAGATAACCAAAGAAACTATTATATTCAGTTATTGAGTAAATCTTTTGTTTTGGAATTATTTTTTTAGATTCAATCTCAAATTTTGAATTACGAGAAGGTATTATTTGAATCTCTCTTATTTTATTTTTCAAATTCACGCTTTCTGTTTCCATTATATCTATTAATGTAGCCTCAAACTCTCTACCTTTAAGCTCATAAACTAGTAATTCCCCTTTTGCCTTAAAAACATTACCAGGTAATATAAATTGATCATTACCTTGGATATTTCTTGGTTGACGTAATATAGTTTTTAAGTAACTTATACTCCAATCATTATTTCTTTCTATATTAATTTGTAATCTCTTTTCTGTTTGTATATCAAATTTTGCAATTAATTGAGAGTTTAAATAATACAAATCATCTTTACCAACCTTAAATTCACTTGGTTCTCCTTTTGAATACATTAGTTCTTTTAAACTGGTCATTACTTGCGATTTAGATTTATTTTTCTCTATTTTGAGTTTTGGATAATTAAAAACATATCTTCTCCATGTATCAACCAGTACTATTTGATTAATATTCTGATAATTTACCACAGGATTATATACCAGTTTTATATCAACCTCCAGTAACTGATGTAATATATCGAATAACCTCAATATACTATTACTAAAAGTAGTCATTGGATTAACAACAGCTACTACTCCAATCAAAGTATTTGTTTGTGGTTTAGAACTTCCTTTTGTATTAACAGTTGGTAAATGAAGTTTAATCAGTGAATTTGAAGAGCTGAATATATCATCTAATTGTATCAAAGATTCAGACTTGAATAAATTTGAAACATGTAAATGCTCATTAATTAAAATAAACATTTTATTTGGATCCAACTTTGACCACAACATTCTGTATAAAAGATCTTCTTTTTTTCCTGTTCTTTTAAACTCTCCAAGTAAGACCAGCTGCCTCATTCTACTAGTTACTGCAGTTTCCAATAGCTTAAAGTGAACAGAATGAATTGGAGAAGACCAGTAATTTACTTTAACATCTTTTCTCAAATAAACAGGATATGTGTTTGGACAAATTCTCAAATATACTCCATTTAAAACGATTCCCATTGTGAAGGTTTCAAAACAATCCTTTTTTGATAATTGACTATCTTCAAAACTCCCTTTTCCATATCTTTGATCAGACTTTTCTTGATTCAAGTTGTAAGTTGCATATTTTGGAAAACCCTTTAACTTTCCATTACCAACAGAAGAATATGGAAATGAAATGACTTCCTTTTCCTTCCTAGATGAGAACTTACTTATCAATTTCTTTTTTACTCTTTTCCGTGATTCAATTAAATCTATATCTTCAAAATAATCTGTATCCAATTTTCCATTCCCACTTTTTCCAAAAAAGCTCCTTGAAAGTGACTCATAAATATCAATAATTTTTCCTACTAAAGAGTCATTTAAATTTAGATCCTGATTATTAACATTTGTAAAAGTGTCTATATCCAAATATTCATCCATAGTCTCCAAAACTACTCTGACAAACCACTTTATAAATCTCAGCTTATCTAAAATTGGGACAAATTGTGAAAGTTTGTCTTTCTCTTTCTGGGTTTTATTCAAATACAATACATCATCAATACACTTTTCTAAAATGAGTGAGATTTCAGAATTTTCTTCGACTCCATTAGGTGGAATAAACATCAATTTAAACCTCCTATTAAATAATAATTCATTATACTGATTCAAATACATAGATGCTTGGTAAGATAATGTTGAAATCCAATAATCGATCAAATTAGAAAGTCCCAACAACCCCGTTCTAGATGATCTTATTAGTACAATAAATGTAATCCAAGGAGTTGATTGGCTTTTCTTTTCGACATTCTCCATATTATGTTTTAATTCAGGATTTTGATCCCATAATTTGGAATAATCCAAAGCAGATAGATCTTCTAAATCTAATAAAACCCTATCATAATCTTCTTCCAGAATATTAATTTGATAATCACCTGTTTTTGCTTGTTGAAAGTAAGGTTTTGAAGTTTTCTCATTATTTTTTGAATCCTCTTCCATACTTACTACGTCATACTTTTGATGAAGCTTGAAATTAATCTCTTTCTCAATATTTATCCATTCATTTTGTATTCCAATAAATGGCCAGTTTTCAAATTTGATAGACTTGGTAAATGGTGGGAAAACAATTGGTACAGAACTTATTCCAGTGAGTGTGCTATTAAATATATATTGATAAATGTCATCACTACTAGTGATTTGGCCTTCCTTAATACCTTTCATAATCATTCTCTGCTCTTTTTTAGCTATTCCATAAATAACTTCTTCTAATATCAAATCTGTAATTTCCACAAAGTAACCATTAATCAAAGCTCCAGGAGTTGTGAATCCTTTGAGTCTACAATATGATACCACCTTATTGACATAAGAATCATCATTTGGATTGTTAGAATAGATTATCTCCCAAACTTTGCTCAACTCTGCATTAATACTAAAATGAGTAAAGAATTTACTCAAAAACTCTTGAAACTGACTTAGTGTGTAATTCTCTTCTAATAATAATGGTAAATTTTTTGCAATCATTTCAATAAATGCTCTTGCAAGAAACATTCCTTGAATTGTTGAAGAAGAAACTAGGAATCCAAAAACCTCAGAAATTGCCAACTTTATGGCGTATTCTCCTTTTGAACCTTGATCATATTTATCATAGTATTCAAAAATTTTACTTCTGCTATCTTTTAGTTTTCCTTTCTCATTTATCCATTCTGGACAATTTTGAATATTTTCTTCCCCATAATACCTTTTACAAAGTGTTTGATTTCTTTCCTGATTATTTTCCCTTTCTCTTTTATCTTCATATATTTCCCTAAATTTAGCTTGAAAATCTTCATCAGATGTCACATTTTTATACGAAAAGGGTCTTGAATAATCAGGTTTTCTCTCATTTACCCATTCTGGATCTATTAATAACAAATTTAACCTTATTGGCCACTTCTTATTAATAATCTCTATCGTTACTGTAATACATTCTATATCAAATGGATCACATAATATTATTATATCCAATATTGCAGCCTTTACTGGATAAATCCCTACGTTATTTGGGTATTTTTCAAATAATTCTGGTAAACTCCCCAATGGATATAAATACTGCCCAAGAGTGGCTTCTGGTTCTTTCATAATATCGTATATTGCATAATCCTGAACTATTCTTGAATTTCTAATTTGATTTGAAAAGTAAATTCTGTACATTATCCAGGGTGAATACTCGACTTCTTGAAAAACATTTGCTTCAGTGGAGTTATTTGTTTCAACTTCATTCACAATCTCCTTTTGATATAAATTATTTTCAGTTATATTTCTATTAAACCAGACTTTTTCAAAAATACTAGGAGTTTCTCCCCATTGAGAATCTCCAATATTAGTAATATCCTTATAAAAATGACGTGATTTTAATGGAAGAATATTTGCTACTTTCCAGTCGGTTCTTGGAGAACTTCTAACCCATGGAGATGAACTTGACAAAACGTATTCTTTTTTCCCTAACCAATCCATATCATCCATTAAAGTTGGATCCTGCTCTAATTCTTTCTCAAACTCAAGTACTGAATTAAAATCAAGTATTTCTCCTTTCTCTATTAGATTTTTTAAACTCTCATCCCTTATAACATTTTTAAACTTGCTAGAAATTCTCGAATCATTTAAATTTCCATTTATACTTTCCATAAAGAGATTTAGCTCTTCCTTCTCATTTATTCCTGTTATAGACAAAGAATCTATAATAACTGTTTCGTCTAATTTATTTCTCAATAACCTGATTTTTGAAAATATTATACTTTTTAATATTGTAGCTAAATTGAAAAAATTTGTTTCACTTGGAGAGAACAATCTCCCGTTCAATGTAAAGAATGTAGAACCTTCTGAAACACGTTGATGCAATTGACTGTACCCAGATAATGTAGTGTTTTCCCTTACTCCATTGCATAATGCTAACTGATATGTTCCAAAATTCTCTAAATAATGTATTATAGCACCCAATTGATCCTCAAATCTTTTAGATAATGATACTAAATAGGCTCCAATATCTCTCATACACTCAATCGATAATTCTCCATCAGAGTCTAGCACATTCTCCATGTTTATAGCTTTATCACATATTGTTGCCAAATTCTCATACTCTTCATCCTTGTGAGATTTTTCTAATTCCCTATTACACTGAAATAATTGGTACTGATTTTGAAAATCACTATTCACGTTTGAACTCATATCTACTGTCGAATTAGATTCTAATGACATTTTACTTACTGAAACTCCAAATCCTGATAAATACTCATAACTTTCTGTAAAATCCATATGATCACAATGCCTTATTTTTATTTTTACAGTATCTTGATCTTTTAATATATCCCAAACATTCCATAAATTATTAAGTATTTCTCTAGAATTATCGTCTGAAAAATCAATATAGGCATAAATCTCTATTTTTCTCAGTCTATTAACAATTTGATTGTTATTTTCTTCTATATTGATACCAGTATTTTCAAGTATATGTTCTCTCCCTATATCATATCTTGAGAAACTCAAATCATACTTACTAAGACTCTCAAATCCTTTGGATTTCCCTTTTATTACACTATTATATAAATCTTTGGAATCACAAAATGTGTCAATAGTCTCTTCTTGATATACAACAATAAACCAAGTTGCTTTCTTACATATTATTCCAAAAACATTTCTTTGGCTTCTTTCCAATACTCTTATTGACTCAATTCTAGGGGAATAGTATTTATTTATTATCATAGTTTCCATTAACTTAATTCCTAAATTATCATTAACCAATTCACTTGCCAACTTTGTTGTAATCATTCTTTTTTCATCTTGAGGGTTATTTAAATTGACTAAATCCCTAATTAATTCTTCAAATGTTTTTCCTATACCTTGGTAAAACTCTGAAAGAAATTCTACTAAGGACGCTTCTAATGGAATTTGTGGCCATTTACTTTGTAATATCACACCTAAATCATTCCAAGTACTAACTTTATTTTTCTCTCTTATATTAAGCTTTGGACGAAGTATTGGAAATTTCTTATAGTCACATTCTTTATTTCTTGAAAATCCTAATAACTTTCTTAATTTTGATAATTTATTATTATTCCCCAAAATTTCACTCCAAAGTTTCAGTAATTTGTTGTTTCTTTGAAATGAATTGTTATCAAAAATATTTATGGAAATAGATATTAAACAGATTATTATTGGAACCAAAATCCAAAATAACTTAGCTTTAAAAATTTCACTCTTGTTCATTTTTTCTATGCCTTTATCAAAAATTCACTTCCACATTAATTAATTATTTGAATTGAACTAACTTAATTATTTCTTGAATTATTTATTAAAACCTTTATACATTAAAAGTTTTGATGAGTTTTATTAATAAATTATATTAACTAATAAATCCAACTTGATTTTATTTTGATTATTTATTTATTGAAGATTTTATACTATTTATTAATTGATTTCAGGTAAATTAGCTTCAATTTTTTTTCATGTTATCTTCGTGGGGCAACCAGTCAGTATACAATTTGGCTCCTATTTAATTTTTTGTTTTTTTGTATGCATGTGTATTATCTTTATACCGGCATTACTAACATACACGTATTACTAAAATTTCGAATCATTTTACCGCCTTGTCAATTTTACTAATTTTTACATACCGGTATTTACATGCAAAACTAATCAATGTGAAGAAGCAATATTAAGGGTTAGTAACAATAAAATAAGAGCTTCAAGTATAAGAAGAATCTGGAGGATAGTAAAGAAGAATTAATTATAATGAGAAAAATTGTAGTAATAGTAATAACATAATGAATGTAATTTGGCATGATTGATAGCATCTAATAACAATTAGAAGTTAACAAATGAGGAAATAATAGTAATAATAGTGATAGCACTTTTAGTTAGAGGGGAGGTTTTTCCTACCCATTCTCTTCTAGTTCTTTATCACCTTACTCCACCCATCATACCTGGGGGGATACCACCCATTCCTGGCAGAGGACCTTGCATTCTGTCTTCTTCGCTAGACTTGTTTTTAACAGTCTCATCAATGGAAAGAATAGAACATGCAGCTTCTGTCGCACTAGAATAAGCACTGAGCTTATTTACAGCAGGCTCCCAAATAAATGAGTTAAAAGTATCGCAGATTCCTCCATTACTGCAATCTACTCCATAATTTTTGCAATCCTCGGTGTTTTGCGAGTGTTTTTGTCTAAGTCTGTTTAAGATATCGATTGAATCAAACCCAGAGTTAGTAGCTAAAGATCTAGGAATGGCTTCCAAAGCTCTAGCATAAGAATTCATAACTAACTGTTCTTTTCCCAAAACTGTTCTGGCATAATCCCTAATAGTTTTGGAAACTGCCATTTCTATGGCTCCACCACCAGGAACAATGTAAGATGACTTCATTGCTCTTCTTACAATCATTATTGCATCATTTAAGGATCTCTCAGCCTCATCAATAAATTGTTGGGCACCACCACGTAAGATCATTGTGGATGATTTAGTCTTTGCACAATCTCTAAAAATATTGTATCTCTCAGCCCCGATCTGGACCTCTTCAAATTCAGAACATGTACCGAATACACCACTATCTTTGTTTAAGCCATAAACAGTTGTCTGCACAATAGCACCTGTTGCTAAAGCAGTTCTCTTAAGGTCCTGTTCCTCGACTCTTCCAGCACAAAAGATATTTCTGTCAGCAAAATATTGGGTCGCTAAATCTCCTATAGCAAGTCTGCTTAAGACTACATTTACTCCTGAATTAGCAATTAGGTCAAGTTTCTCAAATATAATTTTCCACTCCGCGTCTACAATGCTTTGGTATGCAGAGGGGTCAGAAATCCTTACTTCAGCATTATCTTTCTCAGCCTTTAGTTCAAGTTCAAGATTCAATAGAATGATTTTAGGATTCATAAAGTGTTTTGGTTGTTGTTCAAATCCTGCATAGGAAAATGTTTTCTTGAAAGCTACTCCTTTAACTAAAAAGCTATCTAAAACAGAACCTCCATTAATCTTCTTAATTCCAATAAGGTCCTTATCCATTTCGTTGTCTAAATATGAAACAGCATCCACTACAACTTCAGCGAAGTGAGTCTTATAATTAGCCAACAACTTAGAGTTTAAACTGGTTTCAGCACATCTAATTAACATACTACGTCTCTTTTCTGGAGTCTCTTCATAAAGGCTGATTTTCATGCTATTTACCTTATCTATTGCAATCTGACTTGCTTTTCTAAAACCTGATATTATTACTTGAGGAGACATTCCATCTTCAATAAAGTTCTTTGCTTCCTTTAAAAACTCCCCCGCTAAAATTACCACACTTGTGGTACCATCTCCAACCTCATCATCTTGTGCCTTTGCTATTTCCACCAACAACTTTGCTGCAGGATGTACGATTCCGAGTAAATTCAAGACAGTTGCTCCATCGTTGGTAATTGTAACATCATCTGGAGAATTACTATTATGAATAAGTTTGTCCATTCCATATGGACCCAAAGTTGTCTTGACAATATCAACAATTGCCTGACATGCAGTGATGTTACTTAATATCTGCCCCTTACCTTGTGATGTATCTGAACCTTCTTTTAGAAGAATAATTGGAGCTCTCAACATTTCTTATTCTCAATATTACTTCTCTTACTAATTATTTACTATATACAATACTATTAGAGTTTTATATATTTATATTGTCTTTAATATTAAAACTCAAACTAGCTTTTTCCTTGTAATTTATTGACTTCAATATTAGACTCTAAATATATACTTATATGTACTAATTAGTTTATCAGTATTCTTAATTTTCCCTTAATATAAAAAAAAAAAATAATCAAAAGTAGTATTTTCTAAAAGGTTTAATCTTCCAGAATCTTCCTCGTAAAAGTCTAACTCCGAGAAATCTCCTCTTAAAATCTGGTTCTTGGTAATGATGGCGATTTCTGTATATTTCAGATTTGCAACCTATTGATTATTTAACCAAGGCTTTTTACTTTTATTTTCCCCTCTTCAGTTTTTATTCACTTTTATAACCATAATTTAACTCTTATTTTCGTGGGGTCAAATTATTTTTATATTGATTACATTTTACGTCTCGACATTACTATTTTAATTTCTTCAATTAAAACTTACTTTAGTTAAATAACTAGAGCTGTTTATTTTTATTTAATCAATAGCCCGCCAAAACCAAATAACTACTTGAAATAATATTTAAATTACAGTAATTTAAATTTTTTAAGCGGGTTAATACAATTATTAATAATTTTGATTAGTACCAAATAACATTAAGAAAAAAAAAGTCGAACAGGTTAAAAAAACAGTGTGAAGAATAAAAAAGTTAATTATATGTACATTTATTCGAAATTTAGATATTTAATTCATTGAAGTATTTTTTTTTTTGGTGCTTATTTTAAGTTAAACTAATTATTCCTGGTTATTTGGCAATAATAAGTTTAACATAACTGGCGCCAAATTGTGATATTAATTATTTATTAATGTGAATTATTTTATAAGTAAAAAATAAATGATTTAGAAAAATTGTCTTAATAGTAAAATTAAATATAACTAGTAAATTACGTATGTAATTTATTAATATAATAATAATTTGTCTATTTATTCCGGGTAAAAAGTCTATATAGACAGTTAGTATAGATAGGAAATTAGTAAAATAACAAGAGGGAAAAAGGTGGGGAAAAGAAGTTTAAGAATTGAAATAAGCTTTTATATGGTAGAATATTAATTAAGAAACTTTTCTTTCCAATAATTTAAATTAATATTCATCATTTTGTTCAATTTGAAGGAAAGCCAAACTACTAATCATTAATATTGCTAAGTGGGGAAGAAGTCTTATTAAGAGAAGGTGATAACTTGGATTAATTAAAGATGATGCCAAATCAAGTTTTGGTTGTACAACAACCTTCTCAAAGAGATCAAGGAAGAAAAGCTCAGTTAAGAAATATCCAGGCAGGAAAGACTGTTGCAGATGTTGTCAGAACCACATTGGGTCCGAAAGCTATGTTAAAGATGCTTTTGGATCCTTTGGGTGGAATAGTACTCACAAATGATGGAAACAGCATTTTGAGAGAGGTTGATGTTGCTCATCCCGGAGCAAAGTCTATAATTGAACTATCAAGGGCGATAGATGAAGAAGTAGGAGATGGAACAACAAGTGTTGTTGTTTTAGCAGGAGAGTTTTTGGCATGCGCAGAACCTCTCTTACAAAAGAACATACATCCAACTGTTATAGCAAAGGGTTATTTAAGAGCATTAGATGATTCCATAAAATATATGGAAGAGATGAGCGTCAAATTGGACGTAAACAACAGAGAGTCTCTTGTCAGTGTAGTTGATTCTTGTTTAAAGACTAAATTCTCAGGAAGATGGGGAAATTTAATTAGTTCTATGGCATTAAAGGCGGCAGAGATTGTCTCAATTGTCAATAAAGACTCACCAAAGGAAATTGATATTAAGAGATATGTAAGGATTGAAAAAATTCCAGGAGGTGAAATCGAAGACAGTTATGTTTTAGATGGTGTGATCGTAAACAAAGATGTAGTTCATCCTCGTATGAAAAGATTGATCATTAATCCAAAGGTTTTATTATTAGACTGTACACTTGAGTACAAAAAAGGGGAAAGTCAGACAAATGTAGAAATCACTAAGGAGTCTGACTGGGAAGCTCTATTAAGACAAGAAGAAGAAGAAGTTGAAGCTATGTGTAACGATATCATTGCAACTGGTTGTGATGTTGTGTTTACAGAAAAAGGTGTTTCTGACCTTGCTCAACATTTCCTTGTTAAAGCTGGGATTTCTGTAATTAGAAGGGTTCGAAAGAGCGATAATAATAGGATTGCTAGAGTTACTGGAGCTACTATTGCTAGCAGAACTGAAGAGCTCACACAGAATGACGTTGGTACTTGCTGTGGAAGATTTGAGGTAAAGAAGATTGGAGATGAATATTTCTGTTTCCTAACTGAGTCAAAGAATCCAAAAGCATGCTCAATCCTTTTAAGAGGAGGATCCAAGGACGTCCTAAATGAGCTTGAAAGAAATCTACACGATGCTCTTGCAGTTGCTAGAAATATCCTTCTTGATCCAGCTTTACTCCCCGGAGGAGGTGGCACTGAAATGGCCATTTCTTGTTATTTAAATGAAAAATCGTTTTCTATTGATGATACCCAAGTATGGGCCTACAAAGCTTTCGCCCAAGCTCTGGAAATTATACCAAAAACTCTAGCTCAAAATTGCGGAGCAAATGTAATGAAAACCCTGACCTTATTAAGATCTCACTATCTACCTTCATCACCATCCAAGGGACAAAAGCCAGTTCATGGTATTAATGGATGCACTGGCGCCATTACAGATGTTACTGAACTCGGTATTTGGGATACACTTGCCGTTAAACAACAAGTCTATAAGACTGCTGTAGAAGCCACTCTTATGCTCCTTAGAATAGACGATGTTCTCAGCTCTGTGTCTAAGAAAAGAGATCCAGTCCAAAACAATGTTGAACAAAATCCAAACATGGAGTCATTTGGTGACTCTAGGGACGGTTAATCTTTTATGCCTCTTCTGACACGTACATCCAACTCTCTGAAAACCCGCCATTTCCTGATAAATAAAGAACTAGAAAAGAAAATTTATCTATAATTATTTTGAGTTATTCTGTTTTACATTAACAATTATTATTAAAATTACTATTAATCATGCTATTTTTGTTTCTTCTGTTTAAAAAATCCCTTTTTAAATTCAATATTTTAGCAAGTATTTTTTCTTTCCAATATATTCTCTCAACACGTCATCTTTGCATGCATTACCACTTATTTACCCACATTTTGAGACATGTTCCCGCCAAGCGGTACCCTAATCAATAATAATGAAAAATGTAAATTTTGGATGATTAACTAGGTAGAATTCGTAGAAAAAACTGAAGAATAAAGAAAAGACAGCTTCTACGTTTATAATCTAAATTTTTCAACTACTAAAGACTTTATTAACTTTTTCTTTTCTTCAAGTTATTCCGTTTCAAATGGAAACCCAAAGCACACCAAATTATGAAAAACACACAAAATAAAGCTAATTCTATCTTTTTCCAAGATAGTAAATTTAAAATACCTGAGATCAAAATCATTATTTTCCTCTTAATTACCCTCTGTTTCGGAATTCTAAAAAATTCCCAGTTTGCTGTATGTTCTGAAATAAGAGGACCTATAGCTAATTGCAAGAATGCCCACGATAATTACTATTATAAAAAAGCAGGACTAGAGCAATTGTCTGAGGATAAACTTTATAAAGATAACAAAATTTTTGGAGTTGGAAAAAATATCTTTCCTGAACTAATTAATGAACTTGCTGAACTTCCTGAAGTAACCAAAAATTTGCTATTAACAGGAAAATTTGATAATACTGAAGATTTCTTCGAAAGTTTGGTATATGTTGAAAATGATATTGAGGATAATTCTGATAATCAACTCTATTCTGCTATAAATCATGATGGATCTATGCTTTTTTCATTTAACGCCAGAGTTAGGAAAAATGCAATTGTTCCAATATATTATAAAAGACCAGTACAAAAGGTACCATTAGAAGAGAAACTTACCTATTATATTCATCCCTTATATTTAATTGCAGACTTCCTTGAGACTGATATGAGCTCAAAGGCTATCTTGGACATTATTGAACCTCTTATGCATAATATTACTATGTACAATCACGAATACAAAAAGAGAAATCTTATTTACTGTAAGAAACTTAATAGTATTAAAAGTAAAGTCTTGGATACTGAAGGAGGATACCATATACTACATAATCTTATTAAGCGTAAAAGGAGTGGATCTTTGCGTATTCTTAAGAAACTTATTCAATATGGTCTGGATATTCACATTTTTGAAAAGTTTCCTCAATTATTTACCCTTGCTGTAAGGAAATCCAATCATTCAATAGTCAGATTCATTTTGGAAGAAATTTCAAAAGTTACAAATTGTTCTAAAAGTGAGCAAACCACTCTGGAAAACTCAGGCCACAATTTTAATTTCACTATCAACTCTAATTCATCTTCTAGTTTTAATATTACCAATATTTCATCTAATCATACTAATATATATTCACCCCCTAACGAATACACTAGATCATCAGTTATTCCTTCTTCTCCTTCCTCTTCCTTAAACTACTTAAATTCATCACCTTCATCAATATATTCTACTTATTCCACTGAACAGAAGAATATTAACTTTGATTTTCTCAATAAATTTCAAAATGATGATTATTCTGCTTTATACATCCACAAGATCTATGATCATTCCAGACACAATCATTTCCATGATCATTATAATCAGTCTAATCATCACTCTACTGCTTCTGGAGGTAAAAATATGAAATGTGATCAGAGTAATCTGGTAAATATGGTTGACAATTACAATCATACTTCTCTATTTTATGCTGTTGAAAACAATGATCTCGAAATGGCTAAAATCTTGATTTCAAATGGGGCCTGTATTAATATGTGGGATCCTAGAACCGGTCAAAATCCTCTTATGGTAGCTTTGGAGAATCACAATGGAGCAATGCTTAGTTTAATTATGGACCATGGAGGTGATCCTTTAAGAATTTCACCTATTTCAGGTCTCGATGTAATGGACCTTGCAATTAAAGAAAATGATGGTAAAATGATTGAAAAGATTGTAAATCATAATAATTATGACATTAACACTTCTGATAATGATATTGGATCCATTATTTTGGAATATGCAACTTTTCAAGATAAGTCTGAACTTAAGCTTATAGGCAAGACTTTCAAGAAACATCTTAATCGTGATTACTTCTTTAAACAACTCAAAGATTATGAGAAAGAGGCAAGACATGTTCTTGATATTGTTAAAATCCGAATTTCAGATTCATTATTAAATAGATTGCTCAAGATGGAAAGCAAAAAGAAAGTTGCAATAATTTGTCAGATAACTGATGAAGATGGAAGAGGAGCTCTATGGTGGTCCGCTTACTATGGTAATATTAAGCAGATACAATATATACTTGATTTTTATAGTAAAGCAATACGTAATAAATGGGTTGGATATCAGAATTGTAATCCTCACAAGGATGATAAGTACGGTATTTATCCATTAAATTTAATAATTCGTAAGGTTTTAAAGATACCAAAGAAACTAATTATTGACATGCTTCAGTTTAGAGATCCACAAACTAACTCTACTCTAGTTTTACAGATTCTCACCAAATCAAAACAACCTTTAAGAGCATTAAAGAGTATAATCCATACTCTGAAAGAAAAGTTTAATATCTCATATTCTTTTATTAATATTTGGCCAAATGGTTCTAGTATAACTGACCCAATATACTATTCAATCAGGAAAAAATTACCCACAAAAGTTATTTACTATCTACTAGAAATAGCTGTCAAGTACTCTGAGGAGGCCATGGGAAGTACTTCAATTTGGAGAAGAAGAGTAATTAATTCTGTCCATATTTTGAAAAATGTTAAGAATGTGGATATATCATCCATGTTACAACTCCATGAGAGTCATTTTTTACATTTTGATCATCAAGATGGTAACATATTTAATAATGACTTTAATGATGATCTAATGCTTTCTCTTAAGAAAAAGCTGATTAGGAATATGCCTGACAAGAATGAACGGAAACTTCTCAAAGAGCCAAAATTATTCTTTACTAATAATGGGGTTGGGTCAAGGAATATATTTGATAACAAATGGAGAACTAACATCAACTTTCTCCTTCAAAACGAAGATTCCCAGGCAAAAACTCCGTCTAATACTATTCCTCCTGAGGATTTTCCTTTGGTTATTCTCCCTCCAAAAATTAGGTCAATATTTTCAACTAAATATGCAAAAGTTGATAATAGCCCTGAAAGCATTGCAAAGATTATTCTTGGAAGAGGTCCTTCACACAAATCAATTGAAAACATCAGAAAACTAATTGAGTATGCTATTGGACTTGGTTCTGATGACTTTCAAGATTCAAATGGATATAATTCTATTCATTCCTCTCCTTTAAATATGAGTTCTTTATTCAAAACAGGAAATCCAGGAAAAATATATACTAACAAAAATTCTTTTGGGAGTAACTCAAATATAGAAAAAAGTCAAATTATTAAAAATGGCAATGGCCAAATATTTAGGAAAAACAGTAATGACGATCTTGGAGGTCGCAAATCTAAAAATATGATAAAGCTGGAAAAAGCTATTGGGAAAGAAATGAACGACGGCTCTTATTCCAATTCTAACTTGCTTAAATCTAAATTCAAAAAGAAAAATCATTTGGATACCTATGATCAAGAAATTGGTGAATATGAGAGTACTGCATCTAGCTCAGAAGACTCAAAACTTTCTTTTTATGAATTGTCTAATCAAAAATCTTACTATTCCCATGAAACTTCTCAAAATACAGGAATGTCATCCCTCTCACATAAACGCCAATTTCCTTTTTCATCATCTTCCCAGTCAACATCTCCAGATATTTCTAGCCAAAGTTCTGGTTCAAGTTCCTCTTCCTCATTACCTCCTTCGTCTTATACTTATGCCAATTTCATCCCAAACCACTTTCTATATCCTTTTGGAGAAGCTAGCACTGATGCAATTTACTCTATTGTCAAACTCAGGCCTGAAACTATTGGTGAAATCCTTACTAGAGTCAGTTACAAATCTCCCTCAGATGCCATTCGTATTCTTTCTTTGTTGGATGCCCTTCCAAGCGATTTCCCGCCATTTAATGTGCATGCATATTCCCCTCTACAAAGGGCCGCCACAATTTTGTATAAATATAAAGGTCAAAGAGACACTTTACCGGTATTGCATGCATTATTGTCATCAAGATTTGTACAATTATTTTCTTCAGAACAGCTAATGGAGAGTTTGAATTTGCTTGCTTTAATTGATTACAAGCCTTCAAGTACATTGGAGCTATTTGGAGGAATACCAAATTATTGTTTGTATTATGGAAATAAAAGTGGGAATTTCAGGTATTATTATTCAAAAAGTGGTTACTGGGAAATGAATTCTTTTTCAAATGAAAAGGGGACAATAGATGACAATGATTTCGATTCTTCAATTGGAATTGATCATAAAAAAGATCATTTTGAATTTGGAGACCAAAGTTTTGATACTTTAGAAGAAGAAAATACTCAATATTGGAATTTTAAGACAAATTATGAGAAGAATATCAAGTTTAATATGAATGATAATGAAAATGAAAAAAACAATATAGGAAATAATGAAAGCCTTAGTGCAGATAAGATGAATAATAGTTGTCCAATCAAGTTGATTATAATAGAGAAATTGAAAGAAATATCAACTCTTCCTTGGGAAAAGAAGCTGACAGATTCTGATATAATGTTTCTTATACTTTGCTTCTTTACTTTATTAGTATTGTTTTCTGTATATTTTAATTCGAATTTAAGCTTTCATTCAATGTTTAATTCTATAAACAAGAAAATGATAAAGTATTCAAATCAATTAAATTCTGAAATACCTTTATCTGGCGTAGAATGCAATTTTGCTATGGATTTTGGTTTGGTTTTTATGCTAAATATTCCATTTCCTTCAAAGAATAATATAAAAACAGGGCTTTGGAATGCTATAAAAGCTTGCTTTTTAATTAATAAAGTTTCTGATTTTCCAGTAAAAAAGTATGGAAATACTCACGAAAATCATTATGAATCAATCCAATATTCATTTGTTTCACTAATAATAAAGTTTTCAAATTTCTTTAATTTAATTAAAATAATTTCAATTTTGATTTTTTTTATATGGATTGTAGTTTTCCAAATTTACGAAGAGATTGTATGTTTCATAATACTTACTTGTATTGCAATTATTATATATACTTTGCATGGATTTAGAATTGATGAGAATATGTATAACCAATTAAGTTCTTGTTTTAAGTACAACAATGCTTTATTATTACCAGAGATTATGATTCTTTATGAACAAACAAATAATCAAGTAATAAGAATAGCAAAAAAAGCAATCAACCTTCATAGTAACCTTAAAAATGCCAAACTCTCTCAGAATCATGATGCTAAGGAATTATCAACAAAGCAAATTCAAAAATTTGAACTTTCAAAAAATAACTTTTATCCAGAAAATACTTATACAGAGATTCCAGAAATTGGGTTATTGGAAATATCAAAATTTTGTTATAATAATGTAGAGAAAATTTTCAAATGTTACCGTTTACTATTCATTATCCAAGTTGTTTGTTTAATACTTTCTTTTTTAATCACCATAAAGTTACCTTTTAATTGCTATAATAACCCAGAATTTGTAATCTCTAAAGACTGGAAATATAGTTTGACAAATATTTCATTTATTTTCAATAATATAAACTCTTGCAGGAAACTTTACCAATTTCAATATCCTCATCTTTTTCAAATGACCAGATTTTACCCATTAACAGTATCAATTCTTCATTTTATAGCATTTATATATTATTGGCAATTACTTTCAATGATTTCATCCCCTATTTTATCAATAATACTTGCTTTATACCACTTTTATTCACTTGCAAGTGTATTTAGTTCTGCTATTTCAACTCCAATTAGTATTTTACTTCCAAATGCTAAAAATAGCAAACTTTTAATTTCTCAGTCTTATTCATCAAAAGAAATCAGCAGAACCAATTCAGTAAGTACTCCTTTGTTCTCTGGAGAGAAGCAACAATCCAAAGATAAACAGTCTAGTTATAATAAATCTTTGATAATTGATGAAAAGAACTCAATAATAAGCTCAAATGGATGTAATTCACCAAGCCATGTTAATTTAACGAAAAACTCTTCAATTAATTCTTTAAAAACTCAAAGTAATTCCAATATCAGGTTACAAAGTGTGGGAGAAATAGCAAACCCTGGATCTTTTGATATTTCCAATATGAGAAACCAGAGTGGAAATAACAGAGTATGTCATAACTCCGATAACTTATCTTTAACCCCACCACATAATACTTTAAATATACTTCAAAATTCAAATCCAATTACAACAAGAAGTTTTATTAATAATCAAAGTCCTGAAATCAGGCTAAGTAATTTCCTTAAATTAAACCATTACTCAACAGAAATACAGTACCAAGATTATGAACACTTTGAAATGAATTATTCCAAGATTTATCCTTATAAAATTGAGAATAATTCTGAAACTTCATACTACCAAGTTCTTGAAGCACAGATCTATCCATTTTTTATTTGGGCAGACTCAAGAAGAGCATCCCATAGAATATGCAAATATTTTTGGAAACCTATTGACTTTTTTAAAGACGTTCTGGCCATTGTAACTATTTCTTTTGCAATGATGTACTACTATGTCGAGCTTAAATCTTTGCCAATAAAAACTATAAGATTATGGAATTTAGTTCCAATCTTTACACTACTTCTTTCTGCATCATTAATATATATAATGTATATTATGATTAAAATTCACAATCTAACTGTTGAATTTTGGCAATGGGTACCTGATGTTTATGATATTCTTCCTATATGTTCAAATTTATTGAACTCAGTCGAAACAACCATGAGATTATTACCATTTCTTACATCACCATTTTATATTTTAAATACACCAGTAAAGTTACCTTTACTTTTTGGTTCAATTTTCATGATTGTAATATCAATCAATTTTAATTAATTAATTCAAGCAAATATCAATTAGTATATCGATATTTATATATAAATTGTACTTCAATTCTTTATTTATGTTTTTTTTATATTTATTCGGTACCTTTATTTTTTATTTTGCATGCATTTATGTCTCATTTTTGTGTGTATGACATTAAATTTTGGCGCGTGTCGGCTTTTAATAGTACCCACATTTTTTCTAATATTAAATCATTAAAATGATATATACAAATGTATAAATTTAAATAAATAAATATACATATAAATATACATTGATATTTATTTATTTATAATTATTTTTATTAACAGTATACACGTAATTACTTTTTTTTTTGTTTTGCAAATTCTTTAATTAAGGTAAGAAGTTGTATTTATTCATATAAATACATAATATATATATATATATATATATTGTTTTTATATAAATATTTATTTTCAATCATAATCTGCATTTCTCAAGTTGATTTCCATATTACTGGGTATATAATTCGTTTAACAATCTTATTTAGTACTTGTATTTTGGGAAAAGTAAATGAAACATTTTGGCTGAATTCTCATATTTCATAATAAGTATCTATTATAAGTCTTAACATGGGTCTTCAAATACTTCTGGTATATACATGATGTAAATATTAATATTTATTTGAATTAATTTGTCATTTTATAATATATTATATTCAATATTTAAACTACAGATGCATTTACGTGATAATTCAATTTTAATACCAACTTTATTAAATATATAATAATATCCAAATTATTAAATAACTTTTTCACCAACTTCCAATGATGAGTTTAATTCATCTTAATCACAAATTCTACAAAACCCTTCTTACTTTAAGTATTTTATTAGTATTATGTACCGGTGAAATAATTAGTTCAAAAACAAAAAGAAAATATGGATATAAGATTCATGAAAACACAAAAGTTGCAGAATCTGACTATTATTCAATAAATAGCCGGTCCAAATTTGAAGAAAGAATTGAAAATTCCAAATTTCCTCTTGCAAAATACTCTGGTGATCGTTTATCTGCTCCAGTTCAACTATTAGAATCGATTATAGCACGAGATATTGGTAGATTTATTAATATTTCCAGCTTTTTATCAAAGATTGGATATAAGTTTGGAAAAAGTAATCATTCTGAAACTCCATTGACTGCTGCATGCAAAATTTCTGGAGAAATTGGATATTTTTTTGTATCACATCTTCTTTCTTTAGGAGCTTCTGCTGATGTTTATAGTGATTATGGATTTACTCCACTTCTTTTGGCTTGTAAATATAAACATAAAGAGGTTGTTAGGTTATTAATTGAAAAAGGAAAATCTCAACTAGACTGTACTGATTCTGATGGAAGAACTCCCTTGTTCTATGCAATAAGCCAGCTTGATATAGGATTAGTAAATTATTTGCTTGAAAAAGGAGCTAATCCTAATTTTAGAGATATATTAGGAAATACTCCACTTATTCACGCATTAATGGTGAATTTTAAAGAAGCTGTTAGTTCTTTATTATCTTTTGGAGCATTTCCTTGGATTAGAAATTATGCTGGTTTTGATCCGGTTACCTTAGCAGTTCTTGAAAATAGAATTGGAATTCTTCCAATATTAATTAGTTCAAAAAGATACTCTCTTGAAGAGTTTAATATACGAAAAAATATTCCAGAATATCACCATTCGGCTGCAAGAAGACTTTTATTAGGAATTAAGTATTATATCAGAGAACAGATACTCTTGGAATTACTTGAAATTGAAATATCACTTGAAAATGTGGTTTTATGTTCTGCTTCTGATCAAAATGGTTTAACTATTCTTTGGTGGGCATGTAAACTGCATTATCCCAAATTTATCTTCAGATTATTGGAATTCTACCTACAGGCAAGAAACTTACCAGAAGGACATATATGCAATCCACATAAAACTGGGAATAATCAAATTATGCCAATTGAACTTTTAATTACACATTTATATAATGAAGAGCAGCCATATGGTTTTTCCTTTAGAAGAAGATTCATGGATCTGATATTTAAAGGAGCTTCTTTTAAGACAATGAATACTCCAAATATTGTTTTAATGAATATATTTGCTCTTTTATTTATGCTTGATCCATATTCAAATAGATCTTTTTTGATTCAAGCACTATATTCTAATAGAAGTATTGAAAGCCTTACAAAAGTACTCTTTGGGATCCCAATGTATAATTCAAAGCCTGATCTTCAAAGTATCACTCAAATGTTAATTTTGACCAAAAAAAGTGAATTAATGAATAGGTTTACCAATATGATTAAAACCATAATTTTTATCCTTGTTAATAGTCATAAAAACCAACTTCAAACTCTTCAAAATCAAAATAGGGATGAAAAAGACCAACAACAACAATCTGTTTTACTTTTAACCTCAAAAATTGTTTGCATTGTCTTCAAAAGAAATCTCGTCAAATATAAAGATGATGATACGGGAGAATTCTTCCAAAAAAATATTCTAAATCCTTTCATTTATCCTCTATTGGTTATTGGAGAAACCAATTCTTTAGAGGAATCTAATTCTCTCAGTATTAGTATTCTTCGAGGAAATAACTTGTTAACGAGATTTCTCACAAACTTATTCAACCAATGTATTGAGCAGACTGTGACTAAAATTCAATTCAAATACAAAAGACTTTGTATCAAAGCATATCAAGGAGCACTAAAACTTGCTTTAAAACAGTATCAACCAGCTGACTCCAATTCTATATTTCAGAAAAATGTAGATCTTGCTCTCTTCACGCTTTTACAGAATAGGCCAAAGGTATTTAATGATGTTTTGCTTGAACTTGACTACTGCAAGCAATCTGAAGAGGCTATTGCTGTTAAACTCTTGCAATATGTGGTCACAGTTTTTTTACCAAAATTGTCTTACTCTAATAAAAGACTTTTCAACTCTCAACTGAATTTGGATATTCGAAAATGTACTTCGGAATCCCAAACAGCTTTGAATAAGCGTTCTTATGAGTTTTGTAACCAATATTCAAAAAATAATTCCAAGGAGAATAGTAATTATGTTGAGTCGTCTGCTCTTCCCTTTCCTACTCACACATATCACTTAACAAACAATGATAAAATTTCATTACTTGAATTTTCCACAAAGTCTTTAATAAAATATAACTGTGATGTAAGCACTCCAAGATTTGTAGATTTGCTTTTGCTTTCAACCTGGGAAAATCTGGATTTGCTTTCAAATTGGTTTGTCACAGAAAACCATCTTAGAAGAACTATGGACTTTCTTTTAAGATCAGTTGTACCAGAGTCTGTTCAAATGCCTAAACCTTTGTCATTGTTTGCTCTTAAAATCTTAGGGTTCTCTCCTTTATTCTCAAGGTTTGTGCTTCGTAAGCATCAGATCAATGAAGGTACCAAACCATTTTACAACTTTGTGATTAAAAGAAACATAATTTCGGAAGCTATAATTAACCATCCTTCATTTAAATCAGACCGTTCAATTGATAATAAAATTACTGCCATCATCTTAATTAGTTTGGTTATAGCCATCCTGATCTTATTAACTGTCTTAATTGTAAGTGACAGTCCTTCATCTTATAAGAAAAGGTATCTTAGAAGCAACTTAAATAGAGCTAATACCGATACTTCCATCAAATCTGGCTATAAATCATCAAATAAATCCATTATTGGCTCTGAACAAGACGTAGTTGTTGAGACATTATATAATACTTATCATGATGAAGGATCCATTAGTTCCCTTAATTCCTACTTAGAAGAAACGACGAACTCATACAAAGTAGAAAGAGGTGTGAACTGCAATACAAATGATAATTCCAATCATAGTAGCATTAGTAATACCAGTAATAGTGGCATAAATGTTATTAATGATTCTAAGCACGACCAAAGTTGTGATTTCCATTACAGAGATGATGATATAAATTATTCTGGTCAAAGCTGTCAGCAGAATCAGAGTGTAGTAGAAAGGAGCAAAGTCTCGTTTATATTGGTTACATTTAAAGCTCTGTTTGGCTGGGTCATGTCAAAGTATGTTATATTTGCGATGAATCTTTCATCCTTTTTGAGTGCAAAAAAACAGATATCTCCAACTTTTATTCTTGCTAATAACCTGCCTATAAAGTCCAGATCATGTTTGAAAGCATTATTATTTGGATTGAAGTGTACCTTTATTGGATATGATGCCTTTGAAGATATCTTCTTTCGAATTAGAAAATTCTTCAATTACAAAACCACAGGAATACAGAGAAAAACCAATACTTTTCTTTTTCTTGGATTACTACGTTTTTTAATTTTAACCCTATCAATGTACTGGATTATTTCTTGTAAGAGTATTGATTTATTGATAGTTTCAATTTACCTTTCTTTACTTTCAGCCATTTCAAATGCTTCTTTATCTCTAGCAAGCATTTCAATTCACGAAAGAGATAGACTTTTTCATCTTTTTGTTCCATCTACAGTTGATCTTGTTGATTCAGTAAATTTGGATTATGGTTATCAAAAAGAAGTATTCGAATCATATCCTGAGCTTAGCCCTGAGAATCAGATAGACTTTTCAACATTGAATGCTAATCAGCCTTCATCAAATGTCTCACCTATATATGATGATAAGATTGTACATATCCTGGATAAGTATGCAGACTCTCTGCTTACTCCTTCTCCTCGACTAATTTCTTCTCAAATTGGTGGGCAGTCGCCACTCCAGTCTTATAGTCCAGTTAATCAAAATACAGATAATGGAGGCTCTGGTAGTAAAAATTTTGAGATAATTAATCAAAGTTTCTGGAACAAAAAGCTTCCTACACACAAGTACTGGGCTTTAAAAGATGTTTTCCATGAGTATTACTCAATTTGGATTAGTTCAAAATATTCGGGATTGCTTCAGGCTCAGAACTTTTCTCAAAACAATAATAGTGGTATGATTTATGATATGGATCTCGCTTCAAACAGCCATTCTCCAAATAGTAATAAATTAATTTCTCAAAATCCATTCGAAGCAATTAATTCTTGCATATTTTTCTCAGATGAGTACTTTTTTTTCAACTCAAACAATGTGAGAATTGCATCTAGTAGTAATATTTGTGGAAATTTGGGAATAAATAATAAAAATAATAGCAAAGTTAACTCCTTTTCACAGATCACAAACTCAAATAATAGCCCTGTAAGTTACCAGAATAACGTAAGTTCAGCAGAATATTCCCCTGTTTTAAGTAACAATAGTCCAAGCCAGATTAATAGTCTTTATTTACAGAATGCCACAATTGAGCATCATATCCTTTCAATTTGTCAGACTGAGTTTATAAAACCAAATGACTGCAGAATTTGGTATATAATCCAATGGTTAATTTGTATGTTTATTACTCTTTCATTTTACTTACTTTCTTACTTTGATCAGAGAAATCTATACTATAATTTTCTTCAATACCCAGATAAATGGAAAAGATTTTCTGAATCAACTATTATTACAGTATTCTTTGAAATTATATTAATTTCACACTTTGCTCTTATTTTATGGACATTTTTGAATCCTCTGGGATTTTTGTGGGTATTAATTATCCAAAGATTTCGTGTTTTCTTATACATTATTAATAATCTTTTAAAACGAAGAAAGAAGCGTAAACTTACAAATATTAATGAGATTTTAATATTAAGAGAGTTAACATTCTTTATAACAATTTGGAATTACATCATTTCAAGAAACAATGGATTTCTTCAACTCACTCTTTACAATAAATACTTTAAATCTGCGTATTTCTTCTTTTTGGTTTTCTTTACTCTTCACTTCTTTATTTTGAAAGGACAATTCCAACTAATAATTCGGTCACAACTATTCTTTACTTTATTTACATTTGTTATATCACTTATGGTCTTAATTGCTTTAATATTTGTTTTTATTCTACTGACAAATGTTGTTACAAAGAGCATTTCTTCTTCAATCAACTCAATTCTTCACACCTATTACCATAACAAGCTCTTCCACTTATTCCTCAGAAGAGAGATTTCCATTTTAACAGCAAAAAGGCATGATGCTTTTCTACATTTTGACTATTACTAATTAATTAACTCATTCTGTTAAAAAAAAAATAATGAAATTTTTTTAAAAACATTTAATTTTTAATATTCACCTAAAATGGGAAATTCCACAAATATGTTTTGCATGCAACATTGCATACTACAATTTAATAATGCAAACATGAATTTTGACACGTAATGTAAAAAAAATTAACAATATATATAGTTTAAAAAAAAATATTTTTTTTAAAAGAGATTCTGTTAATGAAAATCAGTTACAAAAATGAATTGATTTGACTGTTGAAGTTTCAATATTGGGGAGAGATTATTTTATTAATTTTATCTAGTTTTATAATTAATGATTATTTCTACAATTCACTTTATTTTTCTCATTTGATTTTATTGATTTAATCATCGTTTATCATTTAAGTATCACAATTTGACCATTTTACTGTATCCCACATCCCCCTCCATATTTTAGATGCTAATTTTTTTTGAGATTTCGTTCGGCGCCACACCTGAAATTATTATTCACTTTTCATGCATAAATTTGCCACTTACTACAAAAATTTGCATGCATTTAGGCGGCATTCCGTGGCGCCTAGTGCATGTAAAATAAAGTTTTGCATGTGGTCAGTATACCGGTGGCATTAGTTTAAAAGCAAAAGTTGTTTTTAAGGGGAAAAAACATCAGAGCATTTAAAGTTTAACTTGATGAAGGAGGAAAGGAGGAGAAATCAATAAATAATTTTTAAAAAAAGTTAATAAACTTGTGTTACTTTTCTTAGGATTAAATTCCCAGAGATAAAGGCAAGAAATAAAAATAATTGTGGATAATTTCAAAAAAAAGTATAATATTTATTATTGCAAGGTATTCATATAAATAGAGGAATATTAAGACAGTTTCAGAATTTTTTTAAGATATTTGAGGTGTAAAATTGTTTAAAATAGAATTTGAATACAAATAAAAAGAAATATATACAAGTGAATAAATCTATTTAAAAAATATTTTCTGCTTAGCAAAGTTCAACCTAAAGTAATCAGTTAATTAAGTACAGTTTTTTCACAAATAATAATAAACAGGACAGAATACCTTTGTTTTAATTGGGTTTCAACTATTAAGTTTTTTATAGTTAAATTATTATGGAAAATTAAAGTTGACAAAAAATTTGAATTTTACTGCATTATTATTAATTATAAAAATAGTGGTAATAGCAATAATAAAAAATAATATTTAAAGTTTTGGTAATAAATTAATCATACCAAAATTAGTTCCTTAAGTCAGTAAGTAATAAGTAAAATCACAAGAAAATGATTGAAGAGTCAAAAATTGACGGGGAATTGGTATCCAAAGAACCCAAAATAGAATTGGAATGTTACATTTCTCCAGAAAACTCCCAAGTAATTGGGACTGAATCGGAAATTGATGATTGTTCTAATAATGAGCAGGTTTTCAATAAGTTAGGAGATCATAATGAGAACATTATACACAATTTTGATCAAATTAAGGTATTTTCTCGGTCTAATATGGAACAGGTAAATTCTCAGTACCTTTACTTAACAACTACAGCTAGCAGTAGCGATCAGGTAATTGATCACTGTAATCCAGCCTTTCCTATCAAAGAGCTTGAAGAATGTAAAAAGTCCAAGAATGAGTCAAATCCAAATCTAAATGATGTAAAAACATATGAAAATGCCAAAAATTTAATCAAATTTAAAATAGAAAAGTTTAATTCAGTAATTAAGGAAGACAAAGAAAAACGTAAAGTAATTGTAGAATGGTTGAATAATAACGAATGGTCTTGTAAACAATGGAGTTGTAAGAAGTTTGGTAAAGAAGGAGCTGCAAAAAGAGCAATTCAGTTTTTAGAGAAGATACACGGAACCACAATCAATTGTTTACCTGAAGGTTTCTATTCTACCCTTTTGAAAATTGGATCTTTAGAAGGTAGTAAGTCTTCCTATTCTAGAAGGAAGTCAGCGGATTACTCTGAGAAAAATGCAAACAAAAGGTCAAAGGTTAACCAATATACGGGAATCCAGGAATTGGATTCATCCCTGACTTCCTCCTCACCCTTTAAATGTCACCAAAATCAAAATTTTCACGAACCTCAGATGGTCAATTTAATTCAAAAGATTATGTTATTGTTTTCATCTCTTGATACTAATTCTTTTGAACTCAAAGAAAAATTTATATGTGGCCAAACTAAAATCCAAGAAAGTAGAGAACTTCAATGGGAGAAATT
The DNA here is from genome assembly GCF_001865345.1 of Cryptosporidium ubiquitum. Classification (NCBI taxonomy): domain Eukaryota; phylum Apicomplexa; class Conoidasida; order Eucoccidiorida; family Cryptosporidiidae; genus Cryptosporidium; species Cryptosporidium ubiquitum. The sequence continues at coordinate 505,167 of NW_021639828.1, read as the reverse complement.
AAATTTAAATTGTAGAAGACAACTTAGAAAGTTGATACTGGAGAATACTATAAACAAAAAGTTTTCATTCAAAGAGTATGGTTTGTTATTGGATCAGGCTTCCCAAATGCTTGGGATTAATCAGACTGAAAACGATGAATATCATTCAGAGGATAGGACTATATTTGATTCTATTCTTGGTGTAAAGACTGTGAAAGAGGTCTTAAATAAGACAGTGAAAAGTGACCTGCAGCTTTTTTATGCAATAAAAGATATCCTTCAGATTATAAAGATGAGTGAAGAAGGAGTTGTTGAAAACAAAAATAGTGAAATCAGCTCTAGTTATTGGAACAATTTAATAGAAAATGGGTCAAGAATTAATGATGATTTACAGTACTTATTAGAAGGAGGTCTTGCTGGGTATTCTTCTGTAACTTGTTCAAACTATGGAAATGGATTCTTTCAATTTAATTGTAAACATAACTCAAGCTTTAATGAAAGAATCAACTTTAATAAAATGATAAACCACAAAAATTCATGTATGAATTTGCTGCATACAAATATCCAGGAAAATGGTTATAGATCTGTATATCCAACTTATAATGAAAGGAGGATTGCCACTAGGTTACAAGGAAAAGTTCAAAACTTGGATAACTGTGAATTTACTGGCGTTTCATCTCAGAAATTACTGGAAACTAATTCAATCCTTAGTGACAGTATTCCAGTGAATGAATATCAAATTGAGGCTTCTGAAGCTGAACACCAATCTGTAAAAATGTCAAATGGTATTTATACTTTATTAGACATGAAATATAGGGTCAAAGGAGGACAAAGCAGAGAGATTCTCTGTGATATGTTGGGAAATAACAAAGTTTATCATGATGAAAACGTTAACAATAATGTTAATAGTGAAAATGAAAACCAGTTTTCAGAAAAAAAGATAAGAAAAAGGAGATCTAATTATTATCCTGAAAATAACAGAAAAGTTCAAAGGTTAAATCCAGAAAAACAAGAGTTAAAAAAAAGCACAATAGAGTGGTGGAAGAAGCCAAGAGGTTGGAAGGTGACTTACTACAAGGAAGGCCAGAAATATTCTCAGATCTTTAGGGTTTCATTAAATTCGACAAATATAGAAAGAGAATCGCAGTATAAACTTGCTTATAATTTTTACCTATCAACTCGGGAAGAGGGAAAAGAAGAGGTTCAAACAAATAACGAGAATGATAATGTAATTAATAATGGTAATGGGATAAATACTATTTTTTGTGAGAATATGATGAATAATGTTACTGAGAAATTAGCATCTTCTAATTTCTTATATAATATTCCAAACATCATTAATACTTCAAATTTGATACAAATGTTGAATACAAACATTAATCCAAGAAATATAATATCAAGCAACGCCCCATTGATCGGAAACATTCTGCCTTTGAACTACTGTTTAACTTCTTTATTTAGAAGTTTTAATCCTCCATTATATGGTATTGGGATAAATGGTGGTTCTAATATACAAAGTGATGAAGGCTATAATCATTTAAGCATGGAAAATCATGCTAGAGCATACCCTTCTACACAAATATCTTGTCAACCCTATACACCTTTTATTTCATCAATAAATCCATTTATAATACCAGTATTTCCATCTCTAATACAAAATCTAAATTTAATTCAACAGAATAATAATAATGTAAATACTGAATGGAATGAATTTCCAGTTGGTTCTACAGAATTACCACCAAATAGCAATATAATTAATAATAAAATTGAATAATCAGGTAATAAAGTCAAAAACATAATGAATTAGTTTGGACGGATATACCTAAATATATATATTAATGCATGATCATGTATTAATTAATCCAAGTGTTTGATACTGCTGAAGCAGCTCATCGTACTTTAAGTATTCAGTATCAGTCATTAGGTTAATAATTTCATCATCAATTTCAGTAATCTTAAAGATTTTGTCCTTAATAGCAGATACTGAAAAAGTTGGTTCTTCAATCTTAGTAGGAGATTTTGCAGAAGAACTGGCTGTGATAGATATCTGGCTGTGGGATTCCAGACCAGTACCCTGTATATTATTGGAATTATTATTATTATCATTATTATTATTATTACTACTACTACTAGTAGTAGCAGTAGTTTCAGTATTATTATTACTTGGGTAATTACTGGAAACATTTGAAGAAGAAAGACCATTTAAGGACTCTCTTTTGATAGCAATCTTATTTCCACCAGTAAGCTTGGAATGATGATTATTGGAGGTTCCAATAAGAGAGCTTGTGGTTTTGGTCGATAATTTGATTCCAAACTTTACTTTAGAAATTGTATGCTGAGGAAGTGTTTGTGTAAGAGAGGATGATGATAGGGATGGAGATGAGTTAAGGTTTCTTATACCAGGTGATTGTTGATTAATGTTAAAGTTACTTTGGTTGCTATGGGGAGAAGAGGTATTTCCTATTGAAATTGGGGTTAAAGTATCATTAGACAAAGAATTCTGAATACTTCGGTCATCAGAGATTTTACTGTTATTATTTCCATTACTATTACCATCATCTATGGCGTTAGTAAGTTTCATCTTATTAATACTGTTATCATTTTTGCTTTGATATGGAGGAAAGATGGGAATATGCATATTTTTAACAAGTTCTAAAGAGTTGGAGAGAATTTGAAGTTGTGATCTGACTCTTTCGGCTTTATCTTTGGCAGCATTTCTAAAAGAAGCAGAATCAACAGATTTGAGTTTTTCATTACAAAATCTGCATAAGAATAACCCATCATCTGGATTTAAATCTAGTGATAGAGCCTCAAGTGAGGAATACTTTGCATTGCATCTATTACAAATTAATTCATCAAGATTTACAGCATCCTTAATTTCTTGATCAATCTCGTGAATAATAGTAGTGTATTGCCATTCAACCACAGCTGGTAAATATGGATTAATCCTATAAAAAGATGGACCAATCCTATTAGAAGGTAGTCCAGTACTACTATTGTTATATGTAGAATTGGACCCAGTTCCTCCTTGACTTGAAGAGTATTTACTCTCTAAATCTGTAGAAAAGTTTAAAGTACCAGTATTACTAATGTTATTCTTATTTAAAGATTGTTCAGAAGTATTGCTTTGAGATCCATCGTTAGATTTCTGATCCTTAACAACAATTAAATCTTCTTCTAGTTGTCTTAAAGCTTCTCTTACTTGCCTATCAGATAAGTTTAGTTTGTTAGCAAGATCTCTATCTGTGAAGGACTTTTGTTCTCTGATTAAGCAATCTCCAACTATAATAGCTGGGGAATCATAAAATAATCTTAGTAGAATTTGCACAAATGTTTTAAAGTTCTCTGGGTTATAGGGAAATTGTTGGATATCACAATTGCTTCTATTTGAATGTAAGTTTTGTTTATTCATATACAAATAAAATGACGTCTTTATAAGTTTAATTTGAATATATCGTAATTAATTAAAGATATTTATATATTGCTACTAAGTGGTATTGTAAATAAGTAAAGCCAGTAAAAATCAATACAGAGCTAATATTATTATTGAAACATTAATGAAATTAAAATAAATTGGGCAGTTAATCCTTAATATAATTCTTTTAATTAATACCTTATTAATATTATAATAGTTATACAAATTTTAGCTTAAACTTATTGGTAAACCAAAAAAAAATTACTAAGAGTAAAATTTATACTTCTCTAAAAAATCACCTGCTCTTAAAAATTTTTCCTTCTTTTAATCCCTTCTTTAAAATAATAGTCTTCTCTATATACTAAATTATTTTTTTTTCTTGTTACGATCTTGAATATGAACATCATGGCGCCAACTTTTTGGCGCCAAAATACTAGAAAACTTTTTGAGAGGAAAAATGACATGTAGATGGAAAAGTATAAAAGGCAAGTATTTAAAATAAGTAGAAAAGAGAAATATAAATTAAGTTATCTTTTCTTATAAACACAAGGTTTAAGTAGATTATGGTCAATGTAAAACTGATTTCCACAATATAAATCATGATTCGACATATTTGCAAGTTTTAAAGATTTAAAGTTTTTGGAAATTCTGTAAATCCATCTAAGCCTGAGTCCATATTTGTATTTAAGGTTAGAAAAGTAGTATTTATTTTTTTTCGAAAAATTTTTAAAAGTTGGACTTTGTAGATGATTAGGAAAATTTGAGGGTTGGTAAATGGGGAACGGTTTCTTTTTAAATATAAACTGAGTAAAGTAGTTAGTAAGGTTGATAGGATCTTGAATAAGCTCAAGATTGAGCTGCTTTTGTAGATTTAGAGCAAAAGATTTGGAGTCCTCAATTCTTGAAGATACCTCTGCAATGATGAGAATTCCATTATCTTTGAGAGTTCTGCATGCTTCTTTAATGAATAAAGGCCAATCAGTACCCATAAGACTAAGGCAGAAAACTGCTAGATCTAAGACTTTACCGCTTAAAGGTATATTTTTCATATTACAAATAGTGATATTATATTTTTCAGAGATTTCTTTGGGACAATTTAGGTCAAAAGAATAAACTTTATATCCTTTAATATGTCCAAAAGTTTGGCCTATCTTGCCTGTCCCACATCCAAAATCTCCGATAATCCTAAGATGCTTATTTTTTGAAATGTAGTTAATTATACTATCTAGAGGGTCTACAGGCCAAGATTTTTTTTGAATTTCATAACCTTTGTGGTAGTTCTCGAACATATTGTTATCTTTCATATATTCACTAAATGCTTTTTCACTATCACTAGTATACAAGAACTCATTAATCTTTCTAAATAAGCTTCCTTGAAGTCTGTTTGAAATTTTGTTGTTTCCATTCTTATTTATAACAGGAAAACTATTTAGGTTCATTATATTATTTTCTCTAATTTCACTATTTATGCTGTCATTATTTATTAATTTATTACTTTCATATTTACTAGCCTGAATACAATTAGGTTCAATAGCAGCTTTTGAACTATCTTGCTTCTTAGTTCCAATATTTCTAGTACCAAGTCCTGTTTTAGAAAGTCCTGTCCCTTTTGTTGTCTTCCTATTTTTGCCTCTTATGCTTAACATAGTTTTAATAAAGCAAATTTTGTTTGTTAATTAATTTTTGAAACAATACCACTTTCTTCTCTGACTTCTATTGAGGTTGAAAGTTTTGTGAATAATTGTATTCTTTCAAATATTATATTAAATGTTCAAATCGTAAGGATACCATTTAACTAGAACGTTCCACCTGTCACAATAAATACTCAAAATAATTCAACTAATTTATATTTTGTTCTACAAATATTTCAAATTTCACAAGAAATAAGTACCCAACTTAACCCTTACTCGCAAAAAATACTCCCTTTTCCTTTAATGACCTTTTATACCGTCAACTCAAAAGGCGGGCAATGCCCCCGCCTTTTGGAGTATGCATGTTAAAAAATATTGCAAAAAAAACACTAAACAATTTTTCTTTTTTTATGAATAGAAGAAAATAAGTCATTATCTGAGCTTGAGGAAGAAGACATTTTTGAGTCGTTTTCGTTTTGTTTCAGATCGTTTCGTAAGCATTTGAAGAAGTTACAATTTGAAAAGTCTCTCAAGTTTATTAAAGAGCCAAAAATTTCAGGGTTTAGTTTAATAGTAGATATGTAACGTGATTCAGAGATTCCCCAGAATTTCCTGGAGTTTTCTAACTCTGAAAATTTGTGACAAGAACATTTTGTTTTAAAATTATCAGAATGGGAAATTTTCTTTGAAGATAATTCCCAATGAGCCAACATATTCATTTCCTTAATAAGTATATTATAGGCGGGAATAGGAAAGAATTGAATGTGCTCATCCAGAATAGTAATTAATTTTGAGTTATTCTTCTTTTTATTATTTCCATTATCGTAGTTCCACTTAAATGCATGAATAAAAATTCGTCCAATTGAGAGGCGAATAAGCTTTTCAGATATAACATAGGGGAGTCTTCTTTTACAAAATATCATTCGAATTGCTCTTTCATTATCATCTACAAGCTCAATTACTGCTCCTAGAACAGGCTTAAAGTTAATGGGCTTTTTTAGATCCTCTTCATAAACTGGTTTTGCTATAATAAAAATAAAACCACAAATATTTGGATCACTTAGAAGTTCTATAATATCTTCAACTATCTTGCTATCTTTGTCACTAAAAGTTAGGTCCTGAGAAAAGCTTCTCACAAGACCTTCATCCAAACTCTCAAGATTGTCAAATATTAAGTTAAAGACATTATTTTCATCTTTGAAAACATTTAGTTCTTTTCTGTACTCTTCAATTTTGTAAGAAAAGCTTCTATAGACTTTTTTCTTTATTCCATTCCTGGTGTTATCATTATTGTTTAAAGGTAAGTTAAGTAGAAATGGTCTCAATTCTAATTCGGGAAACAAATGATCTCCAATACTAAATACTTTCTTATAGCTAATATCAAGCATTATTTTTCGTTAGATAAACTTTTCTAATTATATCAAATGATTATAGTATTATTGTGGGCCTTTCATATACCCATAAAAACTCATACATGCTTTTACACGTAAATATTTATGTTATAAATAAACGTACATTTAAATATAATTATATACATCAATTGTATTTATTTATTTACAATTATTTTTTTTGGATTAATTACTCATCAAGTTGTGGGATTTTATGGTTTTTATGGTTTATTCTAAATAATTAAAATTTTTGCTTCTCATTCGCATTAGTTTTTTGGTGTTTTATAATTTTTCTTATTAAAAGTTAATCTTTACTTTTATTTTAATACGTGTTATTTATTCTAGAAGGTAATCACGGCAGAAATGGCTAATTAAGGCTGAAATTACTTGAAAATTTCCTGAGAAAAAAAAACAGAAATAACCGTCTTTGTTACGAAATCCAGCTTCTAGTTGATTTGGCTTAACTATACTCAGCTACTCTGATAAATTATTTTCCCACTAATCCCTTTACAACTTTTTTTTCACTTTCAAATAAATATATTAAATTATTTTTATTGTATATTTATTTATTATATATATTAAGTATATACACATATTTATTATATATAATAAATAAATATAAATTTTCCCGCCAATGGCGCCAACATGCAATTAATAGTAATTTAGAAAAGTAATAATTGAATTTTGAGTATTATGCAATTAAGGAGAAAATAGATTAAAAAAAAAAATCAGTTAAATAAGGTTCCTTATTTTTAAGTTTTTAAACAATATTCTGGCCGGGATCTCAAGAGAAAGTTGATTTTCTTTTAAAAAACATTAAACTAGAAAATAAAGATGTAATTTTTTACCAAGAAGCATTACCTAAAATTACGTTTGGAGTAGAAATTGTAAAATAGACTGAAATATGGAGATCTGTGATTGGATTAAAAACATTGAAATGGGTGTTTTGGCTGCAATTGAGATCACAAGAAATAATATATTGGAAAATACCACTAATAGCATCAATAATACTGACTTTAACATTATTGATGAATACGACAAGCTATATAATAAAATTGAATCTTTATGTAGAGACCAAAAAGAATTCTATGAGTATATATTGGAAAATTCAGATAAAGATAATAATTATTTAGAGGGAGTTAAGGAATACCAGGAAAGAGTCAAGTTAGAAAAGATCACTCAAAAACTGGAGAATAGTAAAGAATACTTAAGAGAATGTATAAAAAGTGAATTACAGAATATCAACTATATAGAAACGTTAATTATAATGTGGAAGCATTCATCATAACTTCGGAAAAGAATGTCAATCATTCAAATTCGTTTGTAGTTAATATTTAGGATTCATTGGGCTTGAATTCATTAAAATAAAAGGATAATTAAGCACTCTTTTGTACCTAATAACTGCCTTTTCTTTATATTCGAACCATTTTAGTTGGCCTACAATATTTCACACCCTGTTGTAAATTTTGTAGAGTATTAATCTTCATACACGGATTGGTCTAACATTCATAGATGATGCAGAGGGTACCGATGATGACGATGATGATGTATTCTTATGTTTATTATACTGCCCAGAGACGGTTTTTCTAGAATAGTAATTAGAAGCGAATGACTGGTTAACGTTACTGGAAGTATTCGGATTGTTTGAGGTATTTAGTCCACCTCCTTGTACAGAACTGGACCCTCCTCCTTGATTGTTAGGATTTCCCGCGCCTGCAGAGTTTCTGTTGTTGGTAGCACTGGGATTTTTACCGCCACTTGCATTACCTTTAGAAGAAATCATAGATTCATTACAATCTACGAACTGTAAAAGCTTATCAGCAACAATGAGAGAGTCATTTTGAATCTTGCTTGCTTGTTTGTGATTTAACAATACAAACTCTCCTGTCTGATCCCATAGAGCTTGTAGCTCATTCTTAAGCATCATCTTAGAAAGAAGTGAGTGGATTTTCTCGCGTGGAAGCTGGAACATTTCAATTAAATTCCCAACAGAGTATGAGCTGTATAGGTGCCCATATGTAAATAAATAGGTCCTTAATGCCTCTTGTTTGATGTTCAACTCTAGTCTTTCTTGGGTTTGTTGTAAGTCTTCCTGATTATAGTCCCAAATAGATAAGGAAAAGACATAGTCTCTGCATTCTCTCCATTTACCCAACTGTAGAGATCTAGTTGCAGCAATTATTGTGTCTCTCAAACTTTCAGGGGGACCAGTAATGGCTTGACGTTCATATTGTTCCAGTAATCTTCTGAATTGCTTGGAAATAGGTCTCAATTTAATGTGGCTATTCGCTGCTTCATTCTGCATAATCAAAGATTTGTGGTAAGCTAAATAAGGTACCTCAAGCAACATTGAGCAAATAAGGTAAATGCAGTCAATTACTTCAAGTGAGAGGTGCATGTGATATGGCAAAAGTCTTCTCTTCTCAGCTCGTTCCTGTTCTGGAGTTCTTTCCTGAGATTTCATATTGCTCATCCCCTGAGCAAGTAATTCTCTGTTTCTATTTGGCATACAAATCTCGCTTAGTAACTGTTGGGCCTCGGAAATTTGACCAAGTCTAAATGCAGAAAGACCAAGCTGTACCAGGGATCTATTATACAAGATCTGAATGTTCACGTCCGATCCTAGTGCCATGTCATATACTCCAATAGATTGGAATAAGTTCACCGCCTCATTATAATTATCATGGAGTGCCATATTATATACATGCTGAATTAAAACCCTAAGCTTGTCCTTTGAGTCACCATATTTGTAAACATTTCCTACCAACTCTGTGATAAGCTCACTAGGTCTGAATTTCTTTGGTACTGGTATGTCCGGAGTTTTACCCGCGCAATTCATGCTTTGTGCATCAGAGTTGGCGCTTAATTCCTCAGGACTAAGAGATGAGTTGACTGTTTTTTCAAGAATTTGTCTAACAAACTCCCAAACTTTTACAGCAAGAGAGTCATTTTTAAAGTGGAGTTGATTAATTAAATGAACTGAGAGACTAGAAACAAGGTCATAGTAGCCTCTCTCTTCACAGATTTTATAGCATCTCCATAAAAGTGCCAAAAGATGCAGTGACTGGACAAGTCTATCTTTATATTCGCTTGAATGTACATCTGTAAGCTGTAGAGCTTTAAGAGATTCACCATCAAGTCTTTCAATAAATGAAACCAAGAAAGTGACAGTGCTTTTGTCCTGCTCTTTGAGATCCACAACATCTCCTATTGAAGAGTTTTCATCATTTATATTTTCAGTGTCTATATTGCTACCTTGGCCATCAATTCCAGAATTTGCTCCAGATCCAGAGTTCTCTACAGATGCCTTTCTTTTCTTATCCTTGGAAGAAATGAAGCTTTGGAAACCTGAAATGTATACCCTTTTGTCCTTATTATTAAGTAAGACTAAATCCAGCAATATGTTGATATTATCACAGATTTCTGACCATATCCCAGATGTGATACAGTGAAAAGCTCCAGTGATTGTATCAAATTGTGCAGATATTAAGTGAGTAAGTACATCTGCATATGCCTGAAGGGAGAGTGGTCTGGAGATTTCTGCAGCCTTCTTTAACAGACGAATTTGTTCTTGTCTATCAGTTCCCTTCTTTCCTCTTGCTGCCACAATCTCACCTACCTTCTCTACAATCATATCTACAGTTACCTCACCTTCAAATGATAAAAGATCTCCAGAAGGTAGATTATTACCTGTTCCCCCACTAGTCGCAGTCTCTTGGAAGTCCTTCTTAACATGCTTTTGGCGATGAGCCTTTTTTACACTTTCCTTCTCCTTTTTCACGCTCTTTGTCCTGGTTCCCCACTTGGCCAATGCAGATGCGTGACGATCTTCATATTCATCTTCATAAGATGACCATTCTGATGATGATGATGAAGAGGATGAGGAGGAGTCAGATGAATCCTCATCAGAACTACCGTCACTTCCATTTGAATCAGAATCTGAACCAGAGTCAGAGTCAGAATCTGAACTGGATGAGGATGAAGAACCAGAAGAGTTAGAATTTGATTTCGAAGAATCAGAGTATGAATCTGAAGCAGAATCACTGTCGCTTAAATCATCATCCTGATAAGCAAGAGGATTAATCTTGCAATCATCCATTTGATGGCGGTAATCCTCTACAGATTTCCTGAATTTAGCCCTCAATGTATTAAAACTCGTAGCTTTCGCCTTGGAAAGTTTCTTAATAGCTTCCTTGTCTCTGAATTTTTCGTCAAGAAATGTTTCCAGCTCAACCAAAATCGAAATGAAGAACTTTGGAATTCCATAATCCTTAATAACATTATGGGATTTTTGTATACACTTAAGCAACTTATCGTACTCATCACTTAAAGAACTGAAATCCGATACTTTTACGTGGTTATTAATCCTTCTAATAATCATTCTCAATTCATCATAAAACTTCTCTTTAGCTCCTCGTACAACTCTACGATCATCTTCACTGCTATCCGAATCAGAATCTATTGCCCATCTTGAATTGTTCACCTCTCTTTGACGACGACGAGCTGCCTGCATCTCCATCTCGGAGTCAGAGGAGCTCTCGCTCTCACTATTGGAGGAGTCAATTGAAGAAGATTCTGAGCCTTCTGCCCAAAATTTACCCTGCATGATTATTTACTATTTATATATCACAAATTATATTTTGTAAATAACTTTATTCAACCTAAGTTAATATCCAATCTTCAATCTTAAGGTAATAATAGTATGATTTATTAAACTATAAAACTTATCAGGCCTTGCTTCTTTTATAAGTTTTACTATATTACTGTTGTTACTCTGTATTTTAGCCAATCAGTACTTACTTTGAAACCCTAAGAATTAGATATATAATTATCTAATAGTCTTCAGTCAAACCTATCAAATTATAGTGCCTAGTTCTTTATTTTCTTGATCTTTTCTACGCAACAAATCTTTCACAGAACCTCCCAGCTACAGGGTTCCACTTTATTCTGCGTGTTCTCTGTTGTTTTTCTTCTTATATAAATATATAAAAAAAAAAAAGAGAAAATAAAGTTTTTTCAAGTTTTTCTCAATTTTTTCATTACACCGGCATCTCAATTAATGTCAATACCATTAACTATTTAATTCTATTTATTTAATACTGTTTATTATTCCGTCTCTAATTAATTTTATATTATTTGTCCCAAACTGGCATTTGGGCGGGCTTTTCTACTAAAAAAAAATATTAGTACCGGTATTTTTTTATTAATTTTTTAAAATAAAATTTCACCGGTATAGAGTTTTCAGGGGGAAAACAAAAATGATCTCGTGTATGTAATAAAATAATTCTTCATATTAAAATCAAATAGAGCAAGAATTAGGAATATTTTATTAATTAATAATTAGAGAGGTTGTTTGTGATTATTTATTTCAGGCTAATAATATAAGTATAATAATAGACATAAAATTACTGTAACCACGCATAATTACTAAAGGGATAAATTTCAAAGCATATTGCAATAAATATTAATAAATTTACAGAATTGAATTCAAGCTTTCTGTACAATTAAAAAAGATTGTAAAACTAAGCAAACTTTATCTCACACAAAATACTAGTTGGTTCAAGGATTAATATATAAATATAGAACGTTTGATTTCTTCGAAATCCATTCATTTACTAAGTAAAAAGAAACAAAAAAGTTTAAATGAAATACAATGTTAGCCACAGCCATACATATCAAGAATTGTTTAGAGGAGAATGTTCATGTAAGTTTTGAAAAGAAAAAAAATGTTTACACAGCTTAAAACATTTACACGTGATTAAACAGGATTTTACTGGTCAGGATCTAGCATATAAGATTCAAGAACGGCTAGTTATATTCACAGGAATCATATCCTTTATTATTGGATTTTACTACCAAAAGTTTTACTATACAGTTATGACAACTCTAATTGGATTGGCAATTACTCTTTTAGTAAGTTCCCAAAAATCTACCTTTTTAAACACTTTAATTTTCAATCACAGATTTGTGTTCCTTCCTGGCCAATATTTTGTAGAAATAAAGTTAACTGGCTTCCTTCTGAAAATAGAGAGGAAGAGAAAAAGAAACGTGAATCAGAAAAAAAAGAATAACTGAATTCAAAAGAATGCTGACAAGGAGACTACTTGCACTAAATCATGTCAAGCTCCCGTTTCTCTCGGAAATCTAAGTCCCCTTTTAGCTCTACATTTTAAGCTAAGAAATTACTTAGTGTGAACTGAGAATGGAGATTCTTATAGACTACTCCATGGTCTCACTTTCACTGATTTTAGACACAAACCTCGACCTGATTACCTTCAAAACCTAAATATTTATTTGCCTCCACCTTCTCCACCTTCTCCACCTTCTCCTCCTTCTCCTCCTTCTCCTCCTTCTCCTCCTTCTCCTCCTTCTCCACCTTCTCCACCTTCTCCACCTTCTTTGTATCCACCTTCTACACACTACTCAAAATCAGAAAAAAAACTAGTTCACAAATTCCCAAGTAAATGTAATATTAATGTCAGCAGACGCGACCTCAAACATCCTATGAGAATACTTCAATATATGTGAAAAGATATTTTACATAGCTCTAAATTAAGTTCGAGTAATTCTTAATAGAAAAAAGAAAAAAACACATCTTTATTCCTCTCACTTTATTTACACACTGCTCATATATTATCAATACCTCACAGCTTTTTTTCCCTGAAAAAAAGACCTCTCTATAATGAAGCAAACAAACCTCTGCAAATTTGCTATTTAACCATCTGTGTATTTTACTCTTAAAACCCAATTACCTCCAATCATATTATTAGTCGTGATTTTGCCTGGATATGTATAAATTATCAAATAAAAAAGTATCAACACAGACAAATCTTTGTTGCTAACCATAGTTTTCTTATTTCAATGATCTTTTTCGGACTTCCCACTTTATGTCAATATCTGCCAAACAAAATGCATACAAAAACAGCAGTAAATGTGGGGCGGTATGTGGCGCCGGCGCTCATTTTTAAAATTTACTTCCTCCTACTTCTTCTTCTTTTAGTTAAGCGAGTTCGCCGAGAATGCGTGTCTATGGTTTCAGATGTCCTTGAAATACCAACATTAGCTGATGGAATGTTTCTTTTGTTCTCACAATTTCCAATATTACGACGAACAACTGAGTTTGAAAACTCTGTATTATGGCTATTGCTGGTAGTGTCTATAGGTGTATCTGGATCATTCTCTGACTCAGACTCTGAATCCGAGAAGCCATAAGATGGAGAATAGACTTTTGACCTGCTTGCCTCGTTGGCATGCCTCCAATCTTCTCCAGAAGTGATTCTTTTGGAGTCACGGCTCTGTTGTATATCCAAGGAAGTGTTTAACTTAGAATTAGAATTTATGTCATCATTAACTGAAGTTGAAGCTGAGTAATCATTGCTTTTAGAACCTGTAATTTGTGTTTCATTATTTTGGGGGCAATTTGTCCCGTTACTACTTTCTTTATTATCATTCTTGGACAGTGGATCAGCCTCAAGACTTTTAAGTTTCCAACTCATGTTCGTTCTCCTTGATTTAATACCCCTTCTTTTTGAAGTTCTAGATGTTCTGTGATGAGAAGATCTTCTTTTGTATCTTTTTATATCTGAATGTTTACTAGTTGGATTTATTTGAGTGAAAGTTCCTAATGATTCTTCACTACCTTCTAAGCCATCTTCATAAGTATTAGAAGTTAATGTCATTTCTTCTTGAGAATTATCCTGTTCATCACATTCATAACTAAATATGGATTCCCCAGACTCATCTAAAATTTCACTTGAACTTAAATCTGAACTTTCTTCACTCTTAAACATAGCATCGGGTGGAGCATTAACACCACCATTCCGTTGAATTGAGTCAATACAAAGTTTCAAATCTCTATCTAATCTAATTAAGTCCGCTTGAATATCGTTAAATGCCCATTCAATCAAGGATAAACAGACCTTTTTAATTTCACAAAATGTGCATCCGGTAACTTCATGATTTCTGCAGGGTCCATCACGAATCCTAACCGATAACTCTCTATTTTCATCCTGAACTTTCTTGAAAAAAGCAATCTCTTTTGAAATTTGCCTATATATATCTTCATTACAGTTTTCGCCAACATTCAAATAAGAAGGAGGAGATCTTGGATAAGGTAAGTCAACATCATTAGGCAAATCAGTATTTAACGTCAAAGCTAAAGAATCTCTTGTTTTTATTAACCTTTCTCTCATGTTCTTAAATAATCTAAGTCTTGACCTGACAGTCCTATCAAAATTTTTGGTATGTCTGTAAATAGAACCAATTATATGGATATAATTATATACCATTGAAAATCTATATAATTGTGCAAGATCTATCAATTTTGGTATAGATTCTTGTATTCTATCTTCAGAGTCTGTAGCTCCGATAAGTTTACCTCCACAATTTGATCCACTCCATAAACTTTTATCTCCTAAACCAAGCATATCAAGAAATCCCCGCTCTACTTCAACCTTTGATGAAATATCCACCCCAAAATTAAAGTTTGGATTCCAAAATATGATCATTCTTCTTAAAAACATGTTTGTGAACTTAGTCTGCTCATCTAATAAAGAGATAACAACTTCAGTAAGTTTACGTTCAAGTTCATCATTACCACTAATATTAACATCATCACTTCCTTTACTAGAATTAATATCACTATCACAAAGTTTATCTAAAGTTTTATTAGTTTTGGAATTTGAGTTAATATTAAATCCGGATTGGGCATTATCTTTCTGAGTCTGTATTATCTTGGATATTAGTTTTTTTAATCTAAATATCTTTCTATTGTATTCTTCAATTCTTCTCTTATAACTTGTTAATGCAGATAATCTTTGTTGATTTTGTTGTACATAAGAAACTGGAGAAAATGAATTAAAGCCAACATTTGTAGCAAAACATGCACTATTTACTATTAAAAGTATAAAAATTGAAAAGATAAATAAGCTTTCCAGTCTCATTTAAACGTCCAAAGTAAACATTTTTCATCAAATTATCACAATAAATGGCAATTTCCCACTACATAACAATACTTACACAATCTGATTGAAATTTTACTGGTAACTTTATCCAAATAATGGATAGAGTATAGAACACCAATAATTTATTATTTAGTACTTCAGTTAACACAATTTAAAAAAAATATACATATATATATGCATATATATATGTATATATATATATATATATACATATATTCTTCTCTTTTTTTATTCTCTTTTTTCCTCTTGGAAATTTCCCCTGTAATTCAATAATGACTTACACTATATTTACAAGGTAATTTTAATTGTATAATTATATTAGTATTATTAAATAGGTATTAACTTTCTAACATCAATACCGCCATTAGTTGATTATTCCTCTTTATTAGGTACTTTAATAATTACATTTATTGTAAGGACGAGAGACGTCTTGTCTCTCAGTATAGTTGAAGGAGGTAGTGATATAAGGTGGGAAAAGATTTTTATATAATTGAGATTATATAGAGATAATTAATAGAAATATTTGAAAATTGTAGTTTGAAGAATAAATTAGAAAAGTAGAAAAAATGGTTAGGCGAGCTAGGTTATTTAATAGTTCCTTACTAAACAATTACTTCTTTTTTGTCTTTCCTCCTAGAGTTCAAGACCGGGATAAATTTAGGACTAATAACTAAAAAAACTTTGATAATTCCAACTAAAAATTATGATATAGGTTATTTATTTTAAAAGTAGGTTTTTTTCGGATATTTTTAGTAACATTTGGTTTTTTTTTAGTTGCATGATTAGTACTTGTGCAAACGCAGTTGGCGCCGGCGGTAATTGTGATGTGATTACTAAAATTTGAATTCCAAGTACAATGGCTTGAAATAAGTATGATTCTGTTTCATACCTTTTTTTTGAGAACATAATTGAAACAGAAACTTGCAAGAGCAAGGTAAAAACAATAAGCATAAGTTTTATGAATTAGGAAATAAGGAAGTAAAATACTGTTCAACTAATAAATGAACTAGTATTGCAAAAAGGCTGTAAGTCAATAGTATGTTAATTTGATTACGGAGAAATGATCAATTTGTCATTTACGAAGAAAAGTGATTGGGAAAGTGTTTATGAGCCTTCGGACGATTCTTTCTTAATGGAAGATGCATTAATTGTGGAGAAGAGTGAGATTATGAAGCTAAATCCTAAATTTATCTGTGAAATAGGATGTGGAAGTGGGTACTTGACGGCATGCCTATTGAAAATAATGAAAGAATTAGAAGCAGAGTTTCCTCTACCAATTGCTTATTTAGTGGATGTGAATTTAAAGGCATTAGAAATGTCTGAAAAAGTTATATCAAACAATGAAATAAACTGCCCAATAGAAACGATAAAAATGAACCTCTTTACTTGTTTTACAAAGAACCGAGGACTATTTGAAATAATAATTTTTAATCCACCTTATGTCCCTAGCACAAATAAAGAGCTTAATAAATCTATTTTAAACTGCGGAATTGATTCAGCATGGTCTGGGGGGACCAATGGCCTATTTTTTGTAAGTTATTTTCTATTTGGTGACAACAGACTTATTTTATCTGGAGCAAACTACCAACCTCAAGAAGAAGAGATCATTCGAATTGAGGATCAATTCTATGATTTTCCGTGTTTAATAGATGTTTTAGCTCCAAAGGGAGCTTGTTACCTGCTTTTGGAAAAAAATAACCGTCCCGAATTCACTCTTGAGCAAATCCTAAAAGACTCAAGATATTCAGGCTGGAATGCTAAGTTTATTATTGATAGAAATGTTCAGCTGGAACACTTATATATTCTTAAAATATCCTCAAACTAATCATTTTAATTTTTAATCAAGAATATATAAGAATTTTGTATATTTTTTCATAATAAAAATAATTTTGCCGCCAAACTTCAATTCAAATTTGTCTGAAATATTTAACCAATTAATTACACAAATAACAATAAATTCAAGTGCTTGCATGCAAAAGAAAAATATGCAAATAATTAATTTCATCTCTTTATTAATATTTAAATATAAATCTAATTTAAAAATTGCGTTTCACCTAGTCCAATATATTTGTTTCTACTATCTTATGGTAATCTACTATATCACCATTTTTTTCAACTTTTTCAAACAAAATAATGATTTGAAAAGTTATCTCTGAAACTGGAGTGTAAATCAACATTTATTTTTCCTAATTGCCGCCTACACCATTTGTACTACTGCTATTACCATAATTATTATTAACTCCACTTCTCCTCTTAATTTCAAGCTCTTTTTCATGTAATTTCCAATCTGCCTTTTGTAGAAATGCCGCCTTTGAAATATAGCCATGCTTTCTTTGGCGCTCAAGTTGTGACTCAAGGCCTGCCATCTGTCTGAATTCAGTCCAATCAGAATGTGATTTTTGGATTGAGTTAATGCTAATTTCCTTATTAAGACTTTCAACCATTTCATCGAGAGCTTGCATTCCTGTGGAAGATACTCGTGCTTTTTTCTTTAAGAATGTTTCTGGGTCAACCTTTTCTTTAATAGTATATGTTTCCCCTGCATATTTAACTTTCTTATCAATGTATTGTACACCTTTTTCCTCTAAGCTTCCTAGGGCTTGCTCAATCATCCTGCGAGTTTCTTCTTCTGATTCTTTGCTTAGGTTTCGGCTTGAAGCCTTAAATTTTAAAATGTCAAAGTTTCTTGGATTTTCAAATACTTTTGAAACCTAAGAATTGCAGTATTTGGGAAGAAATTAATAAATTGTAATTCAACATAAAATGGAGACTGCCTAGATCAGAATAATCAAAATTCCTTTGTTTCATAGTTTTTTTCAATTATTCTTAGAATTCATTTTTTATTCTCTCCGGCTTCCCCATTGACATAAATAAATATTAAACTTACACCAAGATCTACATAATGCTTTAATTCATGCAAAGAAGAATTCTTTTTTCTAGAAGAATCGAAGCATTTCTTTTGGAACTCCAACATGAAATGGTCTTTTCTAATTGTTGGCACTCTTTTTTTGAGTTCTTTCCTTGTTTCCTCCAAAATTTCATTATATATTTTGTCTACTTTCCTGTCATTAATTAAATCTTTTAGAGACGATTTTTTTGATCTTTTAACTATTGAATTGGACTCCTCTTCTTCAGAACTTTTTTATTTTTAACATTAAAGTAGTGCAATTAATTATTCACAAATTTATGTGCTTTTATAAAGTACTTACCTTTCGTCCTCTATTATAGATGAGGCATCAGATCCATGAAAAGATTCATCCTCATCATCATCTGATAGAAATACTGCATTATTGATAGTTGCCATACTTTAAGCACACAATCAAACTTATAACAAGCTCGTTGAATAATTATTAATATATGGAATCTCCCCTATGTATAAATATAAATACAAATAAATAAATAAATATATATATATATATATATATAATTTTTTATTTCCAAACATATATTTTCTAGAGAATATAAAGGTAGATTATTAATTAATAGATTTATCCTTATTTATATTAATCAATTTATTTTATTTGTTTCTTCTTAAAAATAGAATCTTCCACATATAAAACACTATTCAACACAATACTAAATATATAATGGAATAATATCCAATTTCATTAAATTCTACCATATAATGCTAATATATATACATTATAGAAATATTTATTAAATAAATATTTTTATTACTCTCCAACTATTACCATTACTTTTCTTGTATTTCCCCAAATTTCCTTTTTCCCTCAAAATATAATTAGTCATAACAATTAAATGGAAGCATTTTCCCGCCCACTACCAATAATTTAAAAATTAATATAAAGATATTAAAAAAAATAAAATAATCAAAAAAAGCTTGAATATAGCCTTGTAAAGTAAAGAACAGGAGACTCAGAAATCATTGTTCAGTATTTGAGAAAATATGGCTCCTCCTTATGATAATGCGATTTTTGGTTCGATAATTTTCGGAGTACTGGGATTCATTGCTGCTGTTTCTTCAACTATATATTTTGGTATTAAGGGAAGCAAGAATCTCTCCAGATCCGATACTGCCAAGTAAGTTTATTTATATATTTGTATCTTTTGGTTTTCTAAAAGATGCGTTTTTTTCTCCCCAGTTTGTTTGTTTTGTTTGTTTTTCTCAGAAGTAATCCAAAACAAACAATTTGGTGTTAAAATTATGGCTGGGCATTCTTACTAACTACTATTAACTTCTTTAATTTTACAGAACTTCTCTCGTTGTAGTAGTAATGATGACTTTCTGTTTATGGATTATGTGGTTTTGTGTTTACCTTTCCCAGATGTTCCCATTAATTAACCCAATCCACAAAGCTGAAGAACATTAAGTTTATTTCCACCAAAGTGATGGGCACTTTTATAAAAAAAGAATTTTTCTAGTTTCAAGCTTTCCACAGATTCTTTTAAATTACACAAAATTCACTTATATTTCGCAAACTACAAATATCATTATTCTAATAAATCTAGAATATAAATTTTTTCTTTATCCCACTACTTTTCTTTTCATTCTTACTTCCTACAATTTACCTCTATACTCTAATTACTCCACCCTTTGATTTTTGTTGCCTTCATACATACAAAAAATAAATTAATTGAATGGAAAAGTGAATGTAAATCAAGCTACTTTTTTCAAGTATACGACAGAAATGGTAATTATTATTAACATTATTACTAATAATTCTATAGTTATAGTTTAACTAAAAAAAAAATTATTTTTGCAAATTATTCTTGTGATATGTATTTTCCTGTATATTAAATACCGGTGTGCGATTTAAGAACTTATTCTTACTATGTAATGCCCAGCCAGAAAATATTTGTGCATGCATAGAGTATAATTATTACATGTAATGACGTAATAAAAATTCAAATGTGAGAAAGAAGTAAAATTTAAAGTAAACAATAGTTCAACTTTAAGGTTAGGAATCGAAGAAGTTATTCTTGTGGAAATAAAATAGAAAAAGAAATTCGGATAGATTTATTAAGTTAAATACCAAAGTAAATTCACACCATACTTTAAAAGAAAAAAAGGTCATAAATACCCAATTTTTTTTTCATTTTCTATTACAATAACCTGGGCAGAACCCGCCAGTTGTGTGAGACTATTCACAAATAATTATAATAATAAATGGCCCACGTCTACTAATAATAATAATAATATTATTATATTAATTAAATAATAATTTTGTGATAAATAATAAAATAAATATGAGTCTCCCCACCCTTTTAACCCTCACAATAAATATTTGAAATGAAAAGAATACGAAATGAACCTAAATAGCCGGTAACTTAAAATAATGCATAACTGCAATACAAATTAGTTTGAAAAAAAAAAAAAAAACTTTTTTGTTTTTCCTTAAAATTACTAAAAACTTTAATTAAATTAATTTTCTTGCATTCTTTGTTCTACTCTTATAGATCATTTTTTTTTAAAAAAGACAGAAAATGCAACCAAATATTGAGGATACAGTTTGCAAATTAATGAGTGAGCTTGGCGATGGTAATTTATCAGCAATACAGTCCACATTAAAGGGAATAGATCCCGGGATAGTAAAATATTCATTAAGCAGATTTACAGACCAAGGAAAAATAGAGTTTGGACATGGAAAATATTTGGATGCAATTCATTCATTTTCACAAGCGATTTCTGGATATAAATTAGATTTGAAAGACGAGAACAAAGTAGAACTTTCAAAATTATTATCAAATAGAAGTCAATGCTATTTAAAACTGGGAAAAGAAGAAAATTATAATAAAGCTTTTCAAGATGCAAAGGAATGTATTTTGCTCAATCCGAGCTGGTCTAAAGGATGGTACAGAGCTGGAAAAGCATTATACCATCTTAATATATTTGATAAAGCTGTAACCGTATTTAAAGCGGCTTTAAAGAGAGAAAGTGAAAGTAATAATGAGAAATCAATTAAAGAAATTGAAAGTCTAATAAAGATTTGCGAAAAGAAAGCTGATCATGATAATGCAATAAAACGAGTTACTGTAGATTATTCTAGATTTGAAGAAGCTTTGAAGGAATTAGAAATTGAAGAACTTACAGAAAATGCAAATAATAATTCCCAGGGAGAAGGTTTACCAAATTCTCAGAATATTATTAATTTACCATCAAACTTTGGAAACATGTTATCTGGAAATGGTGAACTTGCTTCTTCTATTGGAAACAACGAGAATTTTCAATTGGAACTTTCTCCTGATCTTTCCCAAGAAGAAATTGAGAATTTAAAGCTTTCATTGGGAGGATCTATTTCAATGGATAATAATTCTGATAACCAAAATAAGAAGAAAAAGGTTAAATCCAAATTTAGCGATAAATTAATTTTTAACCCATCTATGAAATTTATCAAATCAGATCCAAAAGATTCTGAAAGCGATAATATTAAGGGAATTTCCAGGTTTCTTCAGATTTCTTCAGAAATTCAATGGTTTAAAAGAATAATTGAGAATTTCGTTGATCAGTATTATTTATATGCGGATAATTGGATTAACGTTTTAAATAAATTAAATGCTAAAAATATTGTCTTTATTGGTACTGGATCTTTAATTTTGCCAATCCATTATTATAAAAAATTTGGAAAGACTAGTTATATTATTACAATAACTCAAGCAAAATCAAATTCTTCAATCATTCACCGTCTTTATTCAAATATTGCATTATCCAACAATGTTAAGTTTACAAACTTTAACTTATTTGATTCAGAATTCTTGAAAGATTTTGAATCAGCTCAAGAAAACTGCTCTGGTGAATTAGATTCTGAGTATAATGAAAATAGGTCTTTAAAAATAATTCATGGAAATATTCAAAAATTGAAAACTGAGTTTTGGGAATTATTTACTCCAAATTCTATAGTAATTGATCCAAGTATTTTTGAGCCAGGAATTTTAGGTTATGGTTTAATCCAAAACTTAAAAAATATACCAGTCAATATTAATAGTAATATGATGGAAAATGAAAAAAAAATTAAGATTTCAGTTACTCCAAGTTTAATTAAAGTATATGTTCAATTTTTGAATATAAATATTCCATCATTAAAATTAGAAAGTCAAAGCATTTCTGAAATTAATATGAATAAACTTAATGAAGGACTTTGGTCTCCTTATTGGGAAAAATTTAAAGTTAGTAGTGCATATCCGCATATAAATTATATTTCAAAACCAATTTTATTGGGCCACTTACCATTGGAAGAAATGGTTAATAAAAATGGAATGGATTATTTTACATTGAACTCAATTTCCAGCAAAGAGTTGACCATTTCAAAAATTGAAAATGTAAATGAGAAAGATACTGAAAATATCTATAAAGGAACGATAGATTATTTGCTTGAACCAAATACTCAAATCAATTCAATATTGCTTACTTTTAAAGCCATTAAAGAATTTGATGATGAGGAAGTTTTATTATTAGATTCGTCTCGTGAAATTAATAAAGTTGGAATGGAGTCAGTTATTCCTCCAGCAATAAGTTGGATTGGTAGTGACATTAAAAACAATGATCAGGTTAATCCAGTGAAAATTAGGTTTGATTTCCAAATTGAAGAAACTAGAATAGTAATTAATCCCAATACTGAATCTTTTAGTATGTTGAAAAAAGAGCAACAAAATAAATTAAAATTACCAAATAAGTTTACGACTTCATTACCAAGAAGTGTTATAGAAAATTTATGGGATACAAATTCCATAGAAATTTGGTCAAATGGTTTAATAAATAATTATAAATCTTCAATAATACATAATACTGGTGGCAAAATCTTTGAGGGATTAATATCTTCAACATCTCCTGGAGCGATCTTACCAATTATATTACTTTTTATAAGCTCAAAAATGAATAAATCTACAAAAAATAATTTATATAGTAATTGGAAGAAGAATGATTTCCATTTTACTTGTATTGAAAATCTTCCAAATGTTCAAGATTTGTATATGAAAATAATTAAAGAAAATCTTCATCTTTTACTTCCTGATGTTGTTGAAAATGATATAAAAAAATTATATAATCATGATATGGTTTTGAATGATAATTTGGAAACTAATCAATCCAAATACTGGAAACCAATGAGTGAGGTTTCAGAAAATGGCCATGTTATAAATCATCCTAATATAGAAAAGGAACACCAAGAGAAATTAAAATATTATGAATGGATTTCAAACAATTCCTCAGCAAAGCATATTTTAAATAGAAAGCTATCTGAAAGATTAACTTTTGTTAATTGTGATGTCAGGCAAATATTACCAAAGACTGCAAATATTGGTGCAAACCCAAATAATATTAAATATTATTTTGTTGAAGAAAAAGTTAGATTATTTACTGGTATGAATTTTGACCACGATGGTTTAAGTGAAGGAATAATTCCACTTTGGGGAGCTGCATTCAATAATGGAGTAGTAAGAAAATATAATAACAATAAAGTACCAAATATTCCAGTACCAAATAAAATCTCATTTTATGGATTTGTTGCCAGAATTGGTCCAAATATGTGTGACGAGCATAATATTGATATAAGCTTTTGGGATACTTACAGATTTGAAGGGAATTCACAATGGATTCCTATTAATAATAACAACAAGTATTTTATGTCTGAAATGAGCCAAGTTTTCCACATTTTAACTTTAGATTTGAATTCTGAAGAATTTTCAAAGCTTTCTGAGTGGAAGAAGGATATTAACTCAAGAATAATCAAGCAAGGAAGAGCCAATTCAGTTGTAATTTTCTATGACCTTTGGATTGATGATGGCAATATACTCACAACAAATCCATTACATAATGATAATGTTGAGAGGATAAGCTCTTTTAGTTATTTAGAAGAAAATACTCCAACAACAACATCTTCATCAAACTCTCTAAATTCCACTCTTAATGAGTTAACTGAAGCGATTCCAATAGAAAGTATTCAAAATGACATTAATAAAAGAATCAATTGCCATAGAACTACATTTTGGAAACCAGTATTCCATATGATACCACAGCAAATGTTTGAAATTCAAGATAGCATTGAATTTGAGTTCAGATTAAAGGATAATTTTACCAAATTAGCGTTCAAAATTAATGCAATAAATTCAAATAACGGCGAAAACACTCCTTCTACTATTACTTCTGATGATGCAGAAAATAGTCCATCAGTTCTTCCTCCATTGGGAGATATTGCATATCTGCAACTCAGAGAAAGATATAATTCAATTGTTAAAGAAATTAGTCCAACAATTTATTCAAATAATTCAATGATTTCTGTTCAAGCTTTTAATGCATCATTGAGTATTGCACTAAATCCAAGTTATTATCAGGGTCAAAATGCAATTCTTGAGGATGATATTCCTTACGATATTGATTCTTTAAATTGGCTTTGCCAGTCTTTCCTATTGTAATTAAATGTTGTACTAGCTCTTATTTATAACTTCTAATTTCCAAGTATTTTAAGTCTGTTTAAAAATTAACCTTAATTAACATTACTGAGGTTTAGAAATTTAAATTTTATTTAATATTTATTTTTTTATTTTTAATAAATTAAATTTATTTAGTAAATAATCCCTGCATGTTTTTTTGTGGCTTAATTACATGCAATTATTGCATACGATTGCAAAAAAAACTCTATACCGGCCTTCCAGATGAAATATTTTTTTTAATATTTACGCATGCATTCAATTTAATTACGTGGAAACAGATAACAATAATTTAGTTTATTTTGCATTAAAGAAATTAAATTCAACAAAAACCAGGATAGTAAAAATAATAATATTCATTATCATTTTTTATTATTTTAATGAAGATTTTGTATTTATAAGGAAATTCAGACATAGCTTTCAAAAAAATATGAATAAGCTGAAAGTTAAAAATTCCATTTAAAAAAAAAATAATAATTTCGCGTTATTATGAGAAGAAATTCAGAAAATTGTGTGTAATCACATAAAAACTAAATTAGAAATAACTACTACACAGGATTTTGCATGTTTGCCAAATAGATTGAAGAAAAAAAGAGTAATTAACGATCATTTTTCAAAAATAATATAAATCAGAAATACGTAAGTAAATGTGCGGTAAAAAGGCGCGAACTTTAAGAAATGTGGGAATACAAGAACTTTATAAAGGCAAGAATAACAAGAATAGGATTAAAAAAAAACAAAGTTAAAGAAGAGGGATAATTCATGTAACCTTAATAGAAAATTAAGATTTTTTAACAAATTTCTTGAATAAGAGATATTAACAAACAGTTGGTATTTGGGAGCTTAAATATAATAGGATAAAAGAAAAGTAACTGTGGGGTGGCAAAGATAAAATAAAAAGAAGTTACAAATAAAACAAATAAAAGCTGTAATTTTAGGCACAGTGTTGAAATCGCTCTATATTTATTATTTATCCATTTTTTAATTGTTTTTGATCAAAATATTGGTGAAACAAATTTTAGTTAATTCATGGATATAATAATAAGTGAATGATGGATTGGACGAGCGTCATCGAGAGAGATTTGCGCCGACTCTCTGAATTATCAAAAGGAGATATAACGAGTATATTGGGATTTTTGCACCACGATGCTTGTGATGGAAAGTTATACAGACTGGTTAGGAGTTCATTTCCATTCAATTTATCATCAGGGCCTCCTAATTGGGGTCTATGTAGACCAAGTGAAATTCCTTCAACAATTTCATTAAGCTTATCATATGTCTATCGTAATGCAGTGGAAGCAGCAAATGCAAAGTTGCCAATCAAATGGACAGAAGAACATGTAGAGTTGTATTTAGAAGCAACAATAGTAAGTTGTTGGAGTTCTTTATCAGAAAATGAAAGTGAAAATGCAGATCCAGATCTTGGAGAACTAGAAATAGGCACAGACTTGTTGAACGAGATTTCATTGCAGCCGGTTGGTCAAAAAGATTCAAGAATATGGGGTTTATGGGCTGTTTTAGACTTTCTAAACCATTCTAGAAAGCAAAATGAAACTTTTTCGAATGGGAGTTTGATATATAATGCAGCAATGGAAGCAATGAAAAGGATTGAACAAGGTAGATCGTATAACTCTGAGCCTGAAGCTTTGTTAACAGCTGTTACTACGCAGTTTACATCAATAATGCAAAAAAGTAAATCTGGTGGGTCAATTAAATCGCCTAGAGATGCAAATGTGGAGCAAATAGTAACATTAACTCAGAATCAAAACATAAGTCACCATCATAATAATAGTGGAAACTCTTCATCTGTAATGGAAATTACATCGAATATTGAGGATTCATCCTCGAGTAGCACTTCAGTAAAACCAGTTGAATCTCATCGAGCTGCAATAAGATACGTTCCATCAAAGAGATTAGGAGGAAGGGCGCATGTATTTTCATTAAGCTCAACAACATCCTCAACAATGGCTGCAACTCCAGCTGTAAACAAGATCAACGACGCTACACAATATGGCTATTCATCTTCTTATATTGGAAACTCTCACTTAAATATTACTGGCTCGAATGATAATATATATGGTTCAATGAATTGTGATCCAAAAACTCCAATTCCCATTAGAAGGCAAAAGATTGACGAGCCAAACATAAAGCTGACTGATAATACAAAGGCTATACGTGAGAATATGAATATTGATGTTAGCAATGTTCAACAGCAAGTGAATAGACACAGAGAATACGGAAGGAGGATTGGCTTTAATATTGAAGAAAATGGTAAGAATGTAGTAAACAGTAATACTGGCACTAACATTCATATTAACCATACAAATATTAGTGGTGGTAATGGTAGCAATGCAAGCAATTCAGTTATGAGAATGGATACAGAGAGTGAAGTGGATATGATGAATGGAAGTGGCAAAAATGAATTGAGCCAAAATCCTTTTGTTTGCAAATATTCACTCGAACCTGCCGTTAAATACCCAGGATACAAGTTGGAGGTAAATGGTAAGTACTATGAAATAATATCATCCATACAAAAAGGTGGATCTTCCCAGGTTTACAAAGTAAAAGAGTCCAAAACTGGTGAAATGTATGCCCTTAAATGCGTAAGAGTATTCACTAAGAACCATGATCACAGCAACAGCCATAAAGATCCTGAGGAAAAGAGCATACAAAAGGAAGTATGTCCAACAAGCGGAAGTAGATCAAGAAAAAGTATTCGTAAGAGTATTGCAAATAATAGTAGCAACGGAGTAAATGAAGATGAAGAGGATGAGGATGAAGATGAGGACGATGACAATGAGGAACAGCAGCTACTACTAATGTTTACAGAAGAGGTAAATCTATTAAAGAAACTTAGGGGTTGTCCCCATGTAATACAACTAATAGATTCGGAAATTGCACTTAGTTGTGGTGCCATTGACATTATTATGGAATTGGGAGTGAAAGATTTAAATGGAATCTTACAAGGAAGCACGCCATTACCGAGTATAAATGTTTTGAGATCTATTTGGACGGAAATGGTACTTGCACTAAAAAATGTACACGATTTGAGAATAGTACATGGAGACATTAAACCAGCAAACTTTGTATTTGTGGAGAAGAAGGGGACGGTCATGGGTAATGGGATGGATACTCTGGTAAATCTTAATATTGAGAATATTAATAACACAAATAATTGCACATCCGTTCCTTCAGAACTACTTGATGAAAGCTCATCCTCAGTGTCGAATAGTAGTATAGAAAAATCAAAACTCCAGAACAAAACTGTAAAGATTATAGATTTTGGTATTTCTAGACCAATTGCTGATGATACAACACACATATTTAGAGACAAGGCTGTTGGATCTTTACCATTTATGGCTCCAGAGACCGTTCGTCCAGTGGCAATACCAGAGAGCAAATTTGCAGCTGCAGCTGTTGCATCAAAGTTAAGAATGCCACACCAGGTAATGTCAAGGACTGCAGATATTTGGTCATTAGGTGCTATACTGTATAGAATAACATACAAGAGGCATCTGTTTCAACAACCAATAGTAAATGCTAACAAAAGCTCAAATACTGGAACTGCTGGAGGTAAGAAAAGTGGGTCATCTGGGAAGTCAAATATAGCTCCTCACGAGATATTAATGTTTTTGCAAAATGACCAAAGCAAGATTTCGTTTCCAAGAGAAATGGGAATCATGTTTTCAGAGCAAGCGGAGAATGAATCATTGTGGTTTGATGCATTAAGGCATCTGTTAAAATGGACGTTACAATGGGATCCATCTAATAGGCCTAATGTAAATCAACTTTTAACGCATCCTTTTATAGATACTGCCATTGTTTCTAGATATGTAATGCAACAGATACCAAAGAGTATACCAAATAAGCATCCATCAATATCAGATGATTATTTGATATATAATGTAAAACACAACTCTCAGACTGATGAGGATAGGGCGGCTCTGTTGGAGTTATTATTCAAGTCAACAATACCACTTAGTGATTTATACAAATCAAAACCAAAGAACATATACCTTTCATCTATGAGGTGGAACATTGTAACAAATGGGAATTTCCTCTTTTATAGCCTATTTGAGGCACTAAAGGCGAATTTGAACGCAGATCAAGGTCAGCCTCAACAAGGATCTTGTGAACAGAGTATGATAAATAATTTGGCTATTTCACAGTATATTTCACTAGTAAAAGAGGTTTCTATCCCATCACCTCCTTCTGTTAATACTTTGAATACTACAACAAGGAATGGGAATATTTAATTGTTTAGTATATTATATTGATCATTTATTAGGTATATTTCTGGAAATGGGTTAGCCTAAGGAGAAGAGGAATGATATAGTATACATATTTATCGCATTCTTTGAGTAACAAGGAGAACAGAACCTTTTGGAAAAACTAGTAAGAAAATTGATGATTATCTTTACTACAAAATATTGACGATTATTATGGTCTTTAAATCTACTTATTAGTGAGGTTTTTTTGTATTTTCTCATTAATAAGTATTCTAGTAAATAGAGCAAGAATTATTTGAGTACCCTATGATATTTTGTGGCGTGGATTGGCACAGTCATTATTATTGAAGCATGGAGGGAGGATTATTATCGCTCTCTCCCTCTTGTTCAAATTCCAAATCGTATAGAAGCTCATACTCGCTCTGTTCAAGTCTGTCTTCCTGGGTTTGCTGAATGTATTCAAAGTTTGTGGAATAACTTCCTGGGGCGCTCATATCTAGTATCATTGACTCATTGTCTTGGTCGTCTTCACTATAATTCTCAAAGCTGTCAAAACTACTACTAGAATGTGCATTCTGCTCTATTTCATTAATCATACTCCAGTCTGAACAGGAGTTTGGAGATTTTTGAGATATATTAGATGCAAAAGAGTCTGGAAACTGTGGATAAAGGAACGGTTTCTTAGCCTCTTGTATATGTTCTGATGGATTATGTAGCTGTTTATTTATAAAGTCTAGATATAACAATTCAAGCTCGTTCTTTAAATTCACTTTCTTATTCAAAGTTTCATATATAAGGGTTCTCTTAATTTCGTATTCTTTAGCCAGAGAATCCAACTCAGAAACCGATTGTATTGAAAAGCAAAGATTATTTGAAGATGAGAAAGCTGAGATTTTTGAGTACAAAACAGCAAGAATACGGTCAATTTCCTCTAAAAGTTCTTGCCCTTGTTGACACTCTTTCCAAACTTTGGAAATACTTTCTTGGATACCTTCTATAGAAAGATCAAGTGTTGGAAATGTTTCTTTATTAATATATTCATTTTCCCTTTCTTTTCTTTTTGGATCGTTATAGAAATCACAGACTTCTGTATTGTTATTGTTATTATTAGCAATCATCATAAGACAATTTTGTTTATTATCTCTTTTTTCTTACTATCACTATTATTTATTCAACTAGATATTAATGATAATTAGTCATGACAATTTTTTGAGGTAAAACAAGATTGATAATTACATATTTTGTTAATGTTTTTTTCTAATTCAATCTATATAATAAAGTTCTCTCTAATTTGAGTCTTCAAAAATTAAGAAATTTATCAAAATAAGCCTTTTTTCAGTCTTCACTGCAAAAGATATTAAATATGTGCATGCATGCATACAGAAATGTGGGGAAATGCAAGCAATTATCTGTAAACATTTTTTTTTAATTATAACAACTTCACCCTGTAGTTCTTTATTTTTGGTAAACTAAAGGCTTATTTTAAGAGATTTTCTTATATCCAATACTATTATTTGGCTTCCATTATTCTGGGTCTATTTCATCCTTAGTTTTTATTACTTTATAGAATAATACATGTTTGGCGCCAACATTTTTTCAATAAATATATTTTTTTCTATTACATAATAAGCTTTGCAATTTATTAAAAAACAAAATTTTATTGATTAGATAAGAGTATGAATTTATAAATCTCATCACTTAATTCGAGCGGTTTGTTTTGTTGCAATACTATTGTAAAATAACTTCACATTCCCATATGTATCACTCTCCCACGTTTTTTTTACTACTATTTGCTAAGCATTTACCTATATTATCGTTTAAACTAGCTTTGAGTCTGGTTTGTATAATATTAATTGAGAAAATATAAAGTTTGGCGGTAAAACTGAGGTATAATAATATTTTAAGTAAATTAAAGAGAAGAGTGAGAATATAATCATAAAGAAAGATATTAGCAGAATACAAGTGTAATTTTTGAGTTTACAATTATTAAAAATTATTTTAAGTTAAACATACATAACAGTATTTCAATCCATTACAATGCATACATAAATCTTGAAAATATCCTTAAAGATAACACACATAATAGAACTTTTTTATTCAATGCTTTTTTGGCATCGAACTTTGATTTTCACTTTTTTGAATCATCTTATTTTTAGAAGCCAAAGTTTGTTTCATGAATGACAGAGTTTTGTTTTTTTTAGTGAAAGTTTTGCCACGTTTTGTCATAGTTGTAGATTTAACTGAACCGCAGGTTTTCTCACCTTCTTCGAAGTTATTGAGAGATTTACTGGTATGAGAAGTGTTTGCTTCGAATAAAAGTAGACTTTTCTTCATTTCAATTAAAGCTTGCGGATCACAATAAACTTTGTTAATTCTCTGGACGTAATTAATGAAACCATGTAATTTTGACATTCTTTCTGAATGCAAACTTACAAAATCAACTCTGTCTTCAAAGTGCTTTGCTCTAAAAACAATATATTCATTACAGTTAGCATAATATTTTTGAAGGCTATGAAATAATTGCAGTGCTCCTTTCAGAAATTCATCCAATTTTTCAAGGTACGCATAATAATTTGATACAGCCGATCCAACTTTACGTAAGTGTAAATTGATCATTTTACACTTTTTGAATTTTACATTTTCAGTTTTAAGGCATTCACGACCAATAGATTCTAAAAAAATTAAGCACTTTGGATTTATTACAGAAGTTTGTAAGTCCCCGTAATAATTTTGAAAAGTCTCAATACTAATTTTCATTGTTTCCAGTAAAACTCGAATTGAATTACAACTGACAACTGCATATTCTGAGTTTTTTACAATACAACTACTATCTATTTCGTTTAATCTCTGAAATTCGCACAATATAGCTTTTGAGGATTCACTCTGATTTATCATCGTATTCCTCTTTTTAAGCTTAAATCTAGGTTTTCTGTTTATATTATTTGATAAAGATACTTTGAGTAAAGATATAGAATCTGAAACATCTTCCATAAATGGATATAATGAATTATAATTCGGTGCAAATCTTAAAATAATCGAATTTAAAGCGTAGAGAGTCAACAAAAACAATACTTGCAATACTTTCATGTTGACTTTTCTTCGGAATTTTTACTAATGTATTATATTACAAACCAATCATCTAATTGCTTACAATATTCAACAAACCCTTTATTTTAAACTAATCAAACATCAAATATTCCTGAAAACGGTGATTAAAACCAGCAATAATTTCATCGGGCCATTATTATTCCTATACAAATCTTACAACTTAATTAAAAGAATTATTTTTGGTATATTTTAGTCTCATTAATATTGATTTTGGCGGGAAAATACCTTATTATAACTTAAGATTTTTATTGCAGGTATAAATAAATAATTATATCATTTAACAGAGAAATCATCACTTTTTACGAATTATTTAGAATTTTAATGTTTTATATGTATTATTCAATTTAATTTTGCTTTATTCGCTACTACTATTTTCATGTAGTGATTTTTTTTTTTACTCAAATTCTTGGCCTCAGTTTTTTTTATATTTTCAAATACATAACTATTTTTGGCGGGAATTGCATGCAGCCATATTTAATATGAAATTGAATAATTTAATAGCAAAGCCAAATTACATGCAACTGGTCAAACAGCAAATTATATAAATTTTTTTATGCATTAAAAATTTCTATTCATTTATATACTCTGTTTTATTTAATTATTTCTTGTATGGATAGGAACTTAATAGAATTCAATTTAATAATCATTAAGTAAATATAGATTATTTATCTTATATACTTTTTTATTCAAATTACAAATTTTAAAGAAAAGCAAGGACCTCTCTTTTTGATTTTTTTTTCTTTTTTTTTTAATTTTCTTAAATAATCAGAACCTAATTTCTAAAAATAATTATTAATTTATATTTTATTCATTTTTAATATAATTTAGTTGTATTTTATTCAAAACTTTGTGAAAAAAAAAAAATCGTTTACTTGCTGCCATACTAACAATTAACATCACTGCAAATGTTTTCTTAATATTATCACAAAATAACTTATATTTATTTTTACCATTGTTTTATTTACATTGACTACACTCATAACTATTAGCTTCCATATTATTCTCAAACAATATTTTTTTTTTTTTTTTGACTTCTAATCAATAATTATTTAAAATCCTACAGGAAGCTAAAAAAGTAATTTTGCATGCAATTTAATTAGTGGTTTGGCGCCCATATTTATGTAGTAAATGTAGACCAGAATAATTATTTAACTAGTAAACAATGAATAAATAATGGAAATGAGAGAAAGTATTCACATATGTAACATTAATAGATATTTTCAACTATCTTCAAAACTATTTATGACACTAAACAATGGATGATTCAATAGTCATGTTAAATCACTATTAAATCTTTTTTAGAAAACTATTCACCGAGAAATAATCCTCCATCCACAATTTTAAAAAACGATTTGTTACATTATTTTCGTTCTGCTTTTACACTTTTACATTTAACAACAAAAATTCCTTGAGTATTTTTACTTTTTTCACTCAAAATAAATTTATTTTTTTTTTTGAAGTGATACAAATGTATTTTTTATTGGAAAATTTGTCAAAACTTGTGGATATTAGTAATAACTAGGAATTTGGCTTTGGTTTCATAAATTATCTCAAAATTAAAAACTCAAAGTGTGTTATGAATGGGTACGAGTATTAGTTTATTTTTGAGTTAGAACCAGACCTTCAACTGATCAAGTAATTCTTTTAAATGTTCATTAAGCTGGAGCATCGTGGTATTTCCTTCCAAAACTTTTAATTTTAACATAATTCCAAGGTCTTTGTAACCCTGTTTAGAAAAGTTACTTCAGTTTGGATTCAATTCATTATATATTGCTCCAATAACAAAAACCCGTTTCACAAAATTATATCCAAATGCCTAGTAAATGTTATAATTTCCCCTGATATAGTATTTGCCTATCAAACTTTTAAATCACCCAATTATTCTTTATATTTGATTATAACTTTACCAAATATATACAGATTACTAATTGAGTTGTCTATTTTTTTTTTTTTTTTACTAACAAGAACTCAATGTTTGTTTGTAATTGAAATGTCTCGTTAGTATAATTGTTCCGGCAATTACCAGAAATTAATTAAATAAGTATTCTTAATGTTTTTGATAGGTTCATGTAATTTTCAAAATCTTTAATAGTTTATTATTTCAAACTATGTTTGTTTGATTACCTTAAAACATTAATTACTAATCTTTAATAACATTGTATAAATTTAAATTATTAAAAGTTTTGAATTTTCCCAATATTCACCTAAATAAAGTGTCATTTATTTCACTTTTTCCCATAATAAAACACTATCAATATTATTATCTCAAATAATATCTTTTATTATTAACCTTTACTTGTGTGATTAAAAGAAATCCTCTTAAGATTTACTTATTAAATGTAATTGTGTATTGCTTATTTTTCGAATAAATTCCTATACATAATAATATATTCTGGCATTCGAAACTTCACAAATTACAAATTTACCATTTAGAGAATTCTAATCATTCATAACAATACTTTAGTTATTATTATGTTGAAAATAGATTTCTTGTACATGTTGATTTTTTTTTAATAATTGAATATATTTTCAAACTTAATCAGGAACCATAAATTTTCATAAGTACATTTTCTCTACTCCAAAATTAATAGAAACTATCATAATTTGTATTTAGCCTTAGGATCCCAAAATTTGAATGTATTTATTTCCATTTAATATAAATATCACCCTTTAAATCCTGTTTAATTAAATACAAAAATAGCCTAGAGTCATTTAGTAATTATGAGACCTGAAAATTAACCATGCTATGTAATTAAGTGTAAGTAAAAGATGAATCATTATTTTAATAATTATCCTTAGAAGTGGTTTTAGAAATACTTTTATTCATTGTTAAAACCATTAAATAAAAATGTTATTTTCAATCGATTTTATTTGTATTTGCATCCCATTGGTTTTTTTGGTTATCCAAAACCAATAATTCGATTAATACAGGCAATATCAACTGTATTTAGGCAAACTTGTGTACAAATTACAGAATACTAAATATTTCGATTCCATCAAGTAGTAATAATCCACTAAATTGTTTGTTCCAATGATTTATCAGTAATAGACAAATACAAAACTAATTTCAAGCAAGAAATCAAATATGTATCGATTGAAAAGTCCATACTAGAAATATCATATTATAACCATAACTCTTAATATAAAATATCCTATTTCTCAACAAATTTGTATAAACTTATCAAGTATTTGTTCATATATAGTCTCAACTTGTTTTATATAACCATCCTTAAAAACATGATAAATTATATGTAAATTTCGTAAATACGAAATGAATGTATTTTAATCATGTAAATATTGACAAATAATTTTGCATGTAAATTTACTGAATAAAAGGCGGGCTCCCCTACTAAAGTAAATATTTTTTACTTGGAATAAATAAATCATATAGGATAACAAATAACTATGTACTTCAAGAAAAAAAAATCAGTAGTGAGACTGTTGTAGTTTGTCTTGTTATTTAATTTTATCTTTATAAGTTGAATTCATAATAAGAATTGGGGAAAATTCTCATGAATATTTTTTAGAATCGTGAAAAAGATTCTGATGAGTCGAAGCCCATTTGCTACTATTTTGTATCCATAGATTCTTCAGTATGACTATATTGCGAACCCGAAATTGCTACCTCCATCTCACTGAAGAATTGTTCGTTGCAAAACTTTGAATATGCTTCTCCAGATTGTAAAATGAATGATTTAACTTTATTATCCATTTTGTTAACTTTTTCAGATAAACCAAACAAAGATTTATATCGCAAAGAACCCATTGTTAATGTCTGAGAAGTGCTCAGAATGCACTTTTCGATAAGAGAACGAATCAATTCTTCCAGAGAAACATATTTTGCTAACATTTTTGCCAATTTTGACTCTAGTCTTTTTTGAGATTCTAAAAACTTGCTGACTTGACCAATAGCATCAAGTAGAGCTTGTGGTACTACTTCTGCGTTCACTCTCCTCAAATCCAACTGTTCTAAACAACTAGTAAGTGGGTTAAAGTTTCCGACTGAAGAATGCAGCTCTGCTAAACTAACCAAAAGTGGCCCATAACTTTCAGCCAAAGTCAACAAATCTAAACACACGACTTCAAAAATGTAAAGACCACCACTGCTAATAGTCATTTGTTCAAACATATTAGCTAAACTTTCAACTGCCTGATTGCTACTATCTCCATTGCTACTTTTAGATTTTGATTTTGTGGAACCTTTTTTTCTAGATTTTTTTCCAGGTGTATTGCTACTAAGAGATAGATTTAAAAAGCTTTGTGGAAGAATTGAGTTATTTTGGGAGTAGTTTTCCAGGCCAAGAAAACTGGAGCTATTTGGTGAAATATTTCCATTTGTCTTATAATTATTATCGAAAGCTAAGTTATTGAGTAATATTACTAATAAAGTTAACAAATAAAGTTTAATTATGTAGCTAATTTTTAGTGAATAAGAAATCCCCATTTTATTAAATAGTTTATATACCCAAAATAATATTGATAAAAAATATATCTATTTTCAGATTTCGGTTATTTACTGCTATTTATTGAGTAGTAATTAATTCAACATAAGAAAAGAACCCTAATTCTTATGGACCAAAGAATCTATATTACAAACCAACTTATGACAAAGCTATATCTTCGTTCAGTTCCTTATCTATTTTGTACTAAGCTTAACTTAAATTTAATTTCCTGAGATAATCTAATATTTTACCCCCTGTTTCAAATCCTGACTGTATGGTACTAATCACTATATATCGTCTATCTAATAATAGTAAAACTACCTCAGGCGGTAATCCTAATATTAATTGGAACATACGTATTAAAAAATAGTACATCCCGCCAAAAGTGTTAAAAATAGTAGTTAAATTATTAATAGATCGACAAGTAAAATGAGTTGTACCAAGATCAATTTACTCAACATTTATGAAGAGAACAATTATATTACACTGTTCAAATCAATAATTAGATAGTAATTGCGTTTTTATTTTAGGAATTTATCAATGATGTACATCCGTTGGTGTAATCAATGCAAATAATTCAAACATATATATTGAAATGCCCATTCTAGTAATATTACTAGGCAAACTATAGTACTCCATATAAGTTATTTAGCTACTTTTGCAACCATATAATACCTTTGTTCGAATGTATTGTTGCAAGTAACATCATGACTGAAGAAATAGCCATTTTGGAAATAATGGGAGAAGCAATCATAAATAATCCATTAACCCCGTTTATACATAATTAAACAAATATTGACACAATTGTTTGCATGTAAACTTAACTTATCTTTAAAAGGCGGGTTTCCACTGAAGTGAAAATTTTTTTTCTTCGGATATATTAATTATGTAGAATAACAAATAATTATATAACTTCAAAAAGAAAGAAAATCGCCGGTGATAATTAATATTTGCTTTGATATTTTTTCTTGATTTTTGCGTTTGAACTCAGTGTGTGGTCCATATATGATCTACCTTCAGTTGTTTTTCTGTAACTTGTTTTACTAGAGTCTCTTTTAGTTTTCGAGACAGATGAGTCACTTTTGAAAGTTACTGTTCTTTGCATATTGGAAATTAGATATTCGATGTTCGAAGTGAAAGTTACATCACAATAATTTTTAATTACGGACTTCATGTAAGAAATAAATGAAGTGACAGCATTAATTTTAGATTCAAGTTCTTTAGGTAAAGCAATTAAAGCTGAATACTGAGAGGCAGGAATTGAAATGGACTGAGCGCTTCCTTGATTACATTGAGAAATAAGAGTAGAGAGAATGTCTTGTTGTGAAATTGTGTTTAAAAGGGTATATTGTAATTTAAATTCCAAGGAGCTTCGAGACTTTAATGCAGTTGAAACTTTATTAATTGCCTTAAGTAATTGTGATATACCGAAATTCATTTGGTACTTTTTGAGATTTTTAATTTTTTGTATTTCAAGCAATTTATCCAGACATTTTTTAAGCAGGTCTGGATCATTGAAACCATCAAATATTTCTATAAACATTTCAAATAACAATAATAATAAATCCTGTAATTCTCGCAACTCCTCACATGTTACTAAGACCATAAGCATTTTACCATCGCTTATATCTATATTCTGTAGCCCTTTAACCTCTTCCTCATAATCTTTAGAAAGGGAGGGTTTTTGAATAGTAGTTTTTGGCCCACCTTTAGTTGTACTTCTAGAAGATGTTCCCTTAAAACCTACTGGCCCTGCAGGTCCTGTTGAGTGCGCTTGCCCCACCGTTCTGGGCCTTGGAATAGAGCTTGGCCTTGGGCTTGGCCTTGGACTTGGCCTCGAGCTTGGCCTTGAACTCGGCCTTGAACTCGGCCCTGAACTTGGCCCTGAACTTGGCCTTGAACTTGGCCTTGAACTTGGCCCTGAACTTGGCCTCGAACTTGGCCTCGAACTTGGCCTTGAACTTGACCCTGAACTCGGCCTTGAACCTGTATTTGAGCTCGATCTAGAGCTCCCATCATTAGATCTTTCACCAGGTACATTGCTTTTAAGAGAAAGATTCAAAAAACATTGCGAAAAGAGTATTCTTCCTTGGAAATAGTTTTGCATGCCAGGGAAATTAGAATTAAATAGTAAAATACTTCCATTCGCATAATCATTATTAAAAATTAAATCAAAACATATCACAAGTAAAGTTAACAAATAAAATTTCTTAATACAAATCATTTTCAACAAATAAGAAGTACCCATTTTATTCAACACTTTATTTATTTTCACTTTATTGCATAAATAACAAAATTAGATGATGAGCTTGAGCAAAAAAACTCTTGAGAATTACAAAAAAAAAGGAAAAAATACAACGAAACCTTAATTTTGTTAACTTGAGTCACTAAATTATTCCAAATACATACAGTATATACTTACTATACTGTGTTTCCTTAATTTAAATTACGTATAATAATATCGGAATATCTAATACATTTCAATTTTCCCTCCTATCATTTGTATTTGTGTCCTATTAATTTTTATTATTGTATACCTAATATATTTAATACAATATAAATTTGGCGCCACTGTCTAATTTTGACAGATAAATATAATAAAACCTAATGGCGAAAAAGTAATGATATTAATGGAGATAATTATAGAAATTGTAGTGGCAATGATTTCAATATGGTAAAATGGTGAATAGTAGAAGAAATTATGGAGGAAAAAAGTGAAAGGTATTTTGAATTTTTACATCTTTCTCCCCCCATAAATTTCTATATAGTACTACATAGAAAGAACCCGCCTAAACATCTTTCCTAATCACATTTTTTAATTTAATTTGTAATATCTTTTATAATAGAAGACAAAATACATTCTTATTCTTGTTTTCTTAGAGATTCTGGGGTCTCAATCAGAATTCGCTCTTTCTTTTATTTACTCCATTTCTTCCAATTTCAACACAGATGATACATTAAACTAAGTTTGTTCTGTCCCGCAAGCCATTCTTATTCTCTTGTTTTGCTAGCTATCTTTGCTATAAATTCTTCCTTTCCATTCTCTAACATTCCATTCTCCCCCACTTTAATTTTTATACTATCGATAGCAATCCAACCAAATTTGCAAAATAATTAAAGTAGTAACTCTTATATTCAAATAAACAGTTATACAAAACCCCTAATTTAATCTTCGAATTACATTAGAATAAATTCTAATCGCTCCTGAAAATTGATTTTCTTATTAACCTGAAATTTTATCTCGAGCTAGAAAAAAAATCGGATACTTAGCCAAGTATGATTAAAAAGACTATTCAAATCTATTATTATATATGGAAAAAAAAATTACTTGCCTATAACTAATCTCCTCATTTGCCTTTTTCAAAACACAATTGTGCTTTTCTATATTTATTTCGTAATTTCTGCACCTTCCACAATATTTGTAACTTTTTCTTTTACCCATGCAATATCCACATTAATACCGGTATATAAATGCATGCATTCATGTTGATAAATTATTACTATTGTAAATAATATTTTGAATAATTCGATGCTAAAAGACAATATTACCTATCTTATTGGAATTACCTATTTTTCCTATTACCCAAAGCTTTCAATTTTAAATACCTAACACATATATGTTTTTAATAGTTAATTCAGTAACATATTCACTTATTTGTTAAATAGATACAATTTTTCCGAACAATTAATGGAAGCTATAGTGCAGGAAAAAAATCTAAAAATAGTGAATAGTTTAATTCAATGGAAGTTAGTGATAAAGTGTTATTCAAAATAAAAAGTGATAAATAATTTGTGAAAAAAAAAGAAATTCTAATAAGTGAAAGAAACAAAATGAATAAACTTTTCTAATTAGAAAAAAAAAAATCCATGAAACAAAAAATTAGAAAATTTTATCGTTTTTTCCGCATCTGCTACTCAGATTTTTTGCTTTTAATTTTGTTAATATAGCTAATTGTAGGTTTCAAGTAACCCTTTGTTTCTGGCGATGAAGAAGATGTTCTAGACTTTGAAGACTTCCGCCTATTACTTCTTTGTTTTAGAGGAAAGGCCTCATTTCTTACTGAAATCGACCTTTTTCTTGAAAACCGCCTACTACTACTAGTGTGCTTAGTTCTGCCTTTAAAAGAAACTGAAGGTTTATAAGTAATTAGTTTGTCCTTTACCATATACAAAGTTAAAGTATTACAATAAAGTGAATTGTATCTTTCAAATAAATTGTATAAACCATCTATATCAAAAGCAAAGTACCTACGGACATATTCACACAATTTTAAAGCCACGTCTTTATCTTCTTTTTGAACCGTTACATATTCATGTTCTGCTTTTATATAAGATTGTGTTTTAGCGCGTATGCCCAACAGCCTAATATTTAAATGATCCAACTTCTCCATAAATTTATCATAGTCCCTACTAATCTTCTTTACTTTCGAATAATTCGTCATAATATTTCTGCAAAGAGGACAATTTTTGTATCTTTTCCCTTGGCATATTCTAATCATATCTCGGATGAAATCTAAACAACTACGGCCCAGATGTAAACGCTCAAATTTTGTAGTCCAATCACTGAGAACGGATCTAGCCATATCTATGGTGTAAAGAAGCTCTACTATGGAATCTCGACTCATTATTATTGAAATTTCTGTATATTCTTCATCCTGATCTATGCTAATTGTGCTTAACCTTTGGTACTCCTCAAGCAAGCCAGATAACTGCGGGTCATCCGTTTCAAGTTGAGGGCTTTCGTTTAAATTAAAATTGCTTGCCTTTAAATGTAGGATTGAAACATTATTTAAGTACACACATCTCAAAGATATGGTTGAAAAAAAGTAATGAAAAAGTATTAACTGGCCAAAAAACAATAACAATGTTTTGGTCAGACTATTAAACATCGCAAAAATTCCTCGCATCACGTCATTATTTGCGACCAGAACACATGTAATTATTATAACCTTGAAAAATCCAATGCAATTTTCTTCTGTAGACAATACTTTAATAACTTTATGATTTAACTTTTACGTAAATCGGTTCATCTTAAACATGTTTCAGTAAACAAATGCGTTGTCTTACAAAAAAAAATAAATAAATATATCTAGGTCAATTATATTATATAAAAATTAAATTTTATTAACATGTTGACTGGTCAGTATTACATGATATCATATTTGTTTTAATTAAGTTTTTGAATTAAATTATTTATTAAATATATCAATAAAAATACGCGGGAACCTTTTAGTTTTTTTTCGATTATTAATTCTTCAGCCCAATTTATTTTCATTTTTTCTACTTATTTATTTTTTAGTAGGTTTATCTTTTTTCCGGTTGCCCCTATAATTACTTAACGCTTTGAGCTTGATCACTCTATAAATGAGCAGATTGTTTGTAATATAATATTGATATCTTGTACTTGGATAGCTTGGACATTACAACAGTTTCTTTTTTTTAATATAATGATTCACCAAAATTTGTATATTATTAAAAAAAAATTTTGTTTTATAGAGAAACTTTAAATAAACATTGCCATTCACAATATCAATCATTGAATCTTGGTTTGTATGGTTTTAATATATCAATTGTTTTGTTTTCATTTTCAAAATATTGATTTCAAATTACCTACTACAAACTTAATATTTTGATAAACTTTGGCCATTCTTTTGTTTTTACTAAATCTAATATACATGTGCCAGCTATATAGTTTACAAATTTAAATAAAAAATTTGAGTAAGCATTATTCAACCTCATATACATAAAGTTCTAGGTTAAATTCTCAAAAGGTACCTTAAAATTATTCAATTTATGGATTAAACTGTGAGATGTTGGAGAGAAATATAATAATTAAAACTTACATTGACATTACTGTATTAAAAACATATTTATCAATTCTCTTTATTCCAAATCCAATGAAATTGTTTTAAATTTTGTTTTATTAAATAGAGGAAATGCAATGTTTATTATGTTTATTCGAAAGAATCATATTTGCAAACTTTGTAGAATCTTTATTTCTATCCTCACTTAACTTTATCAACTGAATTTAAGAAAATTCAACCTGGTTAACTAATCATCTACAATAGACCCCTTCCCCCCCCCCTTTTACTTCTAATACCGATTACAAATGCTATGCAATTTAGTAATCATAACACTACTTTTAATCAATTCTGACTTCCCCCCATGGCGGTAAAGTAAAAATAACTACTTTCAATATAATTTTTTTTTTTTAACTTCAATATTCAACTAAAATAAGAAACAAAAATCAATTTTTCAAATTTGCACTAATCATCAAAACTAGTTTTTTCTTTTCATCCTCCTAATATATATACAAATACATACATTTTGAACAATATTTCTTATTCATGTAAAACTTTGGCATACAAGCATAAACAACAAAACACTATTCATACAAAATCAGAAAAATTTGCAAATATAAAAAATTACTTTGTATCTTTTTTACCTTCCCACCCGTAAATATCCTACAAATTAACACCATATTAAATGCAAATTGAATTTTTCTGCCTATACCTTCTATTTTGTTTTTAATCTGTTAAACATTAGAAATAAATTAAATTTGCATGAGAAGAGCCTTGGCGCCTTTTATTACATGTGTTTATAGTATTCTACAAGTAAATAATCTGATTTTATCATCATAAAAAAAATGACTATAATAATTCCTAATAGTATGTAAATAATTGGTAAGATTAAATATTATATTAATAGATTGAAATATGAAAAGCAAGATAGAGTGAAGTATTTTCAAGTACAATCTGAAAATACATATAACCAACTTAAATATTTAAATAAACACAATTTGAAGTAATTTTCTGAAACAATACTTTTGCCCAAAGTTGTTTTAATTTAGTTTTAATAATACAATAAAAGCAACAAATAATGGGTATTTTTCATGCATTTTCCCTAATACATGCCTAAATATGTGTATGAATAAATATTATTAAAAATTTGTTTAAACCTTGCTTAAAAGCTTTTTAAAATTTTTTAGTAGAAAATTAAATCTTTCAAATAAAATTAATTTACTTTTATAGAAAATTAAAAAAACCAAGTAATTTTATGAGGAAAAAAATTTTGGTTCTCAATATAATCAGTTTAAATTCATTGGAAAAATAACTTATAAACTTGAAATCATTTTCCGATATTCCAAATATTGATTATAACCTATTTTTATAGTATTTTCTAAAGTTA
The DNA here is from genome assembly GCF_001865345.1 of Cryptosporidium ubiquitum. Taxonomy (NCBI): domain Eukaryota; phylum Apicomplexa; class Conoidasida; order Eucoccidiorida; family Cryptosporidiidae; genus Cryptosporidium; species Cryptosporidium ubiquitum. The sequence continues at coordinate 461,440 of NW_021639828.1, read as the reverse complement.
ATATATAACTCCAAAAACGATCCTAAAACATCCATTCTTGGTTTTAACCAAATTAGAAAAAAATCATTTTTCCTAACTTCTTTTACAGTACTTATACTGTATTAAAATAGAGATTATCATAAATTTATTCACAATATTACAATCACTATTATTGGAAATGTTATATATCATGAGAAATGTATTAGATTATTTTCATTACGTTTAAATGAAACAAAATCAGTAACTATTTCTCGATTTATAACCAGTATAACTGTAGCAATTTGCAATATATTGCTAATTTTCATACATATATAAAATTTAATCAACACAAAAAAAAAATCAAATTCAAAAAATTAAAATTTTCTTTTCAAAAATTGCATGCAATTCTAAGAATTACATGCAATTTTTGGAAGCAATACATAATTCCTTTAAAAAAAAGAAACTTCAAACATAATAAATCACAATCAAGTCAGATCACTTCTGCATCTGAATCTTCATCCGAATCTTCATCTTAATCCGAACCCAAGCCCGAATCTCGATTTAAATCATAACTCTGCGTAAAAAAGCTAATTTACACAGTAATAATTAACACATTGTCCAAATTAATCTCAAAATAATTCCAAGATTAATTCAATTACTCATATTTAACCTGTTCCCTGCTAAATAATTTCCAATTGAGAATGCGAATTCAAATTGAAAATAAAGTCATCTTCTGGAATTAACTCTCTTGTTGGTTCCATGCTCGCTGTTAATTTCCAGATTTACTCATCTTCTTCTGAAATTGTTCATTTCATCCCTTCTCTATCCTTTTTTCCAAATCAAAAACTTTCTCTAAACTTTTTTATTTCTTTAGTTGTATTTCTTGATCGACCTTGTTAGTATAGTAAGTAATACCACCTACAGAACAGAATTGTGTATATATTGATATAATAAATGACGTAAAACCTTTATTGCCTTCAAAAAACAAAGAAACATCTCTTAATAATTTTTCAGTTGACACTAAATAACTTTTTTTCAATTCAACTCTTCGTGAGTATGTATTCATTAAGGAATTCAAGTCAAATAAGGCTGAAAGAATTTCTCTATTATAACCAGAGTACTTTCGAATCATCGCAGAATAATTTCTCTCAACCTTTTTAACTCTTCTTAGAATTTTTTTCAAAAGTTTACAAATACTATTATTTGCATCAAGTTCTAAAGCACATACTTCATAAATTAAAGTGACTGAACCAACACATTTTTCATCTATTGGATGATCAACCAAAGATAAATATGAAGTTTTTATTTCTCTAAGAGTGGTTAATGTTCTACTTCTTAAGCTCAATAATTCCTGAAAAGAGACAGTTACCAGATTTCCCTTATCACTTTCTGTAGTATCAATATCGTCAAGTTCCATTAAACTTAACCTTTGAAACTCAGAAGTGACCCCCACGTCTGGCCCTCCACCATCTTCTATATTTGTAGATAACTTAAGTAGTGAAGATGAGAATAGAGATAAAATAATACGTGAATCACCAGATGACTCAAACACATCATTTTGAATAAAAGATAATAAATAGATAAAAAATAAACAATAAAGTCTCATTTTATTAAGGTGAAAATACAATAATTCCCAAATATTATAACCTCAACTTCTTAAGATTCCAATACAGTGGCAGTCACTAAAGAATAACAAATAATAGAAAATAATTATTTTAAATATCAATTAACCTTAAAACTTTCAACTCCTCTTTTATCAAAAATTAAAGTATAAGGCCAGAGTAATTTTCACCAAAACGGGGAAATTAAAATTAAAAACAGAAGAAACTGTTCAGATCAGTTAATACAAATTAGTAAAAATAAACTGGTTATTTACGGCTCTGATTACAGTATTTTTACTATGATATTGGCGGTAACAATTATTATTTTAAAAAATATATATTTCACAATGTCAGCAAATTATTATTTATAAATAGTGGTTTTAAGATATGAACCGCTGTTCTAAACAGTAAAAACAAATAACTATGATCGTTTGAATAGACAAAAACATATACTAAATACATAATCAAATAGCAATATAAAAACATGAAAATAGTGGAACATAATGTAAAGAAAAAGCCCACATATTTGGCAAGAACTTTTTTTTTTAGTAAAATAAATACCTAAAATAAAATTAGTTATTAGAAAGAAATTGTTACAGAATTAAATATAACAAGAAATCAATGGGAAGATTGCTGAACAAAATTATTGAGTTTTAGGTATATTTTTTATGTCAAAATAGAGAAAAGCTGTAAATTTCCTTTTCAAGACATAATTGTATGTTCATAAGAACGTTACTAAATTTGTCCCAAAACAACTATTAGATAGTTCAAAATTGGATTTGAGTATTATGGCTCACTGGTAATTAGAAGATCTACCCATGTTTTTTATTTAAATAGCAAATTTCCAATGTATAGAAGCACAATGGTCCTCTCTTCTTCTTCCACCCCCCCCCCCCCTTTGTAAAAAACCGTTTTGCATGCATTTTTTTTTAGCTAAATACTCATTTTTCAAAAAAAAAAGAGTAAATTATGTAAGCCAACTTACACCTATTATCACTGTGTACATTTGAATCCGCTCTTTTTTCTATTAATTATTCTCTCCCTTAGCTCACAAAGCAAAGACTAAAGTGAAGTAAGGTCGAGAAGTATTATACTGCAAACTTACCGACACCCAAATTAGTGTAACTACCAACCAATGCTCTTCCATCACCAATTCTTCTCCCTCCTCCTTCGGCTAATTGTTTTTTGTAGACTCTCTATCATAAAAAGTCAAATAGTTTCTGGGCGATCCTTAGTATTCTTACCCAGGCATTTTCTTAAATTTTCAATATATACATATTTCGTAACCCCAAGCCTCTACAAGACCAAAATATAAAAAAGAAAAAAAAAGAAAAAAATAAAGGTAGGCATTTACAAAACTAATCCCCTGGAGTGGTCAAATCATCCCCAATAAAAGAAAATCGGGTACAACTAATAGAGGAGTGTCTCGTTACTTTAAAATACTTAACCATAGAATCACGATAAGGGGTGCTAAGCCATTACTCACAACATTAAACACAAGATTGATCCTAATTTGAAGATCTTTTTATACCCATTAATTGACAGTCCTCACAGCTCCTTACTTCCTCACTTTATCTAAGGTGAATAAAATAAAAAAAACTTCGGAACTTGAAAAAAAGAGAACGATATGTTGGCTACTTTCAATGAAAAAATTTAAACAAGAAAAAAGTTATTGGGATTCATTAAGTGTGGAATATTTAAATAAACAAGAATCAAAATGTCGCTAAATGTGCATAATCCCAGTTTTTAACCATCAACTCAAAAATATATTTTTACTCAAAAACTAAAACTTCTAAAAAGCGCCAGAGGACTCTCCCCGACGAAAATCCGAGCATACACTTGTAACTTAACGTAATCATGCATAAGCTGTTGCATGTATTATGCATTAACAACCTTGCTGGCATTTGGCAGAAACACACTGTGTCCCAATGTTAAATTAGTCTTAAATCTCTAATTAAAACTAAGCAACTGATTACAGACGGATTTCGTTTAATCGGGAATATCGGTATAATTTTGAGTATTCAGGCAATTAAAACCCATTTCGGGAAAGAATTTAATGTGGAATCTATCGCGGAAATAGTATATTTGTCCTTTTAATCTCAAATTCAAATATTATCAGGAAATACAATTTCTGTGGTTATTAGCTTAGCTGCTCAATTGTTAAGATATAACTTCACCATATAACCATATGTAATCATCTTGCCTGTAATCCTTATTCTAAAAATGTTAAAAAAGTGAATCTATAGTTAAGAAATGCTCATTTTAGTAGCATAACCACATTATGATTCCAGCCTCCAGTGAAATAGTTACTAAAAATGCAAAATGGAAAAGCATGCAACCACCTAATGTGGATATGACTTAAATGTCATAATCTGAGTCTTCAACAAACTCAAATGTCCACCATCTCCACAATTTTTAGAATTTTCATCCTCCATACTATCCTTAAGTAATTTAATTCTTTGGTTTAGCTCTTTAATAGTATCAACTAGGTTATTAACAGATTCGATATATGTCGACTTTAAAAGTAAACCATTGGATTTCAGTGAAACTTCCATTAGCTTTGATAAACCCTCATCCATTTTCAATAGAGAGGTTGCAAATCTATTAGCTTCATCCCTCAATTTTCTGTAATCATCGTCGATACCCTTTAATTTGGAAATGAGACTTAAAAGACCTTTGCAAGTTTCTGAAGATCTCAAACTCTTTTTCTTGCACAAAGAGAGTAATTCCTCCATCATTTCCAAGCACTCGTACGAAAAACTGGAGTTAATGAGGCTTTCAAGTAATTCCATAAATGAACTAAACACAGTCGTAAATCCACTCTTTAACTCAGCCAACGATTCATACGACATGCTCTGGTAGCTTGGAGGTTTTTTCCCTCCGCCTCTTCCTCCTCCTCCTCCTCCTCCTCCTCCTCCTCCTCCTCCACCTCCTCCTCCACCTCCACCTCCACCTCTTCCTCCTCTCTTTACAGTTCCTCCACTTCCCCCACTTCCTCCAATTCCTGCACCACCTCCACTTCCTGCACCACCTCCACTTCCGCCTTCGCCTCTTTTTCCTTTGGACGAGTCAACCATCCCGACTACAGTGTTATCCAACTTTAATATTGAGAGGTTACTACTTGAACCACTTGGAGAAATGGTCAAAGTAACCTGAACTGGAAGTAATGAAACTGCTTCAGAGCTCGAGCGAGATGAAGAATGTAAAGACTTTGATCCCTCTGACACATGAGACGCGGGTCTAGATCTGGATCCAGATCTTGACCTGGATCTGGGCCTGGATCTGGACCTGGACCTGGACCTGGATCTGGACCTGGACCTGGACCTGGACCTGGATCTGGATCTGGATCTGGATCTGGATCTGGTCCTGGAACTAGATCTGGTCCTAGACCTAGACCTGGATCTAGACCTAGAGCCAGAAATTGGTTTAGAGACAGACCCAGAACTGGACTTTGAAGTAGAATGCATCTTAGATCCAGAGCTGGTTTCTGCAGCAGCTTTTCCATCTGGCTTTCCTCTCTCACCCTCGTGTTCTCCTCCACCTCCTCTACCACTTTTTCCTACTTCCTTCCCCCCTACTCCTTTTGTGCCAGTTCCCCTTCTTGTCCCTTCCACAGCACCACTCACTCCAGGTAAGGCCGAATCTTGTGGTCCAGGCTGAGGGCCAACTTGACCTCCTGAGCTGTCAGGTTGGAAATGTAATCCTTTATAAAATTTGGTCATCAAATCAGAAAAAGGCCAGTAATCTCGTGGATCGCCTACAGGTAATTCTAAATGAGTTATAGATCTTCCTGTACTCTGGCTCTTCTTTCTGCTTTCTTTAAGTTTTTCACTATTTTCTTTTGCATCCTTTGCCAAACCTTTGATTTTCTCGAGTTTAGATAAGATTTCACTTCTCCTAGATCCGCTTGAGCCTGATGATCCGCTTGAGCCTGATGATCCGCTTGAGCCTGATGATCCGCTTGAACTTGATGATCCACTTGAGCTTGATGATCCGCTTGAGCTTGATGATCCGCTTGAACTTGATGATCCACTTGAACTTGATGATCCACTTGAACTTGATGATCCGCTTGAACTTGATGATCCACCTGAACTTGTTGATCCCCTTGAACCTGTTGAACCGCTTGAACCTGATGATCCGCTTGAACCTGATGATCCCCTTGAACCCGATGATCTACTAGAGCCAGTAGACCCATCGGAATCTTCTCCATCCTTACGGTTATCCTCCTCTTCCTCTTCTTCATCTTCTTCAAATATAGTATCTTCACGTCCTCTCATTCCTCCCGACCAACCTCCTCTTCTTCCTCCTCCCCCACCTGATCCACCTATTCCACCCGAACTAGCTCCCAATGAACCACCTGCTCTACCTCCTGTTCCTGATTTACCTGTTCCTGATCTGCTTAATCCGCCTGTTCCACCCGAACTGGTTCCTCCTGAGCCACCTCTACTTCCTCCTGCTTTACCTGTTCCTCTACTTACCCCGCTCGACCCACTTGAGCTGGCTCCTTTCGAACTACTCATTCCACCTCTTGTTCCAAGTTTACTTGTTCCACTTGATCCATGCCCTCCTTTTTTATCTTTTGAATGCCCCAATGTACCACCACTTCCAGAGCCAGAAGACTTAGAAGCTGCTGGTTTAGACAATGAATGAGTGTGCCTTCTAGAACTCGAACCAGAGCCCTTTCCTGTAGCTCCTGAACTATGGGATTTCTTTAAAGAACTATGTCTTTCCGAGGATAAAGTGGGTTTTTTTCGTCTTCCTGATCCATCATCACCCAACCACCATGATAAGCTCTTACTTGTGTCTGTATCCGACAGAGTACCTGTACCTGCACTTGCACCTGCACCTGCACCTGCACCTGCTCCGTGATCACCTTGATTCTCAGAAGCTTTACTAGATGATTTATCCTCAGTATAAATTCCTCCTTGATCTTTATCAGAGTCTAAGTCTGAGCTTGAACCTGATATCAGTAGAAGCGCTGATTCCAATTCTCTTTCCTTATCAGAAGGAGTGGGCCTATCTTCAACAATTAAATCCAGTTCCCCAAAATATGGATCTAGTGGTGAAGCTGCACTCCACCTACTTCGTTGAGTACTGCTTGCCTGACTGACAAAACTTAAGACACTTCCATTATCACTTTCATCTCCAGATCCACCGTCTTTTGATTCAAGATCTTCTGAGTCATCCTCACCATCATCTTTATAAACCTCACTTTTTAAATTCAGAAGTGATGTTACGTGTTGTGGAGCTCTTTCCAAATATTGGAAATCATACAAAAATAAAAACAAACATATTAGTAAAAACAAATATATCAAATTATTTAAAGTCATATTAAAACATTAAATTGCATATAAAAAACTGTAATGTACAAAAATTGATATACTTGTTTTTCCTAGAAAAATTAGAGTACCAACGTCAGTTTTCTGATAATTGATTGTTAATTTTTCTTAAATAGTCTCTTGTATTAAAATAGTAGTAATATGTTATACCTAACTTTGTCTCACGAGAAAATCTTCATACAAAGAAAAATACAAAACTTTACAATACTTAAAATATTTACATATCCAAGGTTATATTAATTTCCGTAGATTATTATTACTGAAACCATTAGTTTCCCTCGTTACCACTATAATTGCGCCACAGTATCATAACATTTTATTTTATTCACAAAAACTAATTAGAAATTTCAAAAGCGCGCACGCGCCTAAATATTATTACTGAAACAATCATATTTATATAAATATTTAAGATGGATAAAATAAGAGAATTTAAAAAAAAAAAAAAAAAAGACAACTGAGTAAAAGATATATTATTTAATTTTTGTTAATTTTGAGAATAAACCCAGCATTAACGAATTTAAATAAAATTAACTGTCTCGGTGTTTTTCTTATTTTTTTCCTCCCCCCCCCCTTTTTTTTTTTCTCATGCATTATTACCTTCCTTAGTATTATCTTCAAAATGACTTAATAAGACACATGCGCATGTACGCATTTTTGGCGCCTTTACATGTAGGAAGAAAATATAGGTATGGGAAGGGTTCAAAAACACATATAGACAGTATAGAAAGTAAAGAAGGTGACTACTCAATAAATTGTATTTGAAAGGTTAGTGTAGAAAAGACCAGACATTAATTTTTGTGTGCATAATTTGTGAAAAAAAAGGAATAAAGAAAGACATTTTGTATAATACATTCAAAAGACAGTGTAACTATTTTTTCAAAAAAAAAAGAAAGTCAAAGGAAAAATAGACGGCAAATTTTGAAATCATTGACAGGACATAAGATACAAAACGTTTAAAAAAAAAATCAAATTCATGCATTAAGGATTTGATTGGATTCCTAGACACAATATACAGTAAACTGAGAAAAAGTAAATAACATTTTAAGTCACTATTCGTTTACTTTGAAAAAAAAAAATCATTGTACGCGTTTCTCCCACTTAAAAGAAAAAGAAATATATTTTTAGTCATCCAATATTGAAAATGGGTTGCTCATCATCAAAGCCAGAAACCAAAGTTGCCGATAACAAATCTGCAGCCGACGCAAACAAGCAAAGAGAATTAGCCGAGAAGAAAGCCCAATTAGCTAAGGCTGTTAAGAACCCAGCTCCAATCAGTAATCAACCTCAGGCAAAGCCAGAAGAACCAAAGAAAGCAGAGCCTGCTCCTGTTCCTGCTCCTGCTCCTGTTCCTGCTCCTGCTCCTGCCCCTGTTCCTACTCCAGCTCCTGTTCCAGAAGCACCTGCTGCTGAGGCACCATCCAATCAAGCTCCTGCACCTGTTCCAGCTGAAGCTCCAGCTGCAGAAGCACCAGTTGACCAAAATGGTGTTCCACAGGAAAAGCCAGCTGATGCCTAAATTGTTCTTTGACAAATAAGGCCTTAACAGTTGTGCACTCAGAGTACTTAACATGGGGCTGAATTTTCCATAGTTGAAAAATTAATCTGAGAGTTTCCTTGAATACTTTAATAACAACAATAGAGTGTTATTTATTAAGGTTGTTAATCTATATTCTTCATTTCTCTCCATAAAACTGACTGACTGACTGAATTGCTAGTGTTAGAATGATACCAGAGGCTATTAATTGTATTATATGGTTTGAAATAGATACAATAGAAAGTATATTCCAACAAGATGGGATTTGTATGGGATCCAATACATCAAGGATTGAACCTCGATAATAGAACTACAACTTTTGACTAAAAATACAAGGTAGCCCGAGAAAAGCCAAGGAAAAATCAGAGAAAAAGAAGCAAGAAAGAAGAGGAATAAAAGAAAAAAAATGAAAAGATACTTAATAGTGTGCTATTTTTTTCAAAGTTCTTATGTGATATTGGCAACAATTTGCTTATTCACGAACTCCTTAGAAAGCAAATATAAAAATTATATAAATATTTGATTTGTTACATAAATATATTGTTTTCTTCATCATTTACTTTTTTTTCGTGTACTAATATACTTTTTAAAAACCTATCCATTAATACTTCTAAATTTTCGGATATCCCGCCTAAATTGAGATTTGGTGGAAAATCTGTTATATTAGTAAAAATTGTATAGTTATATTTTGTTTCAAAATTTGGAAACTTTTTGAATTCTTCTGAACTTCTTGCTGAGCTTGCAATCTCGGAACTGTTGAACATAAAGGCTATCATTTCATTAGTAATGGTGATATTCAATCTGTTCAAATCATAAGGGTGATCAGGATTTTTAGTCTCAAAAGAGTCTAATTTAGGCATGTTAATGGTGGAAAAACCTTTCTCTTTAGGATTGTTTTTTAAGTTATAAAAAATATTAAAAAATTTATCAAAGGATTGCTTTAAGTAGTAGTTAACAATTCCAAAATAGCAAGGAATATTGAAGTAGTGATAAGTTTTTATGCTTTGTTCTAATGTGTGGGCAAATTCCGAAATTGTGTTAAGCTGGCTCACTTGATAGGTTAATTGGCTGAATACACTCTTTTTGATATGAGGTTTTCCTGAGAAAAAGAAATCGTTTATGTTTGTTGTGTTCACTCTAAGCTCACTATCGATGAAGGTTTTAAATTCTGAAAGAATTCCGTGATTCCTTTGAAATTCTGAACATTTTATTTCAAGCTCCCCTATTAGAAACTTTACCATATGGATTACATTGAAAAGCTCTATATTAATTATCCCTTCAGTTTTCCCAAATGAATCTAAAGGAGTCATTAATCCCAAATCTTCAGCATCCAAACACTTTGTGAAAAACTCTTGTTGCAGTTGAATAGAAACTTCAGGATTTATACTATACTCAGACTTTTTAGATGGAATTAGTTTAGTAGAGTTTGCTCTCAAATTTTCAGATCTGGTTCGATTCAAGTTATCAAAAAGGTTATAATTGCACTTTGAACAGTTAAAAAACTCAGAATACTGCTTTGTCAAAACTCTATACCTCTTTAATAGGAATTCTAGCAATATTTTGTTTTGATATATCAAAAGAGAAATCGATCTTGAAAGAAAAACTACCTTCTCTTTCAAGTTAGGTAGTCTATGGTGTTCATAAAATATCCATAAGTCATACAAACTATTCTCATTTGACATGTCAATAACTTCATCATTCCGAGCTGTTTTTAACTGATTAGCTCCACTATCTAATTTTACAATATACAATGAACTTGAAGTAATTAACTTTTGTTGGTAGTTTACCAGCTTTTTAATCTCCAAGTTTAATGTTTCAAGTTCTTTGTATAAATTCTCTATTTCCTTCTTATATTTCGCCTTTGCAATCTTTTCTCCAAAAGGACGTTTTGAAGAATTATTTGAAAATATGGAATCAATAAAAAGATCAACATCATTACTAAATTTGTTGAATCTTAATTTGAGAATATCAAACTCCGAGCTTATTGATGTTATTAAAGTAAGGATTTCCTTATTCTTAAAAGTATTTCCATGGTACTCTCTTGAAAACCTCTTAATCCAATTTTCAAATGATAAAATAAAGTCCAGCAAAACACCATATCTTGAACTTATATCTATTATCTTATCCACTATAACATTGTTAATTCTTCTGCTCTTGGAAAATATATTAGAGTCCAAGCTCAAACTATTTACACATTTCTTAAAGTTATCAACCTGATACTTACTAATATAAATTTCAAGCGTTGACAATACCAAACCCATCCAACAAAATGTCAGAAACAACACCCCACTATAGCTAAAACAACTCCTCATAAAATATAAAAATGCTTTTTTTTCCAAGTTTTAGCTCTTCGAACTTATATTTATTGATTTTTTCTATTATCTAGCAATAACTTCGAAAAATAATATCTTCAGCCTTATCAAATTATAAATTCCACCTTCCTACTTCTCAAAAACACCTTTAAATCCTTAATTATTACTTTACTTTGTTCCTTTTTTCCCCTTGTTTTTTTTTTCAATTTTTGACTTTTATTGTTTTTTCGCCTATTTTTATTATCATTCCCTGACCTATTTTCTAGAATATTGGCGCCTTAAATTTAATACCGGTATTGAATCCAAGCACTCTTTGACAATAAAGACTTAAAACAGAAAGTCTGTATGAAAACAAAGTGACAGGATTTATTTTAGGAGGATCGATTGGTTTTTGTACATTGTAAGAATAGTGTTGAAGACATCTCCAAACATCTGGTGAGACTTTAGCTTTGGAACTCAAATGGAAAATTAAAGAGGTCAATAGCATGAAATCGTTAAGGCTAATGTTAACTCAATGCAAATGGAGAACTTGCTTCTTTACTACTTTTATTGCTATTTTCTTTTGCTTTTGTCCTGGAAACCTTGCCGAGTCAAATATCCAGAATGAGCAAGATTTACAGGGCACTTACAAAACAGCATTATCAGGGTATTCTAACTATCCACAGCAGCACCAAATCAAAAAGTACAAATTCGATAGCCATGCTAAAGATCCAGTTTGTGGTTTACCTGAAGACCGAGAGGAGTACTTGGAACTTCTTTCTATTACTAGACAATTCGAGTCTACTCTTTTACATAAAGTACCTAAAGGAAAGCAACTAGCTCAACTTATCCCGGTTGAGCTTTTTTGTGCACAAATGCAGCCAATATTCAAATGTTTACTACGAAAAAACTCTTCATCAAGCTCTAAGGATCCCCTAAATCTTGTCTTCAAGACTGCTACAGGACATACTTGGCTGGTTTTTAAAGGTTCTCATGCTAAAGTGGTTGCAGGATATATGACAACTCCATCGCATGGGTATCACATTGAAGATGACTTCCAGTTTATTTCTGATAAGTACAATCAAGATGAACGCAAATTTTTGTATGTAAATAAGGATGAATCTTTACATTTTGATGCAAATTCTGAATTTTACAAATTTTTCAGACCTAGATCAACTCCTATGTCTAATCTAAGAGTATTTTTTCACGGAAATGGAATATACGACCCTGGTTGGCTTAAAGATGGAGTTACAATTCAAGTGGCTATTAAAGGTCAGATCATTAAGAACTTTCAAAGATGTGAAACTTTTTGGAATAGAGAAAAAGAGTATACTTTGTTTCTTTCCTCCTCTGAAGTTTGGAAAACCTACCAGGGATATGTTAACTTTGTCCCAGGAGTATTTTCATTATACTCAATCTCTGTCTCTATGACTGAAACTTCTAATACTAATTACTTAAAGGGTACTCATCAACATAATAAGGCCTTAAATAAACAAAATTTAGTTTCAACAAAGGTGGATTCTAGTCAGATTATTTCTGATTTGAAAAATAAAGACAGCCAATTTTCTGAGTTTTTAATCATGGAGTACTCTCATGGCATGAAGTTTGATGGGTTTAAAAAGAGACTTAAATCTTTAGCTGCAGTTTATTACTACAATCTTACTGATGACTGGCAGGGATGGTTCAATAATAGCTTATTCTTATTATATATGGGTTTTTCCATCATTTCTACATTCTCCACAACTGGTAGATATCTTTATATGCATTGTGATTTACATGGAGACAATATAATAATCCAAAATGTCCCAACTATGACTCTTTCCAGAATTTTATTTACTAATATGCAAAAACTTGTTAAACTTGAAAATGTTAAGATTATTGACCATATGTTTGTTTGGACACCAAAAAATATTGGAGATAGAAATCGATCAATTCCATGTACTGATTTACAAGAAATTTCTGTAACTGATACTGAATGTCTCACAGCTCTTTTAATTGGACCCTTATTCAGATGGGACTATTATCCGTTTGAGATTGCTCCAGAAAGCACTGAAAACTTTAAGATGATTAATAAAAAGGCCATGAACTTTTTTGAGAAAATCATGAACATTCCTGAATGGAGACGTATATCAAGTTATTATGTTGGGAAGGCCCCAGAATGGTATCGCCAATGGAAGAGATTTGGTTCCAAATCTAGTGATGTTTCTATTAACACTTTTAATGAACAATTTGAGGGTATTATGATGGTTTGTGATTATCTCCAGGATTTCATGGCTGAAAATGGAGTTTTACAAAGTTCACCTTGTGTCCAGTTCCATTCATATTTGAGAGGATATGCCATGTTTAACTATAGAGCAATGCGTATTGGATATTGTGTAAAGCAACACATTTCAGAGATTTTATCAAACTTAATAAATACTGAGACTAAAACAATCTCTGATCTTAGAATCTCTTATTGGGATTTGTCTAGACTTTCTCTTTTGTTTTATTGGAATTTGTTGGCAAGCAATATGGAGACATGTTTACCATCTCATAATGAAAAACAAGGTTTTGTATTCGAATTTGGAGGAGTGCAAGCTGTTTTAAAGAACGAAAAATGCTCTGTTATAAAGCAGTGTATACTAGAGGAAAATCGGATAAACAAAGCCAAGTTACAGAAATTGGATATTGTAAATGATAAAATAAATGGTTATAGTATTTATAATAAAGGTCCCAGCAAATCTTTAAAAAATAGTTACGATAGTTTTATGAAACATATAAGGAGCCAAGAATTTAAAAGTCAGAAGATTAACTCTTCGAACAGAGACCTCCAAAATCTTACTCTGGAAACAATTTCTGTATTGAATGGTGATTTAGGAAAAGGGATTTCAAATAAGGCTACTAATATTATTGAGACAAAAAATGCCTTTGATTATGAAGAATTTTTACTTGACAGATGGATTTTTAATCTTTATTATCAGTCTAATCTTTCTCTTTCTCTGACTCTTGTTGGTCTCAGATTCTCTTTTAGAGTTGAATCATCTTTTACTGGAAAAAGAGGACAGCTAAATACTATTTTAAAGTTTTTGAAGGGAAGCGCTTCTATTTTGGATATAACTTCGAACGGAACAAGAGATATGTCAGAGAATGAGATCCTACTTTCATGTGAGATGTTTTATAAAACTTACTATGAGATTGCAATTAAAAAATACATTGATGACAGTAAGAACAGAGAAAATTGCAGAAAGGTCGTAGAAGGAATAGAATCTGACCGAAATTATAAACGCTTTAAATCCAGTCCTAAATTTAATTACTATTCTGAAGATATTAAAAATTCTCTCTTTGAGTCTAATGGTCAACAGAAACTAAAGATAATTCATCCGAACTACATTTGTAAATACGACTTTCTTAATTTTAACACCAAAGCTTCGCCGAATAACGAGATAATTAGACAAGGCTTTTGCAATATTCTCATAAAGCCACTGAATTACATTGATATCAAAGTTTATTAGTTGATTTAAATAAATTTTACATGTAATTACTTTTTTTTTTGGTATTTTTAGTTTAAGTTGATCTTATCATCTTTCATTTATTTAATTATTGTAATTTATCTAAGTTTTTTTAGTTTTGGTTTTCAGTTATTTTCCTACAAATTAATTATTACGTGTAAAATTTCTTGCATGTACATGCAGATTATGTGGAATGCATGCAGAGTGGAGTTGAATTAGTTGAGAGATTTAGTAAAGAAAAAGAAAAGGAACAAAGAGAATTGGTAGAATATCAATAATTTAAGTTTCTTCCTTAAAAAAAAAAAAAAAGTAAATATAATCACAATTAACTATTGGTATATTTGATGAAAATAGCCTTGTGAATTTTTGAACAAAGTTTCTCACCGAAATTGAAATTTGAGAGATTAATGAATAAAAGTAAATGTTTGTAGTATTCTGCCAAACAAAACGATAAAAAGAGATGAATATCTTGGACAGATTTCTCTTGGTGAATTACATTAATTAAATAATTTGAAATGGAACTTGAGAAGTCCACTGAGATTTGAATCAGTTTTTTAGGAGAATTCATTAAATAATCCTTAACATTGAATTTAATTTGGTTCAAAACAAGAATAGATAAGGCAAAGTTGATTTTATTGGTAGAAAACAAGATAAGTTTTTCGGAAGAATTAAAAAAGAAGTCTCTGTCCTGACTGTCTTCTTGAATCCAGGTTTTGATCTTCTTTGAAAAGAACTTCTTTGAAACACAGGATTCTGTGAAACATGGTTCATAATAAAACTCTTTTAGTGAGTTTTCAGAAATAGACTTTGAAAATAAAGGATTTGATTTTATGCATTTGTTCCAAAGAAGTTTTGAACCAAATTGATCTTTGTGGGCCCAAGAAGGAAGTTTATCTGGTTCATTTTGGAATAAAATTAAAAAGTAATGACTTAGTGTTTCTGCAGCAGTTAAAAAATAAGTTTGGTTATGAATCATTTCATGCTGGTGAATACAAGTTCCAAAAGATAAGATAGAATATGGTACATAAAATAATTGTTTAAAGTAAACTTCAAAAATAATTGGGTTAGTCAAGACTTTAGAATAAGAAGATTTTAATGGAGGAAAAAATGGAATGTTTTCATTTTCAAATATTAAGGATTCCACCTGATTTATGGCTTCTTTGAAGAAATTTCCAACTCCCAAAACGGAGTCATACAAATCATCAAATTTATTTTGATTAAAAGTCCAATTCTTCCACCAAAGTTCTGAGCCTCCAACGTACTTTGGCTTGGTTGAATTAAAGTTTATGTCACGTTCAAATAACTTGATCAAAATGGAAAGTGGGTTAATATTTTTGGGAATATCTTGATGTTTGGAAAAAATATTATCAACATCATTCTTTAAGTTGTAGAGAAAGATTATCCAATTTTCAATGTCTCTAATTGATACTTCACCAAAAGTTTCACATACTAAGTTTGAAGAACGTCTTTTGTCATTTAAATAAGTAATGTATGTAAGATCAATGATCTTGACGTTTTTAATACTAGATGAGAGAATCTCAGAAATTGTTTCTTTAAATGAAACTTGGAATTTTGCTGTCGAAAATAAGTCATTTTCAGCAATCTTCCAATTTTCAATTAAGAGAATCAAATTATTCGCATGTAAATCGCAGTGTTGATATAACAGGCTTCCGGTAAATGTAAAGGAAATTAGAGCAGAAAAGAATAAATAAACAACATGAATCAGTGAAGCACTCCAAAGGTAGAAATTATCTTTTGAAAGCTTTGTCCAATTAATGACAGAATCTAGAACAAGAAAATTGGAAACATCAGAAAAGCTTGGACCGATAAATCGTTCCATAATTAAGTAAGAAGACCAAAATCTTCCTGATGGAATATTCCAGGGATAGTGAGATTCATAAACTGAAGGATAGAAAATGGAGTTTTCACAGTTTTTTATGCATACATGTGAAGATTTTTCATTTAATTGTGTAACCAAAATATTTCCACTAGAGCGATTTGTGTTTTTTAATATCCTTGGAGCTATAAAAATTTGATTTGGAGTAAATCTAATATACATTTCATTTTCAAGACCTGAAAGCCAAGTGTCCCTCTCCAGCCATTTCAGATTAAAATTCTCATCATTCCAGATCGTAAAGTATTCAGGATGAGTAGCCGACCTGAATGATTTAATGCAAATATGAATATCTTTTCCTGTCTCAAGTTGTTTGTATTTAAGATTTGTCTCAGATACTTCAGAGGACGATAGAAATACAACATATTCCTTGGATTTAAAGTTTTTATATGTACTAAAGAAGAATGAAGTTGAGTCTTGACTGTGAGAAAGTATGTTCTTATTTCCACCAACAATTTTCCCACATATAACATCACCATATGCACCACTAATAACGTTCCATTTATAAGAGTATTTTGAAGATACCCAAGGAAAGTTGACAACGGAAGAATTTGGCCTCCGATTGTATAAGAGATTGGGATTAGTAATATTATTAGAAACATCGGATAAAATCGAAGTACCATTTGACAAATTCTCCAAATTATCGGAAATCTTCTTAATTTCACATGATAACATTGGGGAAAAATATGAACAGAATGTATAAAGTTGGATATATTTTTCAACAATCTCTATTCTTTTTGGAAATGCCTTTAGGTGATTATAAAGCTTTAATTCATTTTCGATGGTTTTTACAACAAGATCAAATCTCTCTTTTCCCAAAAGTAGAGGAAGCAAAGAGATATAATTATTTCCAAATCCAATTTTTGCTTCAAATATTTCTGAAGTGGATATATTAGCCTTCAAGGCAGTCTCATTATTTAATTCAGTATCTCTTTTAATATTACTGCTAATGCTACATTCTGGAGAAATAAATGGTACTTCCAATTTCTTCAAAGATTTCTTTTTTGAATTATTAAGATTTGAGCTTACACTGCGCAATCTAAACTTCCCAAAAAATTTCAAAAAGCTGAGCTCAACACCTGATGGCCATTTTAACCCATATAATACTTTTCCAGTAAAGTCAGTCAGAGCCAGTATAGTAAGAAATAATGCAAACCAAAGTTTCCTATAATTAGGACGAATTCTAAGTGACATTTGCCATCTAAATTGCAGAAATTACTCTTAGAAATCTTTAAAATATTACTAATTTTAAATTAAGTTTTTTAAGCAAATGGTCCTTATATTCCCAAAGTTATACTTTTTTACATGAGGTAACGAATTTATCCAACTTAATAAAAAACATAATTTGGCGCCAAAAGTGCATTTTTTGTTCAAGATAGAAATAAAAGCAAATGAATAAATAAGATTAGAAAATATTTTAATGAAAATAAAGCCTAACAAATTGGATTTCAAATGAACATGAAAAGAAGAGATAGTTTTTGAAAGATTGAATAATTGGATTTTTTTTTTTTTTTAATAATAAATGACTAAAGTTTTGAGCAATAGTTTGCATGCAAAGTATGAATATAATAATAGGTATTGGATGAAGGATGACTCAAATAAGAAGAGTTTACTTTTTCTTTGGGTAGTTAAAATAAATGAAGTAAGAAAAATTTAATCTATTGAACACGATAAATGGTAATGTGAAACAAAGGGGGAAAAGCTGCGGGATAATTTAAGTCCAGATGATCTAAAAATTCGAAGTCTAGAATAAAAATTGCTGAGAAAAAAGAAAATTGATAGATAGGGAAAATAAAAATAATAAAACAAAAAAACTAGGGAATCTGGTTTAATTACCGGTTATTCAAGGTATCTAAGATAAATAGGATCATATAAATGAAATAAAAAAGTTGGAGAGTATTTTGTATAAAGAGATTCGCAAAAAAAAAAAAAAATTGTAAGAAGTGTGGGAGTGGTTTTAATTTTTTGAGTCTTGGTAGAACTTATGGAAAATGAAGTTACCCCAGTTGGTGCTTTTGCTACTGGGTATTTTTGGTGAGTATATAGGAAGAAATAATGGATTAAAAGTTAAAGGAGGCGTTACAGTAAATAGAGGTAGGATGTTGAGTAGAGGTAGAAGACCTACTTCGCCATCATTAAATACGAATAGAAGATCTTTACCATCAAGAAAGGCTTATCAACAACATTTATTGGAAGATTCAATGCTGGGAGGTGATGGATCTGACTTTATAAGTGATACAACTATAGGAGGAGTAATTAATGACAAAGGAATAATGTCCAAAGCTCCATCTAAGCTAATTACTAAGCCAATTTTTGCTCGTATCCAGCCAGAGGAAGCGGTATCAAAAGTCCAAGTAATTCAAAAGACCGTTCAGAGACGAGGAGGGAAAGTATCTTCAGTTGTACGTTCAATTTCTCCAAGGAGAATTAGTGTAATAGATTTAAATATGGGCCCACAGGAGATGGTGGATGTACTATCTCGAGAAGCGAGACAGATGGAGCAGGATAAAACTGGAATTAACAAAGGTTCTGCAGAGTTAGCATGTGCTAGATACAGCTTTATGTTTCATTGTGAAGTAGTAGAGATACCGAAAGAGGTACTGGAAAGAAGAAAGGATAAATACTTATATACTGTTAGAGATTTAAAAGATAAGAGATATGCTTGGAATACAGCTCAGGGAACCTATGGGAGAGTAGTTTTTGGTTATATTGAAGTTCCATCTGTAGATCAAAGATTTAAAACAGGAAATACGAAGTTTTCTGAATTTTACAAATTACCAGAAACTTTAACAGGAGTTAAAGTATTATTCCATGGTGGAGGAAAATATCCTGCAAAGTATCTTCTACCAGGAATGAAAGTTAGTGTGGTTATTAAATCTTATTTTAGAGGTATATACAAAATTGGAAGGATTGTTTGGAATAGAGAAAGAGAAATTCTTTATTCACTATCCAAAGAATTTTGGACAGATGGATATGGAGGTCCATTAACTCATACTCCAACGGTATTTAGTGTCCATTATCAGGACCCACAATCTGGTAAACAACAAGTATTATTTGAAGATAAAGAAAATAAAAGAGCATTAGTTTCAGAGTTACTTATTATGGAAAGGATTACTGGTCAAACATTTTTTGAAGTTTCAGTTTATCTTCAAGATTCCAAAATATTTAAATGGTTAGAACAAACAAATGCTTGGGAGCTCTGGAATAAAGCAGTTTACAAGTTACAATGGACTTTTAATCATATACTACAAAGTTTCATGGCTACTGGTTATTTATTATATATGCATTGTGATTTGAATAGAAGTAATATCTTACTTTCAATTCCACCACTAACTTTTGATCACAAACGAAATTTATTAAATATTATTTCTATGGAACCATGGGATGTCAGGGTTATTGATCTTTCTTTTGTGTGGGTACCAAATACATTAAAATCAAGAAACACTAGAAGTATTTGCAGTCAAGTTAACAAAATGGCCATCTTTTCTGATGCAAATTATCTTCATGTATGTATCATGGAACTTTTCAAAGTTCCCCAAAAAGATCTTCCAATTTCCAGGCCAACTCCGTTATATAAGGCTGTGCGAGCTAAAGCACTTGAGTTATGGGAAAAACTTGATTCTGTTAATGAATGGTGGGCTGTCGGAATTAATTTCATTGGACGAAATTCTTCAACTCACAAAAAATATAAGATTAGAAAACCTGAGTTGGGTGGAAATACATTCAATGAATGCCTTGAAGGTATTATGATGATGTCTGATATCTTTGACGCTGAAGCTAGAAAATTGGGAATTAAATTGCCATTCCATTCATTTTCACCCGAAGCTTATTTAAGGGGCTATCTCCATCTTTCATTCAGAATTACAAAACTCGGATTATGTTTAAGAACAAAGATTACAGAGAATTGGGAATCTATTAAGAATATCTTAACTGCCGTTACTTATTTTGATTTTTCTGTCATGGTACTTTCTTTGGATGCAAGTTTATCATCAAACAGGGACTCTAATGTATGCAAAATAAACATTCCAAAATCAGAAAAGCAACCAGGAAGCCATTATACAACAATTACTCTTTCAAACAAAATATGTCAGGAAATTAAGTCATGTATGGCAAGTGTTGAGGCAATGAAATCAATTCCAGGAGATGAGGTTATCAAACCAGCTATCTCTGTTGTAACAGCTGAAAATCACGAATCTGATCGTATATTAAATGAACTACGTTTTGAGAAAAAGTTTCCAGAATCAATACAAGCTTTAGGAGTCCGTTTATTTGGAAGATTTCAAGGAATTAACAATAATGTTGATTTAAATAAGAACCAGATTCTCAATTTTCTAACACAACTGGATTTAAATGCAAAAATTGGTACAATAAGATCCACTAATCCTTCTGAAAGTTCTTTATTGAGTGTATGTAATGATCTTGAAAGTAATGGTACTTTAAAGTCTACATTTGGAGCTCAAATATATTCATCTATAATATCTTATGCAAAGAATTACAGATTAAATACTTTTTGTCAACTCTTGTTTAAGCAATTACGTAATACTATGCTTTTTTCAAATCATTTAGATCCTGATTTTAGATCAGGTCAATCTTTAACAACACCAGAAACAGCAATTGTACGTAAATAACTTAAAGATTATTACTTTACGTGGGATTTATTTCTCAGGTAAGAACAAAAAATATTTTTATCTTAGGGGATTAAAACTCTAAGTATTAAGAAAAGTATAATTTCTAACTATTAATTTTTTCTATTTATTCATTGTAGAAACTACCAAGCAGAATGAAAAGCTATTTAAACGAAACAAGTCATTATAATCATCATACTATTAATATTCAGACTGAGAAACAACTTCCAAAATTTGATGAGCTTCAAATAAATACTCCTCAACTTAGAAAAGAAATTATTCAATCTCAAACAAAATTCGATCTAGGTAGACTTATTTCAAAAATTCAAGAAAAAGGTAAGTTTAACATTATGTCTTGGGTGGGAAACAAAGACTCTCAAAAATTATATATTCATAACTGATTTATATTCTTTATTTTGTTATTTAGGAGCTTTAGACAAAAAATTGGATGAAAAAGTTTACTTGTTTTCTTCAAATAAAAAGGAATGTATTAAGGTGGAAAATTTTAAACAATTAATTGGTTCAAGTAAAATTGAGGTTGGAGATTATTTAAAGAAAAGATTTATCAAGAAAATTAATGGCTTAATTGATTCTGTAGGAGAACAAATTTTAAAATATAATAGTATTCAGCTCTTGTGTTCATCATTTACTCAACTTTTTGAATGTAATATGAGGTCTAAAGCAATGATTGATAATTCAAAAGATAATTATAGAGAAGAATCAATATTGGAAGTAAATGAACCTGGAAATACACAAATTATTCTTTGGGATGAAATTCAAGATCAAAATATTCAACTTCAATGGAAAGTATTAAGTGGTAAATATGGTTCAGTAACTTTTTTAGTGGCTTTAATTCCTAAAGTAAGTAGTGAATATTTGATTAAGTCTCAAGTAATGGCAAATTCATGTAATATGCCATTAAAAATTAAGAATATAAGAGCCTGGTTCCATGGGAGTTTATATGTAAAACCGGGATGGGTTCCAGAAGACATAAAACTATATTTAGCTGTAAAAAGTCCATTCAAAGGAGTACATTCAATAGAAAAAGAAATTTGGGAGAGGGAAAATTTTCTGAGTTTATTATTAAGTCGAGAAATATTTTCAATGGTTTTGAAAGATGGAGTAATAGAACAATATCAATTATCACCTAGTATTGTAACTTTCCACCATAATGTAAAAGATTCAAATAAATGTCCATCACACTTTTTTATAACAAACTCAAAAAAGAGCTTAATTAAAATAAATGATTTATATAGGCCATTATTTTCTAATTACATGTTCATGGAGTATATTAATGGGTTTCCTTTGGAAACTATATTATATTATTTAAGAAGTGAGGATATATTTTTATGGTTAAATCAAGAAAATAGTCAAAAAAGGTGGGTATTTTGGCTTGAAGCAATTTTAAACTTGTCTAAATTGGTACTACTATCAATTCAATCATTTTCATCCACAGGATTCTTTCAATACTTTCATTGTGATTTAAATTTTGGGAATATTATTATTTTAAAAGAAAACATTAGTGAGAGATTATTTGGAATAAATAAACTTTTTCAAGATAAAAATAATCATTTTGATAATCTGAAATTTATTGCAAATATAGGACAGGAATCAATTCGAATTATTGATTATGCCTTTACTTATGTACTTTATCATAGGGAAAAAGAAGATGAAATTTCAGATTTTAATGATTTTTTAAAACAAAAAGGAATTTACAAAGCAACTGGAGAGAGAAATTTTGAGAATATTTGTAAGAAAATGATCAAAGCAGCACTTTTTAATGATCCAAATTATATTTCAATTTTGATTTCAGAGTTACTTATTGGGCATTCTTCACTTTTAAATAAATCTCTATTATACCAAAATCAACAGGATGATAATAAAATTTCATATAGTATAACAGAAATAAATGATCCTTCATTGAAATGGAAAGATCAATCAAATCAATTTATTAATTTATTATATAAATTTGATTCAATTTTAAATTCTGAAAAAGAATGGGAGATAATAGCTCAGGAATTTGTTGAAGATGAAAGTCCTATTAAACGTTGGATCAGTAAGAAAAGTAAATATAGAAACCAAAGAAATATTCTTTCAAGTTTTAATCAAGGTTCTGAAGCATATATAATAGCTTGTGATAAATTAAATCAAATAATTCAAGTTGCAAAAAAAACTGGTTTAATAATTCACCAAGACTTATTAAATAATTGTTTATCATTTGAATTCTATTTAAGATCTTACTTATTTATTCCTTTTAATATTGCTAAGATTGGTTCATGTTTATATTCAAAAGCTAAGAAGAGTCAAAAATTTGCTTCTTATATAAGCTCAGAAAAATCGAATACTATAAAAAGTTTCTTTCAAATGGCTTCAATTACTATAAGTTATTATATTTGGATTACAAATAGAACAAATAAAAATAACAATATATCATCTATTTTGTTTGATTTTTTTCATGAAATTAAGAATGAATGTAATGATGAACAATTAAACTTGGAAAGTTCTGAAATTCTAAGTAATCTTAAAAATATCGATCCCATGTACGAGAAAACCAAAAATATTTACAATCTAATTTACAAAGATCAGATGGAATTCTTAAATAAAAATATTGTTCAAAATAATTTAAGTATTCCTTTTGTTTTATTATTACAAAGAGCATGGTATAGAATTCAAGATTCTACTGAAATCCTTCAAAATCAGATTCCTCTTAATGTCAACGAAAACTTACTGAACTCTTTAATTGAATTCTTTAGTGATATTCAATTGGCCTTCTCTAATTCTATTGATCCCTACCAAAAAGGTAACAATTTACATATCAATGATTCAACCATCCTAAATATTTGTATGAATAACATCAACCATTTAAAATACACTATTTTCAAAGATTCAGCTATAGGTGATTCAGACTTGTGTAATTTGATCATCAAACCCCTTATTTACACCTCCCCATTTAAATCTTAACTGTAATTCAAATGGAGATATGTAAATACTATTATATTATTAATCTATTTAGAAGTAAAATTAACCTTGAAATAAGTAACCAAATACTTATTCCCATTCCCCCCCCCCGCCTTTTTATGTATGCATGCACTGTAATATATTATTAGTTTTATAAATATTAAATTTACTTTATACTGCAATTTACTCTATATTTCTACTTTTTACTGTTTTGATTAATCGCTTAAGAAACTACAGAGAAACACATGTTTATATTTTCACATTCAGATAAATGAATTAATACTACTTAAATTTTCTTTATTTTTCTTATTTTTAACCTTGAATGTTTTTATTTTAATTATTTATTTACCTTTTAATGTCAAAATCAAGCGGTTTACCACACATACCCCCAACCTATTTTAAACTTTTGTTGCATGTAAAACCCCGCTCGAATTTAATTTCTGAATCGCATTAATAATAAGATGTTTAATATGTTCATTATCACTAGATTTAACTTTAAGCTCAGATTCTGAGTATGAGTTTTTGATATTCTCATAGTATTGTAGGGTTTGCCTCAAAAGTGTTAATAATAAATCGTATTGTGGTTGTTTTTGTTTAGTGATTGTATGACTACTATTTAAACTTTCATCATTTATTTCTTCATAACTATCATTTGTTTTGAGAGTTTCTTTTTCATCTTTGTATGTATTTAAATTCGCTACAATTTCCTTCATTGAATCGAAGATTTCCATATCTTCTTTTTCAAATTTAAGAGGATTTGTATGGTTTTTGTTTTTTAATTGAATAATTTCCTGGTACAATGACTCCATCCGTTCCATGGCTTTTCCTATACTCGGAATCACAGGAAATGAATTGTTTGAATTTGTATCATTATGAATGGTTGTGCAAGTTGAGTCCATTGAGCTTAGTCTAAGAAAAGAGTCAATAGTTGTAGTAGGGGTGGTTTCATCAACTTCGTTATTACTTTCAAGTCCAGAAAATTCATTTTTTATCAAATCTATCTCAATTTGATGATTATCATTATTTGGGGAGTTATTGCTAATATTATCAGAATGAGAGTCATTAATTGAGGACTTCTCACTACTAACTTCTTTTTCAGCATTATAATTTTGATTATTTACTGATATATCTTTTCCTTCTGACTCTTCAATGTTTAAATTGGATTGAATATCATTAGTAACTATGTGAATTTCTTCAATATCATCAGCATTTCTACTTATGTACTCAATCGAATCGTAGATTAATTCATTACTCTGATAATGGTTGCAATTCATCATCTTTTTCTCAACGTCTTCCGAGCTCTTTTTGAAAGATAAAACAAACTTAGAACTTCTTCTTGGGAATTTATCTCCAATCATATTACGTAATTTATAACAATTATATACAATCTTTGATTTAATAGAACTTGAAGCAGAGACAAATCTTTTTGAAATATATGAACATTTTGTATTTAACTTATAAGAAGCTTTATTTGAAACTTGACTAACTTTTCTTTGTATTTTAGCTTTTCTAGATGTAGACAATATTTGAGTTTTGTTGAATAATCTTATTTTTGATAAACTTAAAGATGCTTTTGTTTTTCCAACATTACTACAGTTTGAGGTAAGTCTAGAAATACTTTTATGGTAAACATCATCATTACTTTTACTATCCTTTGTTTTTTCTGATCCCATTTTCATCTTTATTTTCATTCCAATCTTTGAAATCGACTTTCTTAAACTGGAATATCCTTTTTTAGATTTATCTTTGATTTTTTCAAACAATTGTTTAATTTTTTTTCTTTTCTGTGTACTTTCAAATGGATTTTCATATTCATCTTCAATTTCAGAAATTTCTTCCATTAATGACATCCCACATTCAATACTTGTTGTACCTGCTCTAAACAATGGAAAATCCAATTTTGTTAGCTGATTTCTATTTATAACTTTATATTGTTCTTTAGTAGATAAACATAAACTCCCACCACAACTTATTTCTGACATATTTGAGGCTGTCAAATCAGTATTATCAAATAATGGTTCAGAATTCATTATTCCCTAATTATTCCAAAACTTGTTTGATAGAAGAAAAAAAAATTTCAGTATTTATGTATAATAGGTGTGTGTTTTTGACTATAATATATATATTTTTAATATATTTTCTTTATCTTTTCAGAAGTGGTTGTGAGGGAGAAAATATACTTTAGATATTCCTTAACTTGTCTTTATTTTTCAATTTCTCCCTAATTACCTTTTTTTTATTATATATATATGTATTACACTTATTTTTCCTAGATCTTATTTTTTACTTTTTTTCTTCCTCCTCACACTCTTTCTCTTGAAGATACTTTTGTGTTTAATAATAATATTAAAATCTATTATGTAGATTTGTTGATCATAAATGATATCTTTTTTTCCTCTATATTTGAAAAAAAAAAAAAAAAAAAATTGTAAAAAAAAATTGTTTTTTTTTATTATTTATCTTTGTAACTTATATGTTATTTTTCCTTTCCTCTTTTATTTTATTTATTTTTTTACATTTGTGTGGATACCTAGGATGGCGCCAAACCTATGGCGCCACAGTTCTACGTAATTTTGCATGTAAAATGATGCATTAATAAAAATTTTCAAAAATGATGGAATTAGAGTGGCTACAAGTGGAGAAATGTAACATAATTAATAAAATAGAAAATGATTAGTGATTATAATTATTTTAGTCAATGAATAAGATGAAAAAAGAATTGGCAGAATATACCACTAGTAGTCTTGTAAAAATGATGTGTTTAAAAAGTAGTATTAGTGCTAGTACTCTTGTAGTAATATTATGTTGCAGAATTACAAATAGTAATTGCAACTGTTATCGTTTCGTTGTTTTAAAAACTATAGAAATTGTGTGGTCACAGCTCAAACGTTACTTCTCCAATTCCTATTGTTTGTCTCATCTATACATTACATGCAAAAAAAGAAACAAAAAAAAAGTTTAAGACCAAAAAAAAATATCTTTCTAATAATGATTTTAGTAGATGACTTGTAGGAGTAAGTCGGATATCTAAATTCCAATGTCTCACTACTCTACAAGTCGGAAAAAAGTTATTCTCAAACAAACTTTAGAAGAGGAAGGAAACTTAACACGCAATAGCAAATCTTCCTTTGTATTTTTATTAGTAATTCTAGTTTATTATGACAAGAAGTGGAGAAATCTACGGAAGTAGGTATATGTGCGAATTAGTCAAAACGCCAACTAGACACCATTTCCTTCTCTATTCCTCTCTCCCTATATTTTTCCTTCCACTTAAATACCCCAAGAATAAACTAATTCAAACCTAAAAAGTCTTTTACTTGGGTGGATTAATGTCACTTTGTTTTGGGTCTGGAGTCTTCCACCCATCTGGAATTGGAGAGAATGGGTCAAGTCCACATGGTCTCGGCAACCAACTTGTACCAACACAACGTCGAAGATCATCATTACAGTTCTTTTCAAAGCATCTCTGACATTTAGTGTTACAAGTGGATGTGAGACAGGCTGATTTACACTTCTTACTACCGCAAGTTGCTGATTCCTTGTAGCAGCTAACGCATTTCTCTGAAATTTCAAGATTTCTCTCACCGAAGGTTTTACTTTGTATGCACCTAGAAGTCTTTCCTCCATTACCAAGGGATGATCTTGCACATACAATTACAACATTTTGGAATAAAGTACTTGTTTCACCGAACAAAATGTCCAAGTCTGTTGGATTCAAGCAATTACCAGTGCTTTGTCTCGTTATTGTTGGTTCTGGAGTGTTGAATGAGGTTACAGAGATAACTTCCATTAGGCTCATAAACAAACCCTCATCCATACCTTCTTCTGTATCTGGAGAGTTCTCTGAAATTGTCTTAGTGGTAGTGCTAGTTGGTAAAAACTCCTTTTCATTATTTTCATTTTCATCTGTTTTCAGACTTCTTAAATTACCTCTATTAGTTTCAGATATAGTAGGCTTTGTTGAACAAACTGTTTGTGGGGTTGTAGTAGAAGCAGTAGTGGTAGTAGTTGTGGTAGTGGTAGTGGTAGTAGTACTAGTACTTGTAGTACTCTTGGAAGCATTTTTATCAGCACATACTTCCCAGCTTGATTCAGTCAATCCTTCATTCTCACATTTACCGTTCATGAATTCACATGAATTTCCATAAATTTGTCCATCACTACCACAAATCGGAGCATATCTTTTGTTACATACTTTATTGCAATCCTCATTTCTTTTACGTTTCAAAGAACCTGGGGAAGATATACCATGAACCTTGTGAGGAGATTCCATATTATCTTCAGTGGTAAGGCACTTACCCCAATGAACGAATTCAAGATCCTCATTTTCACATTGAGCATTTCTAAAGTGAGAAATATTTGTGTATGTTACTCCATCTGATCCACAAATATATCTTAAATCCATAGTTATGAAAGGAGTTACACAGTCTGGGCCTCTAACTCTGTCAAATGGTCCCAAAGGAAGTGTCTCAAAAGGTCCAGATTCTTCAGTGAAGATAATAGCCATAATCTTATCAGCATCATTACTATTGCAAACACCCCAATGGAGGAAAGTTAGATTTTCATCATCACATTGAGCATTTCTGAAATAGCACTCATTTGCATAAACGGCACCAGTACTTGAACAGATTGGGTCATAGTATTTATTGCAACTTTGTTTGCAATTTGAACCTCTTTTTCTGTCAAAAGGCCCTAGGTCTGGTTTAGTGATTTTGGGAGGATTTTCCTTAGATTCTTCGTTATCAAATACTCTGGCCATATAATGTTTTATTGAAGGATCATCACACATTGCATTTAACAAATGGCAAACATTTTTGTACTCCTTTCCATTACTTCCATACACTGGTGAGTCCAAATCACTACATAATTTTTTGCAATTATCCCCTCTAACTCTATAAAGGTAATAGTTGTATCTATAAAACTCGGAAGTTACCTCCTGAACTGGGCTCTGAGTTTTCCTTTCCTCTGGTTTTTCATTACATATTCCATAATGAGCGAAACCAAGATTCTCATCATCACACTGAGCATTTCTAAATTCACATGGATTTGGGTATGTATTACCATCTGTACCACAAACCGGGTTATACTCTCTTGTACATGGAGTTTTGCATCCTGGACCTCTCTTTCTATTAAAAGGACCTAATGGAATCATTGTCCCAAAGTATTGCTCATAATTCTCAAAACATACTCCCCAGTATACAAATTCAAGATTTTCATCTTCACATTGAGCATTTCTAAATTGGGAAATATTATTATAAGTCTTTCCGTCAGAACCACAAATTGGATAGTAGTTAAAGTCAACATAAGCAGTTACACAGTCTGGACCTCTGACTCTATCAAATGGACCAAGTGGTTTTAATTCAAAAGGACCAGATTCTTGGGTAAAAATGATTCCAGTGATCTTATCAGCATCATTACTATTACAAACACCCCAATGGAGGAAAGTTAGATTTTCATCATCACATTGAGCATTTCTGAAGTAGCACTCATTTGCATAAATGGTACCAGTACTTGAGCAAACTGGGTCGTAGAACTTGGGACAATTCTGCTTACATTTTGAATCTCTGGGTCTATCCAAGCTTCCCAAAGGTTCTCTCTTTTCTGAATTATTGACTTGAGTTTCATCCACAGTGCATTCACCCCAATGTGCAAACTCTAAGTTTTTGTTATCACATTGAGCATTTCTGAATGATGAGACATTCTTGTAGGTCTTTCCATCCGAACCACAAATCAAGTTCAACTCATAATCTACGTAGGGAGCAATACAATCTGGACCTCTAACTCTATTAAATGGACCTAATGGAGGTCTTTCCTCTGGTTCTTGGGGCTTAGTTTGTGTTACACATTCTCCCCAGTATTTGAACACCAAGTTCTCGTTGTCACACTGAGCATTCCTAAAGACTGCAACATTTGAGTAAGTTTTTCCGTCAGAACCACAAATTGGTCTGTAGTCTGCTGTTACGAATGGAGTTTTGCAATCTGGACCTCTTTTTCTATTTAAAGGACCTAGAGGTGGCTCCTGGTAGTCATTTGTTGGTTTCGTGGTAGTTGTAGTGGTAGTGGTAGTGGTAGTGGTAGTGGTAGTGGTAGTGGTAGTGGTAGTAGTAGTAATAGTAGTGGTAGTAGTAATGACAGGTGGGATAACACCTTTTGGTAAGTATGGACGCTTGTAAACAATCTGTTCACGGCCCATAATAGTAGATGAAGATCCTTTACATCTTCCCCAGTGTTTGAACTCCAAGTTCTCGTCGTCACACTGAGCATTTCTAAAGATAGAAACATTTGAGTAAGTATTTCCATCTGTACCACAAATTGGATTTAAATCAAAAGTAACAAATGGTGTCTTGCAATCTGGACCTCTTTTCCTATCAAAAGCACCCAATGGAGGAATCTTGGGATCAGGAGTTGTCTCAGTTGGAACAGAAATTGTAGTATTTCGGAGAGAATATGGTGGGAAAATATATACTGGAGATGAAGAATTAACAGTAATATTACCTACCGTGTAATCGTATCTGAATTTTTCAGCACATGTCGACCAGTTAATAAAGTGACCAGCCAAAATGGTCAAAATTAAATTCAAGGAAACAATCTTCCCCATAATATATACTTATATAAAAAAAAAATTACTTTACTGATAATTCATTACCTTGGAAAATTTATTGTATCTGCGTTTCTCCTCTAACCGGGTTAATTTTTATTACTTACTTTATTTATTTATGGTTTCTTTGGCCTTTCCCTTAATTAAATACTTATTTCTTTAAATATATACCTATTAGTACCGGAGATTGAGCGCCAACAAGTGAGCGCCTAAAGTCGAGTATACGAGTATTTAAAATACGAGCGAAAAAAAATAAAAAGTGATTATGAAGATAAATATTTTACCTATTATGAACTTTTTTTCTTTTCAGACAAATTATGGTGTCAATATACAACCCTTTTTGAAAGGGAAATAACTTATAGGAAAATCTAAGATGGCTTAGATATAGGATGAATAACTCCGTAATAAGCACTAGTGATAAATACACAAAAAACTTAACTCAAACTTTGCATAGGAAAAGAATTAAGTAAAATGATTAGAAAAACATTTTAGCTAGACCATCACCTTTTTCCTTAAAAAACGGTTATAATATTAAACTAAAAAATTAAGGTTTTTTTTGGAAAGAACAAATTTAAGAAAATTGAGTGAATGGTGTATAGTTCAGCTCCCGTTGCCATTTTTTGAGTCAAATGATAATTTACTTGGGGTCGCTCACTTTGAAGTTGTCAGGAATTGGATCATGGGGGCTCAAACCACAAGGTAAGGGCATCCAAACAGTTCCTGCACATTCGTTAAGCACCTTAGAACATTCCCTAGTTGAACATCTCTGACATTTGGTAACACATGTGCTGAACAAACATTGAGAAGCACAATGTTTAACTCCACAATGGGCAGTTTTTGCCCAGCAATCATTACACTCATCAGATAATTTTTGACCATTAAAACTAAGTTTTGAGATGCACCTAAAAGTGTTTTTGTGGCTCCCAAGAGATTTCCTGGAGCATTTTGCAACTGCATCCTGGAACTGACTTCTGAAGGATCCAAAAATGATTTCTACATCTGAAGCAAGTTTTATACATGCTCCAGTGGAAGAACTGTTAAAGGGAGGGGCTGGTGTTGTTACAGTAGTATTTTTCATAGCAGCTTCAATTAACTCCCAAGGATCTGATTTCAGAGTCTTATTAATAACTAAATTATTAGAGAGGAATCTCTCTTCATTAGAATTTTGAAATTGCTGAATCAAGTTAGTCAGATTCCTTCCTTCCTTGTACTCCTTTTTAATGACTTCCAAATTTCCAAGAATAGATTCTGTCTCAGAAACATTTAAGTAATTCTCATTCAAAATTATATCTGATGACTTAACATCCTGAATTAAAATAATAAAAGCTGCAAAGAATAATAGACTAAAGTGAACCTTCATTTTTTTTTCTTTTTTTTTCTCTCAGTAAATTAATTAAGTTTCTTAACTTTGTTTTAATACGAAAAGGTTGTGAATAATTTACATAAAGTATTTTACTAACCACTGAATAAACTATTTTCAGCCACTAACCCTTTTAATTAATATCTATACTTAGAAGCTTTTTTCTCCTAGAATAGAATATCAAACTTAATAACTAAAAAATTCTGGATATGAAATCAAATGGATCAGATCATGTCACTGATTAATGGCAAATATCTTTACATGTATTGTCCATATGTCTATCTCTGTTATGTCTATTGGATATTTCTGGGTGTAATACTTTGTGGGGAATTTGCATGTAAAAAGAAAATTGCCAAAAAATGGCGGGAATTTAAATGTCCCTTAGTTGAATAAGTGCAGATAATAATTCCAACTAAAAAAATATATATGCATGTAGAAACACATATTTATCTCTTTACTATTAGGAATAAACACTATGAAATACAACGAATTTCTCATGATAAGGTTAAAAGGAAATCTAATAAAAAATGAGTGTTCTGATAAATCATTTTAATCTTTTTTTTTAAAAAATAAAAGAAAAA
Source organism: Cryptosporidium ubiquitum (assembly GCF_001865345.1). Classification (NCBI taxonomy): domain Eukaryota; phylum Apicomplexa; class Conoidasida; order Eucoccidiorida; family Cryptosporidiidae; genus Cryptosporidium; species Cryptosporidium ubiquitum. The sequence goes on along the minus strand of NW_021639828.1, from coordinate 429,213 downwards.
AATTAGGTGAATTAAATCAATTTCTTTTAAAATTCTCTATAAGCACTACTCACAAAAAACTCTGTTGTCTTCAATACTAACCGGTATTAAATCTTAAAATAATTTCGAGATAGAGCGACCCCCAACATGGCGCGCAAACCAATAGGCGCCACTTGATCTAATGAATTAATAGATTCAGTATAGGAAATAGATCGGAAAATGAGGGAAGGCTCATTCAGTGAAGGAGATTGATTGATTAATTTTACAAGGGAATTATAAAATCAGTTTGTTAGGAAGAAAAGGAAGGTAGAGTTTAAGAGAGTGAGTAATAGGTTCTACCAGGAAAATTGTTAAGGGAAACTAGAAAGATATAATAGGAAGAGAAAAAACGAATAATATATCTATAAATATATACAAAGTAGAGAATGAAGGCAATTTTTGCTAGCAGAGCCAAGTTGGCATGGCTTTGTGTTTTTTTGGTACTCATATTTTTGGGTGTTACTCAAACTTTGGGATCAAGCCATGGTAAGACCACAACAGATAAAGGCATTCAGACTGGTTCTGATGCCTCAGAAAATAGTGCAACTGAGGAGGCAGATTCAAGTGAACCAGATGTTGCTGAAAGTTCTCCAGATGTTTCCATCAATTTGATGGACCCACATGGAGACTTCCTTCCACCAAAGGATATTAACCTGAAAGAACAAGCTATTGGCACTGATGATGGTCATAAAGTGAAGATTCCAAAGGCACCAAAATTCCAGGGCAATATAGAAGAGGTTTCTGAAGGGGAGGGTGTAATATCTCCATTTGATAAACAAACAAGCACTGATGATTTAGATCTTGTTCAATTTGAGAAGATAAGTGAAGGACCATTCGTCTACACGATGCCAATTGACTCCGATAAAGCAAAACTCAGAGATATCAAGCAATTACAATACACTGTCGAACCGGAAGTAAGCCTTGATGAATATGAGGTTGGAAAAGATGTAGCTAAGGATAGTGAGTTCTACTACGCACTTAAGGAGAAGGTTGCTGGTGAGAAAAAGGTGCTTTCTGAAGTACTCAAGGTAGTTTCCGATGCGGAACAGTATCGTAAATCTATTGACTCTAACATTAAATCTTTAATTTTGTCGGTAAATCAAATTAAAGATGCTATTCATCAGCACGAGGAACAACTTCTTAACATGCAAAAATCTGGATCTGTTCCAAATGTCTCCATCGTCGCTCAGGAGGATGAAATTGCAAGGCTTAAGTTAAGATACCAAGAAGCTTATGGACATTTTATGTCAGAAAAGAGGAAAAGAGATAGTGCCATAGATCTTTCTTTCAAGGCCAAAAAGCAACAGCTTAACATTGAGGAAAGAATTAAGCGTACTGAAGAAAAGATCAAGCTTCTAGAATCTCAGTTAGATATTCATGAAGATCCTAGTGTTCCAATAGAACCACTGGAGATACTTAAAGAACCAGAAGTTGAGGTTAAACAGAAATACATTCAGGACGAATTATCACTCGCACCAAGACGTTCTGATATTGATCTTTCTCCAGCTAGTTATGATGTTTCTCATGGTTTGGAAGCAGAAGAATCCACTGGTGCTCCTGATGAGTCTCCTCCTCCTCCAGAAGTTTCTGTAGAGAGACCAGTTAAATCTCCATCTATGCCTCCACCTATTTCTGAGATTTCTCCTATTAGTCCAAAGGAAATCTCATCCATTCCAATTACTATTGATACTAATATTATTTCACCTAAATCCAAGTTTCAGGTATTTGATATTACCAAGTTCCTCAAGTCTGCTCTTTCTAGTTTTATTTCAGATCAGAATCAACTTAATCAAAGTGCTTCAGCTCTTGCGTCAAAGATTAACATAATTAACTTTGCAATGAGTTGTATCTATGAGGTTGATTTCTTATTTAAACAAATTAATCTTAGAAATGCTTCAGTTTACAATTCATCTGATGCAATTAAGCTATGTAGACAAGTATGGAGAGAATCATTTACTGAAATGGTCAGATTCTATAAGACATTTACTCCATCTACTTTAAGAGCAATCTTCAAGTCAGCAATTCAAGCAGATCAAGAAGCAGTATCAGTTCTTACAAATTACTATGTTGAGGAGCAATTTGTTGCTATTGTAAAACATGTTGATGTCTCATCATTAGCATCCTGTAAATCTGTTGTAACTCAGCTCTTTAAGTCTGCTGATTTCCAACAGTCCCTTATTAATTCAATCTGTCAAAAGTATTTATACTATATTCAAGAGTATTCCAACCTTATTTCTGACGGAGAACAATTAAAGCTTTTTGCTGCAAAACTTGCTGTATATGGATCAGCTCCATATTCTTATGATTCTGCTCCTTTTTCAAACACCAATGATTTGGATCAGATGATCTCCGAGTTTGATTTTAGTTCTCTTACTTCATCTTCGTCATTCTATGCTCAATGTCTCAAGATATTCTCTTCTAGTTATGGCCCAGAAAGTATCTATGGTCTTAGTAATAATGCAGTGCAAAGTGTCTGTACTTCTGCTCAAAATGCATTCAATAAGGCAATGCCACATGGAGTTGAGGTAGTCATCTTCTCATCTAAGCAGTTCCCATTGGAATTAATTCCATTATTATCAGGTTCCACAACAATCTCATTCTATGGTTTGGCCCTAGCCGGTACTAGTGAGGTTCTTCTCCCAAAAGATGTTTCTGTGAGTTCTCATGGATCATTACCACCACAGAGTATCTCTGATCTTTCTCCAGCACTTCAAATTTCTCTTCAAGCTCTTGATGAGCAGTCAAAAACTCAAAGGTTTCTCCAGGAACAGCAGCAAAGTATCAGCAGAATCTTGGAGAATCCACTTTCCTCATCTGATATGCACAAAATTGTTAATGTTATTCAACAACTTAACGAGAAACAAAAGGCTGTTGAGAGTGGAATTATAGCAGCTTCTCCAATTCCACAGATTCAAAGTGTTTTGATTACTATTCCTGAGTCAAAACCAACCTTGGAAGTTTCAGCAGGTGCTTCCATTGAGGTTTCTGTTGCAGGTGTCTTTATTGAAAAGATTTCAAATCAACAAAATGTACTCTCTTCTCAGATTGCTCAGTTGGAGAGTATTCTCAGAAGTCCTTCTCTTTCCCAGGAAGATAGATCTCTCACAAAAGAGATCCTCAAGGACACTGAAAGCAGAAGATCTGAGTTGGCTTCACAGCTTGAAGATGCAATTTCTTCAATTCCAGCTTCAGTACCAGCTTCAGTTCCAGGAATTTCAGATTCACCATCAATCTCTATTTCTTCAATTTCAATTTCACCTTCAGCCTCTGACAAGACAGTCTTTGATTTATCAATTTCTGAACTTAAAACTCTCTACATGGATATCTCAAATTCCAACAAGGAATCCCAGAAATTGGTTAAGAGTATCAGCTTGTTTCCAATTAGTGATTCTTCTCTCAAGAATGATTATGAATCTCTTGCAAAAAAAACTCAGAAAGTGTCATCCAAACTTTCCAAGGTAGAAAAGAAGCTCCAACAGCCAAACGTTTCATTCAAATCAAAGGATGAAATAGAAGAATTCAAGAAGCTTCTTCAGAAGCTTCTTCATGTTTCTCGTCAATTGAATGAGAAGCTTAAATCAGTTGATAGGAATATATCCGGAAATACTCAATCAATGAATGCTACTCCATCTCTTTCTCTCTCCCCTATTCTCACAAAGCCAGCTCTTTCTCAGACACCACTTCCAAGCAGTACCTCAAAAATATCATCTCTTCTTGTTAAGATTCAACATATCCAGAGTCAGATTGAGAAGTTTTTATCTATTCTTAAAGAAAGAAGACTTCAAAAGAATGAGAGGAGAACTTTAAAGAAATTTTTTGCTGATGTTGATCCAAAGCTCACTCTTCTCTATAAGCTTTTGGTCAAGATTGCCTCTTCTCATAACCGTGCTCAATTGGGAGATTTTGCCTCAAGATACCTTGAACAAATCATAGATGTATACAGTACACAAAAGATTCTTCTGAAGAACTATTTGATTTTCTCAAAAAGACCAGAAAATTCAGCTGATGGTGTTAAGATCAACGGTATGATATCTGATATTGCTGATAAGCAATCTCATATTGATAGAATGTTTTCTGAGGGTTCTCCAAGAAAGTCGTCTACTCCACAAAAAGAAAGTTCTGTCTCCGAATTCCATTCCGTATCCACCCCTACCTCCAGAATTGTTGAACCTGAGCTTCTTAGCAAACCAGCTCCAGGATATCAGAAGCCAAAGAAGCTTGTTCTCCCAGCCATTCCATATTTCAGAAGACCAGCAGTTCCAAAAACAAGAATAAACTACTCCAACGTAAGAAGAGATGAAAGAGGAGTTCCAATAACCTCTGGTCCAGTTGTTGGTTCAAAGGTTGGAGAAAAGGCTCTAGATTATGTTGAGAAAGCTTTAGTTAGACAGAAGACTTTAGGTTTATATCCAGAAGGATACGTAATTCCAGGAAGTGCTGCAAAAAAACCAGTAAGACCTTCCAGAACTCAAAAGACTGAGGTTTCAAGTTCAATTAAGCCTCAAAACAGAGATACATTTTGTAATAAATTGGGATATGCTTCAATGACTACTAGAGGTAACCAAATTGCTTACAGACTTTACCTAAAAGCATCGAAGATTCTTCCAAGAAGTTCAGTTTGTACAATGGATAGAAGAAATGCATGTGATATTTCATCTTCGATTCAGGATACAAAAACAGCAAAAGAATGTGGTAGAATTCTTTACCCAACTTTACTTAGACTTGGTTACTCAGTTTCACAAAGTAGAGTAGAAAAGGTCTGTGCTGCTATAGGTGTTGATGGAAAGGTAGAAGGATGCTCTTCTTTGAACAGTTACAGAACCTCTTCTTCTTATAATTTTTCTCAACTAGAAGAAGATAGAGCCAGCAAATTATATTCATTGTTACATAAGCTCCAAATCTCTGGTACTCTTCCACAACCAGGAATCTCGTTCCACTTAGTTTGCCATGTTTTTGAATCAATGAAGGCTTCTCTTTTAAAGACTGAGTCTTTCTCATCCTTCTTTGCGTTTGAATGCTCATCAGCATTTGAACAACAAGCTTCTCATGATGGTAATCCATTCAACTCAATCCAAAGTGCAGCAATTCTTAAAGCCTGCGAAGAGTCGGGCTTTCCTTCTTCTAGTTAAGCAATGACATTCAAGTTAGATCGAGCATGATTATAGTTTGCTGCTCTTTAAACATGTTTTAATATTCTCAGATTTTGGAGAAGTGAACTTGTGATTGTTTGGTTTTTTTCCAGATTATACTTTAACTGATGGTATCAAAAGCAGAGTAAAAAAATACAAAAGTAAATCCGGGTTTGATCATTGGAGTTTTTGTTCAGATATTACTATTGAGACCAGAGAATCAATTTAATCCTACCTATATCTTAATATAGCAGCTTTTGTCAGTCACTCTAAAAGGTATACATTAAAACAGACAAGGGCAAGTAATTCAGAGTTTCTTTGAATTCCAATAAACACTTATTTTAGAGTAAACAATTTCTAAAGATGCAAACTGGATGAATCTCTTAGTTTTTCCTGGCTTTGAAATTTAACTTATAAGTTCCAAAGTCTCGGTTCCTTTTTTTATTCTTATTTGGGCCTCATACATATGAATGAATATATGCAATATATATATGTTATATATATATATATGTATTGGTTTTGCAAAGATACTGGGGTTTTCCAATTGATTAAAATCTCAAAGAAAGTTATATTTTGAGATTTATAATGACTTTTTATTCATAGAGGTACAAAGAAATAATGTGGATCAAGGAATTTAGCTTTGGTTTCAGTCTCAATTCTGACTGTATTACTGGTTCTTCAAGATAATAACGGAACTAATGGGAGTTCAGATAGTCCAGGATTTTGTTGAATTTTTGTTGTTTTGTCAGTTTCAGATTTATAGTGTAGTTTTATGGAGATTTAATGCTATCTATTTTTTCAACATTAGAGAAGCATGACACAAAGATAAACGTTGCATTTTTTTTCAAGTTAAAAGGATATCTTTAGAGAAGAATATTAAAAAAGCAAATAATATAACATAATTCTCTATATATTTGTTATAATTAATTTCCTTTTCTAATAAGTAACAGGAAGCATTTTTGGAAGATGATATCTCACGATAATTGGATACTTATTTATATCAAGTGTTTATTTTCTGGGCAAAAGAAACGATGATACTTAGATTCTCGGTTTTGAGTTAATAATAATAGAAACTCAGTGATTAATGAGAGGAAATATTAAATAAAACAGCACTTTAATTATTATTTAGCTTTTTTTTTTTTTCTTTGATTTCACTTTTCATGATTAGTCTATACATGAATATGTTTGCATGCAAAAGTATTCCCAGATTTCGCGCCATTACATGCATTTTTATTTTAGTCATATTTTTAGATTGGTTTGTGTATATTTATTTATGGATACGGATTATGAGCAAATATAGAGGCTGAGCTATGAACTGGAAGTTTAGGTGTTTTTTTTTTGTAGTAAAAACCTATATTTTTGAGGAAATAGGAATTTTAGATAGAATTAATGTTTTTTTAAAGAAAGAATGGTGTGGGGATTGTTAGATCATGTTGTATCAGATACATTTAAGCATTAAAAATTTTTTTTTTTTTTATAAATGGTTACATGCCTTGGTGTTTTTTAAAATAACATAGGAAGAATGTGAGTAGAAACTGGTTAAATTATTAATATCTAAAACATTTTTCCTTTCCGTCTTTTTTATTTTGTGAGTTTACTACAATTATTTTAAATTCATTGAAATATTCGACTTTGAAGTTTACATTTCCGATACCATGACAAATGATTTTACATACCGGTGTTGGGCGGGAACTTGAGTAATTAATTTTTTCATTTAAAAAAAAAGATCTTAATATAAATTGGAGTAAAAAAGAGAAAAAAAAGAATAGGGATTAAAACTACTAGAAAAACAAATTAAAAACAGGTGTGATGCAAGGTAGAGAAAACAAAAAGAGGGAATTTGAAGGTATAATACTATCTAGTTGTAATAATAAAAAAAAAAAACTAATATATTGTGGGAAAATAGGGTTAAAGGAAGAAAGTAATAAATGAGAGGATAATTAGTAAAAGATATACATTGAAAATGAGTATTGTAGAGATAATAAAAGATTAATGATGAAATTAACATTTGAAAATCTTTCGTTAAAATTGGTATTGATATTATTTATAGTAATAAAAAATGTGGTTGGAAATAATATTAAAATTGGGGGTAATTCAGTTTTTCCATATTCGGAACAAAGAAACATATTTACAGAAAGATTAATGTTATTTATTGTAGATAATATTGAATGTATAGAAAAAGCAAGGAAAGATATTGTAGAGAAGTTCGAGGATGATAAAAAGTTGGCAAGTGTAGGATTATATAGAAGAGTAAGGGTAGAGTTAAGAAAGAGGGATGAAGTAAAATTTATTAAAGAAGTAAACACAATGCGTCCATTAAGTGGCTTATTTCCAGTTTTAGTTGGAGAGATTATTGATAACTCATTAAATTATTGTATATTTAGATATGTTGATATAAATAAGTGGTCAGGTTTTAGTTATGGGAGGAAACTTCCACAAGATTTAGTCAAAGAATTGGAGAAGGAACTATTGGAGAAGAATACAATAAGTATTCTTTTATTTAAAGGGATTTGGTATATATATGAAGGAAATGGGTATTATTCTTTAATAAGAATAGGGGAGAATACACAACATATGGGTATTTTTTCATATTCAGGCATAATAAGTAGTTTACATTATATATTTGTAAAAATAGAGTATAGAGAAAAGTCAATAATAGATAATTTAGGATCTCATAGAAAGAAAAAGGTTGAGATAAATGAAAATAGAATGGAGATGCTTAGACAAGAATTTATATTTAGAAGATCACTCATGAGCTTAGTAGATAAAGAACAAGATGAAAGGATGGATATGGATGCTAGACAAATTGTAATTCTTAGAGATAAGATCGAGAAAGATTTAAAAATGGAGGCAGCCAGGAACAATAGAAGATCATTAGGTTTACAAGAAAGTTGTAGTAATTGTAATGATATATTCAAATGCCCAAATTGTGATTTAGAAATTTTTCCCTCAGAAAATGAAATAGCATTTAATTCTTTAGCAATTTTACAAAGTAGGGGATTTTGGTATGAAGATACAATAAACAGTGATACTAAATTTCAGATTAATACACCATTTTATGAAAAAATGAATCTTGAGAATTACAATATTCACTGTTTAGGGATTTCTTATCTAAATAATGAAAAAGAGAAAAATATTAAATCTAAAAATATTTCTTCAACAATGGAAGATATATCTCAAATTTTTGAGTTAGAAAACCCATCTTATAGTTTAATGCCTATAAAAAATTCAGAAAATGATCAAAAAGGTTCTTATAATTCATTGGATGTTAAATCTCAAGATCCAAAAGTCTCATTTTTGGGATCTACAAATTCTCAGAGTTTGACAAAAGCCGAAGGTTCTCGTAGCTTTTCAAAATTGAACTCACAATATTCTTCTATTTTAGAGCCATCTGAGTCTTTGAATCAAAAATTGGAGATTTCTGATAAAAGTTTCAAAAGTGGGTCAAAGCCTTTAAAGCGTCTTCCAAGGTCATTTAAAGCTAATTTAGGTGGAGTGGAACCATCCAGAGATTTAAGTCAGTCTCAAAGTATGTCTCTGTTTCCTGCTCCAGTTTCAGCTCCAGTTTCAGCTCCAGCTACAGCTCAAATGGAGTCGTCCAAAGATCCTAGCTTATTCCAAACTTTGGTTCCAGCTTCAGCTCCAGCTACAGCTCCAGCTACAGCTCAAATGGAGTCATCCAGAGATCCTAGCTTGTCCCAAACTTTGGCTCCAGCTTCAGCTCCAGCTCCAGCTCCAGGCCAAATGGAGCCATCCAGAGATTTTAGCTTGTCCAAGACTATGGCTCCAGCTCTAGTTCCAGCTGCAGCTCAAATGGAGTCATCCAGAGATCCTAGCCTATTCCAAACTTTGGTTCCAGCTTCAGCTCCAGCTACAACTCAAATTGAGTCATCCAGAGATCTTAGCTTGTCCCAGACTGTGGCTCCAGCTCTAGTTCCAGCTACAACTCAAATGGAGTCATCCAGAGATCCTAGCTTGTCCCAAACTTTGGCTCCAGCTTCAGCTCCAGCTCCAGCTCCAGCTCCAGCTCCAGCCGCAGTTCAAGCTCCCTCTGCAGTTCCAGCTGCAGTTTCAGCTCCCCCTCCAGCTCAAATGGAACCACCCAAAGATCCTAGATTATCCCAAACTATCTCTGCAGTTCCATATCAACCTTCAGCCCCATATCCAGCTCCACACCCTGGCCCAACTCCATATCCAACTCCATATCCAGCTCCATTTCCAGCTCAATTTCCCGTATCACACCCAGCCTCATACCCAGCCACATACCAAACCCCATATCCATATCCTTACCCGTACCCTTTAGCTCCTTTTTCATACCCTCCTCCTTTTTCATATCCTCCTCCTTTTTCATATCCAGCAATAACTTCATATCCTACACCAACTTTATCTCCAACTCAAATAGAATCTTCACCAAATGGTACTGCCACAAAACCTCCAGAACCAAAATCCAGTAAAAGGATTAGTAAAAAACTCAAATCACATTACCAAAATCATAATTCAAAAAGTCATTCAAAAAGACAAGATTTCTCTCCAAGTTATAGGGATTCAACTATTCCAATTTCAAAACAAGAAAAAAAAAGGTCAAGATCACAAAATAAGAGAGAAATACAACAAATAAAGGCTAAAAAAACTAGAACAAACCAATATTCATCTAATTCAAAACCATCTTCTAAAAAGAGAGATATGAAAAGAAAGAAATATAAGAGTAAATACAACCAAAATAGTTCAAATGATTCTTCAGATCAATCATTATTTGAACCTAGCTCAAGTAAAATGACGGTTATTTCTGATGTTGAAACTAACTCAAGCTCAATGTTTGAGCCAGCTTCAAGAAAAAAACCAAGATCAAAATTAAGATCAGATATACTAGAAAACACTGATAAAAATAGTCATGATCTTGAAATTCAAGTCCCTACAATCAAAGTTAAATACATAAAAGAGGAGAAAATAATACAAGATCTAATTGAAACCAAACAAAAGGAAAGCTTTTCTTTTGTTTATCCTTCTTTTAATATTCAACAAATTAAAGAATTAATAGAATTAGAGTCTTTTTGGACTAATAAAAAACATAGTATAATTCATTTAGGAAACAATACACAGTTACCTTTTGAGTTTACCTACAAATTAATGGATACAGAAAAAAAGTTGAAATAGATAATACAGAAAAAAACAAAATGAAAGGAATACTTTTAACAATCTTCATATGCTTCAATCAAAGTATCCTTAATAGCTTGATCTGGATTTGCCAATCTCTTTTCTAATTGATTCTCAGGAATTGAAAGACATTCTATTAAATTAAATGGTGTTTTTTGACTCACTTTGAAGGAACCATAAATAGAGTCAGGATTACTGGATTGGAAACTTGAAATACCATTGCAAAGTGCTCTAATAACTTCTCTAACTATTTGTATCTTCTGGTCTTTACTCTTCATTTTGCAAACTATAACACCAATAATAGAAAATTCCACTACTTGAAAACTTTTTCCATGAAATAATCGATTCAAAACACATTCAATTATTTTAGATTGCTTTTTTACTCTATATATCATCTTTGAGTGTTTATTCTCTAACCTTAAGTGATTTACTTCAAATAATGTGTTATTAAATGACATGCTTTGATTTAATGGAATTATTGGAAACTTATATGGGATTCCATTAAAATCTGGAAACTTTCTCGCACATAATTGAGCCAAAAAAATATCTTCTTCTCTCAAAAAAATAATTGGAAGTGGTAGAAATGGATAGACAAGCTGGACCTGTCCATAGCAATATGATAGTATTGGTAGCTCTTGAGATAATTTACCTGAAATTAGTTTGTCTTCACAAACTAAAGTTCCTAATAACTTTCATAATTATTTTTCATATAGTTAGTTAACTGAGTAGTATTTAAATGATTATAAACTCACCTCTCCCCTTTTAACAAGTATTGGGAAAACTGTATTATTAAATCTGTATTTGAAACCACATGATGAGATTTTTGCATCTTTATTATGTATCTTCAAGTAGTAGGATATTTGAAATATATTATTATCTAAATTGCTTATTTCAACAGAATAGTTATTTTTTGTTTCCCTATTATAATTAATATTTCTTAGACTAGGCAATCTAATTTCTCCGAATGCTTTCATTCTTAGAGGATTCCCAAGTTCTTTTAATAAAATTTGTTTCTCATCATTTAAATCTATCGCTTGAATTCCTATAACTATTGAAAACACATAAACCAAAAAAAAGTAATGAAACCATGCTAAACACAAACAATTATTTGAATTTGTATTTAACATGGCATAATTCCACCAAATTCTAAACAAAAAATAATAATTTGAAGTTTTTTTTTTTTTCATTTGGAATTTCCACATGGAGGGGGTGTGAGAAAGAAAATGCAAATGCACCGGTATAGGACACAAATTAAAGGTAAATATTTGCATGAGGTAAAAATAAGTTGCAAAAAAAAAAAAATTTAAAAATATGCTATTTCTTATGATATCTAAAAAAAAAAATCTCATATACTAGGAAAATGATTATAAACAGGTATTTAATTATGGTTTTAGTAGTTTTCCTTGGAGTATTTTTTAGCTTAACAGAAAAACTAACATGTTCAGTAGTAATGAAACTTTTTGGAATTATAAAAAGACAAAAAGAAAAGTTTAAGCCTTATGAAGAAAGAACTCCAAAAATTTCGAAACAGTCAGAGCTTTCTGAATTTGAAAAAAGGCAACTTTATTGGTACTACAAAGACTTTATTGGTAGAAGAGAAGTTAACAAAATATGGAAAGATGAGCATAAAGGTAAATACGAAAGTAATGATGTTACAGATGAGGAGATTTTCTCAGGTAAATCATTTATTCCTATCAGAAATGGATTTTCGAGACTTGGAAAGCAAATTCCGAACAACTTGAAAAATGTGACTCCAGCTGTATTCAATACTCAACTTGGAGGTGGAATGATTGAGAAGTCAAATGTAATATTTTACAGAGGAGATAATATGCTTAATTTAGATAGCTTTGGAAATCTTAAAAGAGAAGATAAAAACGTAAATAAGACTAAAATAGATACTGAGGTAGGTATTAAATCTTTTAAAAATAGAAAAACTTTACAAGGAGGAAACTATATATTTGAAAATAAGTATGTCTGGGCCTCAATAGTTTCACCTTGTGACGGAGAATTGCAGTTTGATATGGAACTCGAAGAGAGTTTAAACTTTCGAGAAAATAGATCTCTTTATATTATCTATTGTATAAACGGAAGTGTTAGGGAGAGATATAGTCGATTTAAAGGCAGAGTTATAGAGTTTTTGAATGGAAGGCTCAACTCTGAGAATTTGAGCAGGAATTCAAAATTAGATTTAAACCAGAAATTCTCAGTTAGAAAGGGAGAAATAATCCTTAGGATCTTAGAAAACTATTACCCACCCATATTTGAAAGTGACTTAATTGCTATTCCTATATTCATGCCTTGTAATGGAAGAGTGGCATGGGGAAAGGAACATAGAAAAGTTTTTGTAAAAGGAGAACAAATTATTGAATTCATATGCATAGAAAATGACAAAATAATTGCCAAACATTTAGTTTCACCATCTAGAGGATATACAGAATCACTTCAACAACACAAATCAGGTGAAAAAACTCAGAGTCTTCTTGATCAAAGCTTTAATTCGTCCTTGATTCAAACAGGAGATCCATTAGGTGTTATGTGGCTTGAACTTAACACAATTGCTCTAGCTGGAAATAGATTTTCAGGTTTACTAAAAGAGACCCTAATTAGGATGCCGTGTAATGGGAGACTTGAGTATCCTATTTCAGAAAGCAGTTTTGTACTTAAAAATGAGGTAAGTCAAACATTTTCCTCTCCTCTCTCAAATCCAACTGCATTTCTTGAGTGTTATACAGAACAATAGAGAAGGAGGAGTAGAAAGAATAAAAAAAAAGTAACACAGAAATTTTTCTATTTGTAGATTTTATACATAGTAATTTGTAATGACAATAAGGAGGTTATTATGGAGCAGAGCCCAATACAAGGAGTAGCCCAATTGCTTGTTTTAGACAATATTGATTTAATAAAAAAAAATGTCTATTTTCTGAGATTAGATCCACTTGATATTTCAGAAATGCCTCCTTTAAATAGGAACCCAAAGATTGCTAAACATAAATTTGACCTAAGCTTAATAAAAGAAGCAGACCCAATGTCTCCATTATACATTGAAAGAATTGAGATACCAGAAGAAATTTAGTAACCTTAATATTAATAACAGTATTAATATTATTAAATGTTTTAATAGTAATAAAAAAGGTATATTAGAAATCTAAACTTGTATAAGAATAACATTAGACCTATCTAAAAGTGAACTAATATATATTTGGAAGATCTTAGGAATGCTTTTGAATTCCTCTAAGGTACCAAGTTATTAGAATGTAAAATAATATAATAAAAGAGGTGAACATTGTAAACATTAAAAATGTGATAATCACAACTTTTTTTGAATTGGAGTCTCCATCTTTAGAAGGTAGCTCTGGCTCGTCATCTGCCTCCTGGTGAGTCTGAATTGCTTTAATGTGTATTTTTGGAAGTAAAAATCGTTGGTTTCCGTCCATTGAAAAGTATAGTTGAGTCTCATTATGCGGCAAATATAGAAAAGATAACTTATGCTGATCTACATTGATTTTGCCTTGTGAAAAAAAGTCATTGTGGGCGGCTAAGGTACTTCCTTTATCTATTACAGCTGTTAGTCTATCCTTGAAAGTAGTTATCCCATATTTAGCATAGTACTGATTTACATTTTGTCTGGACAAAGTAATGTTATCCTTGAATACTGGGACAAAATCACTTAGTGAATAATCATTTCTAGCTCGATTATTCCCGTTTTTAAAGTAACCTGCTACAAACAGAAAGCTTATGCTCTGAAACTCGATGGGAGTAAGTTTCTCATGATTGTGCTCCTGGAAAGTGTTTGAATCAGATTTGATACTCAAATAACCCATACCATCCCTCTCTCTTCTCCTAATTGACGATTTTCTGTCATTTACCTCCTTAAAAGTTAAGTGCATCTCCAATTCCATCTCGACAATCCTGGATATAAATTTAGAAAAGCTGGTCAGATTATAATCTACATAAACCCCTTCGTAGGGTTTAATCAACTCAATTCCGTTATTTTGATTACTCAAAATTGAGTGAGCACGATTTCTTGAAGAGTCAAAAGATTGATGACCTCGAATCGGAAGTTGCTTCAGCGAGCTCAATTCTTGTCCTATTATATACAGATGATCGTTTCTAATTGCTCCAAATTCACTTGGCTCAAAAATACCTTCTCTTAATCTTTTTGAACGATCCAAGTTAGATTCAGGCTCTAACTCTGGATTGTCAATTTTGTATTTGGGTTTCCTTTTAGCAATAACACTCTTAATTCCATCATCTAAGCTCCATAACAGTATTAAGGCTAAGAAAAACGATGCAATTGAACGGTTTCCGACCATACTTATGCTCTGTTGACTCTAAAGCCTTCCTATTCCTCTAGCATTACCCACAATTTTGAAAAATTGGCCGCTCCTTCAGTTTCCAATACACGTTTTTCGCTTTTTTTTTCTGCCTCTTCCTTAAGACTAAGAATTTCCCTATTTATCCTCGAATTTTTACTTGGCGCCACTAACAGATTTGGATTACATACTTGCAAATAATTTTGCATGTTACTTTGGAAAACCCGCCATTTTGGATTCGATAAGTAGGGGGAAAAAGGAAACTAGTAGAAAAGAGGAAATTTGTGATTTGGAAAATCAACTTTGTAAGGATTTGGGATTTTTTTCGGCTTTTGTTCAAAAGAGCTTTTGTTATTTAAGTTAACAAAAAACTTCTTACTTAAAAAACGTCAGTACTAGAAAATTGAGTAGCATTTTGCCTTCTATTCTCTGTCCTATTTTACCTTTTATTTTCAACCTTTTTCGATTTTCTTCAATTTTAAAATTAAATATTGATGTCAAAAATGGAGAAAAAGAGATTCTGAATATACAAATATAATAGGAAAACAAGCTGTTGTTGAATAAAATTTCATTAGAATTGAGAGGTAATAATAGTTAAATAGTAGCAATAAAAATGATAGTCAAAATTAAACCTTATTGTTTAAAAGAGGCATATTTTCAATCCTCTTAGATTCCTTGTTCTTGTTTTGGAAGTATAATGCAATAGAAACCCCAATAATGACAAAAATGATTGCAACTCCAGTAATGGTATACATCCAAGTTGAGTTTGATTCAACTGTAGGTTTCAGTTCAAGTATTACAGTAGGCCCCACTCCTTCCATATTTGAAAGTATACCAAATTGTGTCTGTGAATCTACTGCCTCTAATAGGAATCTGAGAGTCGTTGTGTTGTGTTGTTGAAGTATAACAGGAATTTGGTTTGAAATTTCACTCAAAGAGATTATATCAGCTTTCCCTGGAACCTTTTTATTCAGTTCAAACTGCATTGATTCATACTTAGATAACTCAGAAAGTCTTGTTTGTGAGGAGCCCAATTGTACGGTTGGGTCCACTATGGTAATCTTTACCTTTTGGGGATTCATACCAACATACCTTGTTATTGTCAATTTTGAATCAGAAATAAGGGAAATCTTATTAACAAGATCCTCAGATGACAGGTCAAAAGTTAAGATTACAGATTTAGTTTGTTTACTGTCATCCATACCACTTTCTGGCTCAAAGTCATCCTTCATTTCAATAAGTAGTTGTTTTTCGTCAGTTGAAGGTTGAATAATCTTATTTACTACCTGATTCACTATTGGGTGATCGATTGTAAACTCATTTTCATCCGTCATAGTAACATCGGAAGTATTTATAGTTGTCTTCGAAATAATCTCGCTCTCTACTTCGTATTTGTTCTCTTTTTCACTTTTTTCAATATTTTCTGATTTTTCTTTCTCCTCATAATTGGGTTTATTCTCTAATGTTTCACTTTTTTTAAACTCTTCCAGCTTCTTTAACTCATTCTTCTCATCTTCTTCTTTCACTGTATCTTTACTTTGAGTATCCGTAGTATCATCTTCCATTTTTTCTCTTTCTAACAAGAATCCTCCCTGATCATCCTTGGTATCATTTTTTTCATCTTTTCCCTCAAATGGTTCAAATGTTTCATTTTTACTATCATCATCTTTTTCACTGCTTTCTAACTCGGATTTCTCTTTGATTCCTGCAGGACCACCGTTACTATCCTGGCCTGATTGATCTTCCTCACTCACATCTTTAATATCCTCTTTAGCATCTCCATTTGGTTGGTTAATTTTCTCAATCGAGCCTTTTTGGAGTTGAAGACCATCTACATGATTCAATCTCTGTAGAGTAAAACATGACAAATAAAATATGATCAATATTAAATATGAATGTAGTTTCATTATTTGATGGGACTACTACAGCTTTAGTAAAAATCAATTTTCCTCGTTTATTTGTCTTTGATTGATTTTACATTAACCCTAGTTTAGATCTTGCTTTTTTTTTAAATTTTAATTTTCCCTTGTAAAAAAACTTAATTGATTTTCGAATTTTCTTGCTTATTTTTTCTACCTACGTACTATTGGGTAATTTTGTGTGTATGAATATATTCACTTACACACCTAACGAAAAACAAATTATTTCAACAATTTCAATATTAAACTACCATATTTACATCTCAAGATGATAAAATTGCCAAGCAAATTACATCCGGTTAAAACTTTAAAGCAGAAATAGTTATCCTTAATTCTTTTAATTTATTTACTAATTTTTTTAACTTTAATGAAAATTATTCCCGCCAAAAATACAGTAATGTAAAGTTACATGCCGATTAAAAATAACACAAAAAATTTGAGGAAAAAATTCAAAGAGAACCTAAAATAAGATGGAGAATAGATTAAAAAATTACTTATTTATAAGCTTTGACCTCATTAGAGTATCTAATTGAGCATTCATACTTTTCTTGAAATAACCCTTTTTTCTGTTTGTCCTCTAACCTTCTGCACTCTTACAATAGGGGGAGCAACACCTTCAGAAAGTGGATTTCTAGCCATGTTCCAAGACATTGAGGCCATCATGCCCCTTTTAAATCCATTAGGTCTATTTCTAGGCGGCGTCTTGTCCCCCAAAAAGTAGGTCTCCTTCATATTTGGTTTTGAAAGATCAGAAGGAACAAACTCTGGAATAATCAAGGGATTTCTTAATTGATTTTCCATTTGGAGTCTTGCATTCTGGTCTTCCATAGCTAATTTAGATGATTTAAGATTAAAAACTGCTGCAGCAGTTTCATAATCATAGACAGAAGTATCATCTTCTATAACAGGTCTCATTTTATCGATCAGGGTTGGTCTTGTGGGTGATTTGAGCCTTCCAACAGTTACAAAAGGCTTAGAAACGGATTTGTTTTCTGGAGAATGTGTTTCAGCCTGCTTACTTTCTCTAGTTTTTCTGATTCTTCCAACTGAAACTTTTCCCCTTGTTAAGAAGTTATTTTCTGGGCTTGATGTTTTGACCAAATATTCGCCATCGGAGTGGAAAGACTTCGGCTTTATTCGTCCAAAATTATTTAAGTTAGTGGGCTTTTTAATGTTAAGGCTCACCATATCTTGTAATTTCATTAACTCTGATTCAAGCATTGCTATAGGATTTCCAGAGCTTCTTTTTTTGAGTTCGTCGTTTTGCTCACCTGATTCTTGCTCTTCTTGAGCTTGATCATCCCAAGGATGGGGCGAGTTTTCTGAATTTTCTTCGTGATCTGTAGATTGTATCTGAGTTGGAACTGTGCTCAAGCTTTCTTCAGAACTTTGATCATTTTCAATATTATCTGACTTTGATGAGCCCTGACTCTCTTTAAAAGACTCTTCAAGTTTGAAATCATCGCCTTGATTGCTTTGAAACTTATCGGAGCCATCAGGGGATTTTTGACTTGTAAATACAGAGGTAGATTTTGCAGAGAAACTAATGGGGGATCTTACACGAGTGCCTTCAGGAGAAATAATTGGTTCCTCAGCGGACTGAAAAGTTAATTTATTTTGTCTTGATATTTGGTTTTTATTTGTTTTAAGACCTGCACCACTCTTTTTTTGACTGGAGCCCGATAAGGGTGAATATACAAGAAGTTCTGAAGCAAGGGCACTGCTTGGCTTTGAGTAAAATTTCCTTGCCATAGATGCAGTTTTCAGCTCATTTTGTGTTTTCTTTTCTCCAAAAATTCTTGATTTTTTTATTTCATCTTCTTTTTCATTTATCATAATGTCATTGTAACCGTAATTTTGGAGGTTCTTTTGTTCAATCAAATCATTTATGTTGTAATCCCTTACTGCACCATAAACATAATCCTTTTTTAAGTTTGATTTTTTTTGCATAGAATCTATTACGGACCTTAACTTATCCATAACCATCTCTTGGTTTTCCAATTTCTCTTTCTTTAAATCCTTCTTTTTTTTAACTTCTCTCATTGCCTCCAAGTTTGATTGGTTATGCAATAGTTGAATCACTTGATCCAATGAATTTTTTGATTTCATCTCCTCAATTGGAATGATTGGCATGGGAGATAAACTTTCTTCAAATACAGTTTCATTATCACTATCATTGGAATCTTTAGACTGAAAGGACTTTGCTGAATTGACAGATTTTTCACTTTCTGAGTCTGAATCTATACTTGCCTCATAACCCGAACTTCCTTCTTTTTCATCTTCTTTTATGTGATCTACGGATTTTTTATGAAAATCGGGTTTTGAATTTACATAATTGTTTAATTTTTTTTCTCCAAATCTGAACTTAAAACGCCTTTCTCTGCTTCTCCCTCTGCTCATTCCTGTAAGTCTTCCATCACTGTCTGACTCTGTTGGAAGACTATAATCACCATCTGTAAAATCTATTTCAGACTCAACCATCTCATTGGTACTTTTCTTTTCATTTCCTGGTATTTCCTCAAGTAAATTCTTCAAATCAATTACTTGAACTTGACCTTCCTTAACATTGGCTCCTGGCAAAGTCACAGTATCTGCATTCTCAAAATTCTCTTCATTAATATGAAATTCTTGGCTTATTTTTTTCTTTGCGAAATTGCAGCCAATCTGTCCAAATTGGCTCTGCAAAACCACTAGCATCAATAAATTGACTAAAACCAAAAATTTCACGTACTCAGAAATCATATTTAATAATTACGTAATCAGGGCCATTTAACTTAAAGATTCATATCTGAATATTGGAACCTCAGGCTTGAATGACTGGCGTAAACCAAAATCTTTGTTTGGATAAATTATTAGATCAGATCTTCGACTTAATTGCTTTCAAACTCGTTTGGATTATATTGAGTGAAATATTGAGCCTTAATATACGTCTATGTAAATATTTGACTCAATAAGTTTAACTATTTTTTTCTTCCTAATTCAAATCTTTAAATTTTTAACTTTGCATGTAAAAATAAAAATTTTGTTTTGGCGGGCTCTGCCACTTAACATTGTTAAATTATAAATCAACTACATATTGTAAAATTTGATTTATTTAATTAAAATGCAAAAATTGGGTAATTGAAAAAACTATGGATTTCAAAACTATTATTTCCCACATTCTAGATAAATTTGGTTTCCACCATTAATATTATGCTAGCCCCAAGATTGAACGTAAAGTTTGAATATATAAGAATTATAATGAGCATACACGAAGTTTTTGGATGAAATTCAAGAGGGAAATTCATTGCATGCAAGTGCATGAATACCGGTAGAGTAATCATTCAAAAATATTGTCAAAATTAGAAACTTAAACAGTTTGAAAACCTTTTTAAAATAAATTACATGCAAAAAAATATGAATGTAATTAAAGCCTGGAGATGGTTTAATATAGAATTCCGTGAAAACAAGTATATAAATAAACATACAGAAGCTTGTAGATTAAGACAATAATCTACAGATCAATTTACAAATTCATTTTTATTTGAATGGTAACAATTTTTTAAAAAAAAGGAGCAAAATGTAGTGTGTAAATAGTCCGTGAACACACAAAGTACACAACACACACTAAAAATTTGAAAAGCTATAACAGTGATAAGCCATTGAGCAAAGACGCATAGGGCCATAATAATAGAGAAAAGAAGGTATAAGATATAAATTCAGCTGAAAGTTGACTATAGCTTATTATCGGGACAAGAAAGAATTAGATGAAGTGATATTATGTATTTGAATTTATACCAAAAGATAATCAATTTAAGATTAATTTATATTGATCACTAATTAGAATAAAAGCCAAATTGGCTAAATTTTGAGTTTTAAGTATTTTATTAATATAGCAAAATTGGCGAGTATAATGAAGGCAGTAAGAAGGCACATCTATTCTCGTTTAAGTTTAATTTTAATTTTAATATCATTACTTTTAAAGATAACGAAGTGTACTAATGGACCGAATAAGAGTAGTGGGAACCCCATAGTAACAAGGCCAGGAATAACAACAAGAAGTTCATCAGAGGGTCTTGGTAGAACTTATGATAAAGGTGTTAAAGACACTTTAAGTTTGTTAGAACAATATTATGATGGCACCGACGATTGGAGACGATACAATGTGGTCAATCCAAGTATGAAGAATAGTCATGAAAATGGCCCAACTTCTGAAAATGATGATAATACTGATTTGAACCCCGATTCTGAATCGATAATACCTAAGGAGTCAGGAAAAGCTCCTGAGGTGTCAGCAGTTGCTCAGACTCCAGCTGACTATAAACTCCCAGATGCGGTAATACCATTAACAAAGAACAAAGAAAGTCTAGTTCAGAGTAAAAAGCCAAACCTGACAGATACAGTTGATCAAGATCCTTCCTTAGATAAAGGGCCTTTGAGTGACGGTATGTCTGAGGATCAGACCGAGGTTTTAAGCGTCTCAGAAGGGCCAAGTGAAGGTGCAGATTATGAATATACGGGAGGTTCTGAAGGATTTGGGCCACCAGATATGGGATATGAAGCTATAAGTGAGCAATATGATCCAAACGGAGAAAGTTACAGTTACCGTGATGCAGGCGATGAGCCTGATGGGCAATACCCATATAGTTATAAGTTGGAAAGTGAGTTAGAGAATGTTGATCCAGGAATGAGCTACATAATGATGGATGAGAACGCAGACGAAAATGCTCCAAACTACATTTATAAAGATGGAAGTGAGAATTTCCAAGAGCACCCTGGAACAGAGTATGATTACGTAGGTGAACATGAGAATAACGACGAAGGAAGCATTAGATACATTAGTGAGCATGGAAACGACTCAGATTTTGAAGAGAGGCACATTAATGAGGCAGGAGATGAAGGGTTTTCTGGAACGGAAAATGTATACATCGATGATGTGGATCCAAACGAAACAGAATATGAATATATTGGTGAGGGAGATAGAAGTGAGACAAGCATCGGAGGTGAAGAAGCTGAAGGAAGTGAGGGTAAAAATGGGAAAAGGAGGAAGAGGAAGCATTCGAAACGCCACCAAAAAAAGCCCAAACTTCCAAAAAAGTGGGACACCTTTACCGAAAATGAAAAACAGGAATGGCTCGATAGACATCCAAGAACAAGGCAAATTTTTAATGAGCAATTTGAAGAGAATAACTTGTCGGGAAGGCGTCCAAGGAGATCTAGAAATGGTGATGGCTTTGATCCTCTTGAAGATAATAAATTGTCTGGAAGGCGTCCAAGGAGATCTAGAAATGGTGATGGCTTTGAACCTCTTGAAGATAATAAATTGTCTGGAAGGCGTCCGAGGAGATCTAGAAATGGTAATAGCTTCGAACCTCTGGACAAAAGGTCAAATTTGGCAAATCGTGGAGGAAGGCAAAGAGCTGGTGGGTATGAGGATGAAGAGCCAGTATTGAATAGACGAAGAAGAAGAGGCAGGAGGTCTAAAGGCGGAGATATTCTTGATGATGATTTAGGATTTTCTAGATCAGGTCGCAGGAGGAGAAGGGGTAGACAAGAACTTATTGATTCGCCCAGAATGAAGAACAGAAGAGGGAGGAGAAGAGGGGGGTATGATTTAATTCAGGATATCAAAGGAGATCCTTACCTCACTACTGTTGGCGAAAGAGTCCTTTCAAAGTACCCGGTAAACAAGAGAGATAATATTTTAAAGCTGAGAGATAGTGCTCTGAGAGATATTAAAAAAGGTCGAAGACCAAAAGGTGACTTTGAAGAAATTATAGATCCTGTAGACCTGATGCTTATATACAGAGATGCGAATAAGATGCCTCTTTTAGTTGTGAAAAATGAGGGAAATATTCCGCTAGAATACATGTTAAAACTACCAAAAGGTTTGTATCTCTGGGAGGAAATTGACCCTGAAGAGAGAGCAAGACTAAAGAGTAAATGGAAAGAGGAAATTGAAAAGGGCACGTTTTGGGATGATGATAAACTTCATGGAGACTGGAGTGACGAAGTTAAACTTCTTGGAGAGTGGGGTGAGGAGGAAACCATTAGGGGAATTATGGGTAGGGAAATAAGCCCAGGGAATCAAATGGGAGAAGAGTACTCTTACTACAGCTTTGTGCCCAAATTTACCGACTTAAGAAATAAGGGTGTCTTCAGTGGAGAATACCCAGAAGATATTGAGCATCTTATCTTGGTTGGGGATATGCTTCCTGAGGATAAGTTTCAGGGTGAGTTCAAAGTGCCAGAATTACAGCTCCTAAGATTCCATCCTAGGTTTGAACATTTAGACGATCTTGATGACTTTGTTCTTGAAAATATACAATCCAGACGCAATGAAGGGCCGATTTATTTGCCAACGCACAGGCCCTCCTGGATGGAATATCGTACTACTGGGGCTTTTGGCAAAGGAATTCCAGTGGACAAATACTCTTGGCTTGAGTCTTTAGATAGAGATGATGCACTTAGATTAATTGAAGAGGCTAATTACGGAGATCCAGATTTCAATGAAAAACTTCTAATTAAGTATCCATGGATTAGAGATAGACTGGGGGAAGCTATTTATTCAGACGATGGATTAGTTTTACCAATTCAGGTATTGAATGAATTCATCCCTAGATCAGTTTATAATCTTGCTAAGGAAGATGAAAAATATCCAGGTAGTAAATGGTATTTCTCAGAAGTCCCGTCAGATATAAATTTGGGAAAGTTTATTACTGACATATATGAACGCGCAGGGCCAAATATTGGATACAGATCTCATAAAAGAAACCCTTACTTGGAAGCTGGTCTGGAAAACTTATTTGAAGAAAGAATTAACCTTGATGGTTGGGATAGAGAAACTATTAATTATTTAAGAGAGCTATTCAGGGATGCGGAAAATAGAGAGATTGAGTTGCAGGAAGAACTTGATGGGTACAACAGCATGAATAAAAATGGTTCAATGTTTCCTGGAAGTGGTAGGAGAAGAAGGCATAGGCTCAGATCATCTAGACCGGATATGCCTATATGGTATTTTGGTACTGAAGAGCAAAGAGACCGCGAAAGAAGGCTCGAGTTTGCGATTGAATCAGATTCAGCTGGTGGCATTATTGAAGAAAAGCCTTCTTCCACCAGAAAAATATTTTTAGATCCTACAGGAAGAAGGCCAGAAGGAATTCTTAGTCTTGAACTTCAGGACATTAGTGATAACCCTGAATATGATGTAGAGTCACTAGGGATTTCTGAGGCCGATTACTTTGATGATGATGATGATCTCAATTTGGAGATGATGGGTTCCTATCCATCTTCTAGAACTTCACCAACACGTATAAAAAATATCTACTTTAATAATATACCAGGAGGCAAGTACTCTGATATTGATTCAGGAATTTACCCTATTAACTATCCTGGAAGAATGCACAAAGGTTTGAAAGGCCAACATCCAGGTTTTAATCCAATAAGGAGGTATGTATTTAATGATGATGATATCGACACTCATTCACCATTGAGTATTTCCCAGAGTGATTTCTTACAAGAATCATCAGGATTCAATGAAAGAAATCCATTTTTGATTGGAAGGGCCTTTAAAGTAAATAGGGATGATTGGAATAGGCCTTGGAAACCAGGAAAAATGAAAAGAAATGGTAAATTAGGTATTAAAAAAAGTCATCCTAGGTCTCACAAAGTGAATGAGTTTGGTCAAGAAGATCCCATGGAAATTATTAGAGATTATTATGATTTGAATGAAAGCTCCATTTTGGATGTTTTAGATGGAAAAGGTATCTATAGGCCTAAAAAGAAGAAAGTTGGGTATGGTGTTAGTGACTTGGATTACTTAAGAAGATCAAATGATGACGATTGGAACTATATGAAAAAACTTAGGGAAACAAATTCTTCCAAACCAAGATCAAAGAAAGACAATAAGCCATTATGGTACTATTATGATACTATTGGAAGGCGTTGGGATGATTCCCTTGCAGATGAAGATGAATCAATGGATTCTTATATTGACTTAGTTCTTAAAGAATTGCAAACTAAGAAGAGAGATAATAAGAAAGGTGGCAATGCTAAAAATAAAAAGCACAAAAATGGCAGATTTGTAGACATTAAAGGAAGGCCTAAACATCAAGATGAATACGAAGAAGACTACAGTGTAATAGAGATTGAAGATAAGAAAGGAAGAGGTAAGAAAAAAAGCAAGAGGAGAGGTTCAAAGAAACGAAGAGGTAAAGATAAATCCATGAAGGGAAAAAGCAAAAAAGGTAAGAGAGTAAGTTTCAAATTACATCCTGAAGATCAAGAAAGTGATACATCTGACAGTCTGTCTGAAACTTCAACTATAGAAACAGATTTCAGCCAGAGTAGAAGCAAAAACTTAAGTGAAGAATCAGAATTATCTGACGTATCTAAGTCTGGATCTGAGGAGGAAAGTGAGGATTTTGAGGAATTAGGTCCTTTAGCTAAGCGAATATTGATGGCAGCAGGATATGATGACGACTTGGATCCAACAGTTCCATTAAGTATTGAGACTGAAATACTGGAACTAGTAGATACTGGAAAAAAAGGAAGAAAAATACGTAGAAAACAGAAAAAAGGCAATAAGTCTAAAAAGGATGAGGCTGATGATTTATTGAGCTTAGAAAATATGCTTGAAGCAAACAAGAAAATCAAGGTGGACATGCACGATCTTTCTGAAATCAGAAGGATGAGAAGAGACTTGAACGACGATTCTGGAGATTTGGAAGCACTGAAAACTCTAATCAAAAAGCTTCATTTAGATGAATTGATTGACTTGAGTGATGATTCCAGCTCAGAAGTGTCTCAGGATTCAGAGCCAATATCTAGTGAGTTGGAAAGGAGCGAAACCGAAGGAGAAAGTGAAACTGAAGCTTCATTATCAAAAGATAGTGAAGAAAAGTCTGAAGATGACCAAACTATAGAAGACAATGTTAAGAAGCCAAATGTTAAGCCTCTAAAAATTTTAAAAATAAAGAGAAACAAAAAAGGTTCCAAAATTGACTTAGGTAAGGATAGTAGTTCGGAAGAAGCTTCAACTTCTACTTCTGTTGATAATCTTGAAAGTATGGAGCCTTCTCAGACTGATGAGGAATTTACTTTGAGTGAATGGGATAGTTTTATTCATGAGAAATTAAAAGAAGTGGAGTCAAAACCAGAAAAATCAAAGTCAGATGGAAAAAAGAATAAATCTAAAAAGAAAGGAAAGAATTCACGTAGAAAGAAGGGCTTAAAGAAGAGTAGAGAGGAGAAAAAAGCTTTGTTAAACTTAGGGATTGATCCAAAAACTATCCAGAGGATAAATATGTTACTAAAAGACAAGGATGATGGTATAAAGAATGCCTTGGAATATCTATTAGACGAACTGGAAAACAACCTTGAAGACAGTCAAGAACCAAGATCAGGAGGCAAAAGATCAAGAGGTAAGAAGAGAAAGAATAGTAAGAGAAGGCGAAGAGAAAATGCCACTCGCCGCCCTTATGACTTGGAACCCGTGACACCACCATTCTCCAGGTATATTTTAAAGTTAAAGGATGTATTAGGTCCAAAGGAAGCCTTAGAGGAGCTTTTAGATAACTTGGGTGTTGAGTTATCTGGAGAAGAACCAGTTCCAAAAGAGTTAAGAAGGTATATTACACCAAATGTAGTTAACGAGGTTAGAGTTCTAAGAGACAAAAAGAACGGAGACGAAAGGGCTTTGAACAAACTTTTGAAAGTATTGAGAATTCCAAACAAACGTGTATCCAGACCAGAAAGGTCAAATCATAAAAGAGGTCAAATTGGTAAAGAAGGTAGAAGATTGCCAGCACTGTTAAATGAGGAAGATATTAAGGCAGTTAATAGGCTCTTAAAAAGAAATAAAGCTCCTCAAGCTTTGGAATACTTCTTGAAGAGCACTGACTTGGATAAAGATTTGGAAGATAATAGTCAAGGAATCTATAGGCCAAACAGGTCTTACTCGGGACTGAACCTATCACCAGAAAGGCTTTCAAAAGTCAGATACTTAATTGATCAGGGCCCTCAAGGCTGCAGAGATGCTTTGTCAGAAATTTTCGATGATTTGGGTATTCCAAAACAAAAGAATTTGTTTGATGGAAGTAGGAATGGTTTGGAGCTTATGGATCCCCAGAGCAGAAGACCCTTAAAGAGAAATCGTCAAAGAAGGATGGCAATGCCTCCATACTTGAGAGATCCGGAATTAGATTACTCAGAAGATGGTTATATCAACGGTGATGATTATTCAGAGTTTGATGATTTTTCAACCTTTGTTCCAAGAGAATACTATAGATTTAATGATGGAAGGAAAGTTTACACGGAGGATCCAATGAAAATGCTTCCATTTGGAAAGGCCAATGTTGCTCCAAACACTTATGAAGTTTTACCCACCCCAAAATCACCGTTCCCGTTAGAAGATCAGTACTATAAAACACTAATCGACCACCCAATAATGAGAAATGATATGTCTCTTTCTCCGAGATATTATAAGGCTCCAGAAATGTCACAATATGATAGAGATTTGAGAGATTTTGTGAACAAAAGGAGAAAAGGATTTGGAATGCCAAATATTCCAGATTATCAATATTGGAATTACGATCCAGAAATAACAGGAAGGTCAGTGTATGAAGGACTGGATACCCCTACTAATAGAAGAAGAAGGCAAATCTTAGAAAGAAAGCGTAAACTTGGCAACTATTTAGATGAAGAGCATGAAGTTTCTGTACCACTAGAAGATGGAGAGAATGATATGGGCAGAGAAAATTCATCAAAGACTATAATGGTCAAATCTTTTGTTGATGATGATTTACCCGAGAACAGTGAAGAAGTAATGTTAGTTCATAAACCAGAGTATTCAGAAGAGGAGCTTTATGATATGGGCCAATGTTTAGTAAATAATGAAGATTCAAATAAATTAAAAATTTCGAACGGAGCAGAAATAAGTAACAATTTAAATGCAGAATTTGAAGGTTTAAAAAATATTGAAGATGGGTTTGAAGTAGAAAGAGAAGCAACCAGAGAAGAAATTCTTTCAACATTGGTAACTGATCCAAAAATGGAGGTTTCAACGAAACTAATTCTAAGAGAAATTTCGGATGATGATGATTCCGTTATAAATAAGTTTAGAAACATCTTAATGGAAAATCCAATGATGGAGAGAAGCAATATTCCAAAACCTGTGGAATCTGCGGAAAAATTGAAAGAGATGCAAAAGCAAACACCAGAAAGTAAAGAGATTCAAAGTTTTGGGTACTTGGATCCATCATTAAGTAGTTATGATAAGAAGCTATACTCTGATAGTTTTGTGGAAAGCCTGGAAAAGGAAAATTTAGAAACTACTCCAATTTCAATTTCTTCTCAAATGCTTGAAGAATGTAAAGATATAGCAAGTCAACTAAAAATGAAAGAATTGGGTTGCGAGAAAATCTCTGGAGACGCTTCAGAATCAAGAAAGCGTCCTTTAGATATAAGGAGACTTTCAAAAAGAGTGACAAAAGTTAAAAATCTATATGTAAAATCATTCCTAAAGCAAATATGCTTTCCAGGTGAGGTTGCCAAATTATATATTGAAAGGTTCTCAGATTTAAAGGGTTGGAATAAAGCTATGGATAGACATCGTTGGGTAGCACTTCCATTGGTTTCACCGCAAAGTTATATTCCTAATTTGGGAGGATTAAACTTATTTCAAAGAATGATATTGCATCAAACAGTTAAGAAACAAAAACTTCATTCACCAAGAAGAGTGATTATTTTGGCATTTTCAACTAGATCTGTTGCAGAAAAGAAACTACCCAATAATTTAGCAAGCTTAGGTGAATACTCTGGTAAGAAAAACAGTGTTTCTTCTTTAGAATATTCTATGAATGTGGAATATAACCAGGGGATGCTCATTGTTCCGTTGATTGAATTGGCTTTATGTGTGAAAGGAGCTCTTCAGTTAAACAATATAGTAAGTTCAAACAAATCAAAAAAAATAAAATTGGGAACTTGTATTATTGGTGGAGTTAGAAGCCACTCTGTAGCTCAGAAAATTTATAGAACAGCATTAAAGTATCTAGAAATGAGTCCAGATTTGTCAATGGCGAAATTTTTAATTATTCCAGTCAAAGTAGGTAAAGAAAACTTAAGTGAACAGCTTAAACTCTCAGAATCAGGAAATACTGATAAGAATTTTGGTCTCCAAATTCCAGAAGATGCAATTTCACCGGCAGTTTCTGATTTAGAATATAGCAAACTTCAGTTTGAAATGAAATTAGAGAACTCAAAACAAGTTAAGGAAAGATATAATAATAAACTAGCTAATTTAAGCGAAGCTATTTTCAAACTTTATTTAATGAATTCTAGAGAGCTGGATATTAGATCACTTAAGGCAAATGGCCCAAGGTCTATCGTAATTCCAATGTCATTCCCTCAGCTGTACATAAAAGGATACTCTAGAGCTCAGAAACTAGTAAAAAAAATTCAGAATAAATATAAACCATCTTTGAAAAATAGATCATATAGGAATAAACTCAAGCCAGGGTTTATTTTATTAATCAACGACCAAACAGTCAATTCTGGCTCTAATTCTAAGTCATTCTTGAATGAGCAAATTAAGAGAATCCAAAGCTTCTTTACTAATCCTTATAGTTTTAAGAATTTCAAATCGCGTAAACATGAAGGACCAGTACTCGAAATTAAGGGTGTAAATACACTTCAAATAAGAAAATTCTTATTAGATGCAATTTCTAGAGCCTCTAGACAACCATCTGTTGTTCCAATGGTTATTCTTCCAATATTTGTTGATAATAACTTAAAAACCAACAAGTCTGATAGAAAAGCAATGAATAAGGTTTCGAAGAAAAATATCAAACATTCTAATAACATTTAAAATAGCGAACTTGCCCATTATAAGAATTCATTAGGGCTTCTCTGTTCGCCTAAAGAGGATTTTAGTGAAATAATAAAATAATATAAATCTATTCAACTATATATATATTTATACTAAATTTCCATTAAGTTGACAACCAAAATACGCTTTATTTAAAAAATGACAAAGATTATTCTAGTAATTCACTGAATATTCTTTTAATCAATCTAATATAGAATATTTTACTATTTTAATTTATTTTTAATTTTATCGTTTTACTTTAAGTTAATCTCCCCACTCCCACATAACGGTCCTCATGCCATGCAAACTCCATGCATGCATGCATGCAAATGCGCAATCTTTCACCGGTATTTAATCTATACAAATTAATGTGGACAAAAACACGTAATATTATCAATACATAATTTGTATTAGTAAAATGAGAAGTTTTTCATGTCATGTGAATATTTCTTTATTTATCAAATAATTTTTGTTTAGTCTACAAAAATAGAAATTAGTTAAAAAAGAAGATAATAAAAAAGATATATGATGGAATTATAATCCAGAAAAATGTCCAATATACTTAAATAATCATTTATTTTTTTCTTTAAATATGGAATTATTATGGAATTTAATTCAGAAAAAAATATTAATTTAAAAGTACAAATATAAGATGATTTGTGTGCATGCAAAAATATTGGGAATAAAACCAAATTAAAAAAAAAATGAAAACTATGTAAAAATAAATGATTTTTCAAAACCGAATGATTAATAATTTGGCCTGGAATAACAATGGTTTCTTAAATTGCAAAATTCAATTTTTTTGCAAATAAAATGAAATATTTTATGTAATAAATGATTATTTGTATGTGCACCTCTTACCAAAAAGCATTATTGATACCAAAATTATTATATGAATATATAAAAATCAATTCAATATTCTCATCTATTTTTGTATCTAAAGAAGACCCAGGGAATAAATAATTAAGTTTTTTTTTAAATATTAAAGGGAAAAAAATTAGAAAGTGAGATTATGTGTAAATTATGTACTTTAATCAAATAATAGTCTGTGAGAATACAATACACACAATTTTTTTAAAAAAGTGAATTAATACATAATTGGTCATTTTTAAGATTGAAATTATATAATTAATCATAATATTAAATTGAATTGGGTATAAATCCATCATTATTATAGTTTGAAAGAAAATAGTTTTGAAGTTAAAGAAAGACTTGAATCTTTTTTTTCTTTTTAAAAAAAATATTTATGCAGTCTTAAATGTGAAGAAAGAAAACTAAAAAGATAGAATGAAGTCAATATTAGTATTAATATTATTTAATATAATATTAACAATAAGAAGAGTCGAATTGTCAAATAGCCATCTTCAGCACGAAAACAACAAAAAGCTCCAAGAATTCAATAATTTAGTAAATATTCAGAGAGAAAATAACCAAATTGGCTCGGGAAGTCGCAAGAACTCAGTGGAATATGTTGATATGAATTCTGATGACGAATCTGAAGTTTCAACTATTGAAACGGATAACAATTTGAAGGGCCGGAAATCCATACCAGCTGCTTTAAATGATGAAAAAACTAAGGAAGGTGCTAAATTTGTTATGAACTCTGACGATAAAACTAATGAGAGTCAAACTCAGGCTGCGGAAGAGTATAAAGGAGATGGCTTCACATATTATGAGGAATCACCTAAAGAATTGATGTCATATGAATACAATAACTATTCTAAGACACCAATAAGTGTTTTAGTTAAGGAAAAAAATACAGTATATGATAAAGATAATTATGAACAACTGAATTCTCCAGCAACAAAAAAAGAAGAGAATTTGAGATATGAATATCACAAAAAAATGCCAAAATTCGATCAGGATCAAAAAAACATGGCAGCAGACGTCATGAATTATGTTCCAAGATCACTGGTTCATTTTGATTCATTCGATCAAATACCTGCCAAAGAAAGAAATACATTTCTTCAAATCAGAGAAAGACCTGCAGCTACTATATCACCAAATGGCCTTTATTTAATGATGACAGGTAAAGCAGAAGAAGAATGCCCAGAGAATAAGTATGATATTTTTATCAGAAAAAATAAAAATAAAAGTTTGAATAAGTTGGTTAAGCAAAAAAGAGCAAAATTATTAAAAAGGTTTAAAAAATTAGATCTAGAAAACAAGAAACATGGATTAAAGGTTGATGCAAATGATCAATCCAAATTGGATAGATATCAACTATTAACAATGAGTGAATTCTTTTCGAAACGTCAATGGAAGAAATATGATCACAAGCTTAAAGATGTTGTCCTTCATATTGATAGTATGAATAAGGTATTGGAATTGTGCTATATGAATTATATCACGTATTCAAAATATGCATCCACTTCTAAATATTATGAAAGGCTTCCACGTAGAATTAAGAAAGAAACTAATGCAATACAACAAAAGTTCAATACTATACCATTCACAGCTTTGGGAAGTTACTTACCAACTGAGCAAGATTTTGAAATTCTCACTAAATCTGTTAGTAAAAGTATTAAAAAGGTGAGAAGAAGGTTAAAGCTTACTAGAGGTAAAAGGGTATTGTTTATTGCATATCAAAAATCTCCAGTAACTTCAATTAACTTACCTTTGGATGATGCAGCAATTGAACAAATGATTAAAGGCCAAGTCTCACAAAAGAAACAGTATAAGTATAAAAGTTTTAAAAAGATATTTAAGCAGATGAAAAAAACACAATATAAAAAAAACCCAAGATTCAATTTGGTTTATGTTGAAACTATTCATGTATATTTAACAGTATTAAAGAATTTCTGGATGTGTTTGGTTTCTGGAATATTTAAGATATTAAAACATAAGCAAATTACATCTACATGTATTGTAGGTAATGTTCCTAATTATTCTGTTGCAAATATCTTAAATAGAGTAGCAATTGCAATGCTAAAGTCTTCTCCTATCACAAATGTTTCTAAATTCATTCTATTTCCTGTTACTATTGGAAATGAAAAATATGGATGTGATCAAAAACATAGTGATCAGTTATTTGGTCACATGATTGAAAGATGGGACCAACCAATATTTACTTTGAATGGATATCGTATATTAAAGAGTATATGGTATGGATCAAGACTTTATAAATACAATCTGTCTATCGTAAATAACTATGCAAGATCTTTTGATGCATTGAGATACCGTTTTCAAAAAACATTTAATAATACTTCACCTGTTCTTATACTACAACAAGCTTTTCCTTTTGGTTTCTTAACAAGAGTAAGTGATTGTAATCGTTTATTGAGAGATTTAAAGAAGATCAAGTTGATTAGAATTACCTTGGTTTGTTTAAAAAAAAACGGTGGTACAGAAAGTATTAATCAAAATGATTTATTATTAAAAGAAAGTGAATTATTAGGTTTTACTACAACTAAAAAGCAAAGGAAAGAGGGACAAAAAAGGTTGGTTACTATTAATAATGTTAATTCTCCAAAAGATATGGATATAGTAAATGAATGGTTAAATGGTTTAAGAACTAAGATTCTTAATAATAATATTCAAATGATGATCATTCCGATGATGGTGATTGAAAAGAAATCCTTTAGAAAGAATTATAAAAGACTAAAAAAAGTTTTAAGGTTACAGAGAAAAAAGAAGTCATAATTTTTTAATAAGAGACCCCGTTATACTAATAATAAAAACATCATATTCTTTGAATTCTAAGGCTTTCTATTAATTAACCCCAAAATTTAAATTATTATATTTAATTTTAATTTTAATAAATATCAATAGAACATTTTTGGCTAAATATTAATTAATTATATAAAAATAACTTTATTCATTGTTTATCTAATAATTTAAATTAAAAAAAAAAGTGTAAATCTTAATTATATTATCATTCCTCTGCATTTTTACTTTTAATTGTTTCAATCATATAAGGAGATTCGTCTGGTTTCAGTGATAATAATAAAGGATTAATAATAGTATTAGGAGGGATTTGATCACTTGTTCTTAAAATTAATATAACTCCAGGAATAGTTTTAAACCTCTTATCATTTACAGTATTTCCATTAGCTTTTGCTGATATTGTATCTTGAATATTATTAAATATCCTATTTAATACTCCCTCATCTGATCCTGATGCTGATCCTCCATTTACTGTGCCTGGTCCTGTTCCTCCTATACCCCATCCATGTTGCATCAAAATTTCTTTACTTGAATCATCTTTTAAACTGATAGTGTCAAGTAATTTAATAATCAGAGTTTTAGCCAATTCATTGGATAAAAATCCAGAATTTTTTGTTATTCTTTTATTAGTTAAATATTCTACTAGAGAGTTTCCCATCCATTCATTTGTTATTGATGAATCAAAAGCAAGTCTTAATGCTTCTTTTTTCCATTCATTTAAGTTAATTTGATTCTCATCTTGGATACTGGTCTTTAAAGGGTCAGAAGATGTTGGAATTGTAATTAACCTAACCAAAGAATTATTCCTTGGCTTTGCTCT
This sequence comes from Cryptosporidium ubiquitum, assembly GCF_001865345.1. NCBI lineage: Eukaryota > Apicomplexa > Conoidasida > Eucoccidiorida > Cryptosporidiidae > Cryptosporidium > Cryptosporidium ubiquitum. Next base: position 395,350 of record NW_021639828.1, on the reverse strand, counting down.
CCACTCCATATTATTCATTTTAATGAATAGCTCAGATAAATATTTTTCACAATACTGAGAAGTACCTGGACTTGATAAATTATATGGTAAAGTATCTTCAAAAGTAAATATAAAGAGCTTTTCTTGAGCATCTTTAATCTTTAATTTTTCTTGTAATTCTCTTTTTCTTATTAATAATCCATTAACTTCCGATATCCTCTGTTTAATTCTTTTAATAATTCGAATACAAGGTTCTTTATCTGGTCTTGGTGATACCTCAATATTTGCCAAAAATATAGGTGGTAAATTCTTTAATCCCTCGTAATTATGACTCATGTTTAATGAAGATGATGATCTCATAGGTGAAAATATATTCGGACTTGAAATACTTCTAGATTTTGTGATTGCATCCAAACTTTTTCCTGATAAAACTTCTTTACAAGTTCTCATATGTTCATGTATCCACTCTGAAGGGAAATTATTAATGACAGTTTCAATTGTTTCTGGTGTTTGACCATTTTGTGTTTTTTCGTTACTTCCACTACTAATTGTATTTCCTAATACCCTATATATCACAGGTGGTATATTACTCATTATATATCCAGTTCTACTAGTATCACCAATCATTAAAGTATCCATAAAGTCTGTTAGTAAAACAAAAACACGTATAAAAACTCCATTTTCTGTCATCTTTTCTTGGAAATTTTCGAAAGTTATCATTGTGGAATTATAACATTCATCATACTGCATTCCTGGTAATACTGTTCTTGTCATTACTTCATTTTGACTTTGTAACTTTCCAGAATCAAAAGACCGAGAAAATATATCTAAATTTCTTTTAATTGTATTAATAATATTATCACAAGTTATTCCAGATGATGGAGGTCTTTCATTCTGAACATCATGCAGCATATACAAACTCTCTGAAAAACCATTTTCAGTTTTTTCCAGGGGATGGTTGTGCTGGTTTACATTCTTTTCATATTCAGTATTTCCAACCAATGTATTCTTCAAATCAACTTCAGGAAAATCACTTGTAATCTTTTGAACCGATATTGGAGTATTTAAACGTTCCTTTCTACCCAAATTAGATGATAACGAGTCACTTCTTTTCCTTGAAAAATCCTGATTAGGCTGCTCCTCTTCTTCCTTGATCTTATTCTTTTCCTGGTCAAGTATTTTTTCTTGTACTGATTCCTCAGAAGACTGTTCAACAGTGCTTTCTTTATTTGATGAGTTACTTTTCTCACTCATTTCCTTAATTTTATTTTCTAATTCTTTCTTAAACTTTAATGCACTCAAATCTTCATCCCCCACCTCATTCTCATCCTCTTCCTCCTGAGCATAGAAATCAACTTTTTCTTTATAATCACTTGCATCTAAGCCTTGTCCCGGCAATGGAGGAGAACTAATTTCACTTGAATAGCCCTTTAAGTTTTTAGTTTTCATTTCTTTTCCAATATCTTCCGTTTTTTCTGCACCAGGTATAATAATATCGTTACTAACCTCTTCGAATACCTTATTTGAACTCTCTTCATTGTCATCCTGATGTTTATATCTATCAGATTTTTCTTCTCTGGCTTCATTGATATTGTTGCTATTATCATATATATGAAAATCAGAAGAAATTCCGGTACTTGCGTCCCCTTTACCCTTATTATCTTTCCCATGTTGATTTGCCTCACCAGATAATTCTCTCTGAAGAATTAGCTGCTTATTTAACTCAGAAATCGTATTTTGAGTTTCTTCCAATAAATTCTTCATATTATTCAAAGACTGCTCCTGGCCCTCAATTTTCTCTAACAAAATTTCTCCAAGTGAATTTTCAACATCCATTCTATTTACAGATGAATCCGATACCTGATTCCATAGTACTTTACTTTTCTCAATTTCTTCATTGTCCATTACTTTAGATATCTGATTGTTTAATTCACCAAATGTAGAAACTACGGATAATTCCATAGTAGCTAATTGTCTTTGACCCAAAATCAGTAATTTCTTCTTTTCATCATCAGAGAGCTCATCTAGGCCCAAGTTTCTTAATCTATTCAACTCTTCAAGCTCTTTTTTATTTAATGGTTTTATTTCACTGCTTAGTAAATAATCTTCTTGTTCAGCTTCTCCTTGGCCAAACATTACCAAAGCATTTTTATTGGAATTCAAACGTTTTTCTATTTCTGCCTTTAATTCTTTCTCAAACTCCTTCTGAGTACCAGCTTTCGCCTTAATCTTATCAAGTTTTTCCATTGCTATTTTTACATTATTCTCACAATTACCATAATTTAATTCTGCATTTTTAACAATTTCAGATGCTAACATTCTTTCCTTTTCAGCAACATCTAAAGATTTTTGCAAATGTTTTATTATTTCATCAGATGGAGCTCCTGACCTTTTAATCTCTTCCAACTGATCTTTCAGACGTTTTTCAACCTGGGTAATATCATTATACTTTTCTCTTGCAATATTTAATTCATCTTGAGCTTTTTCCTTTTGGATTTTCAAATCTTCTACCTTCTTCATCAATTCTCTCAAACTTTTGTTCTGTTCCTCAACTGTTTGAATCAAGTCGTTATTAATCATCTCTAATTCTTCCCTTGTATGTTGTAATTCTTCTTGCTTTTCTTCTAATTCAAGAATTCTTTCCTTAAGTTCTTTAATAACTTTCTTTGCCTCTTCTGACTCTTTTGACTCAAGAATCTGTAATACATAGTTCAAATAGTCAGTATCTCTCTGTTTTTGTTTTTGGTATGCCAATTCTAATTGTTTCTCCCTATCCTTTAGCCTTTGCTCAATTGCTTGTTTAATCTTCTCATCACTCAAAGTATTTTCCTCAATCTTCTCTAAATTCTTTTTTGCTTCATATTCCAAGTTACTAACCATATTACTCAATCCAGATATTGTATCATCTTTGCTCAAATTTTTCTTCAGTTCACTCAACTGTCTTTCATAAGATTCCCTCATCTCCTTCATCTCAATCTCCTGTTTTGTCTCTAGCTCTATCCTATTTTTCTCCATCTTTTTTATATAATTATCCTTCATGTTGATCAGTGTTCTAATATGTTTATTATCTGTCTCCAAACCTTTCAACCTTTCATCCAAAAATTTTTTCTCTTTTTCAATTTCTTGTATTGCTCCAGATGCTGTATCCAATGCTGCTTCCAGTTGATTCACAGAATCTCTCATATCTCTCCTTAACTCTTCCTGCTTCTTCTTATGTTCTTCTTCCATTTTTTGACGTAATTTTTCTTGGTTCTTCTTTAAAAGATCCAGTATTTTTGCATGCTCCTCCAAATTCTTCTTGTACTCGTTTTCTAGCTGATCCCTATTTTTCTGTTCATTTATTACTGAGTATTTTAATATCTCCACATTTTTTGTTGGAACAAGCGTTTTTCCCTTCTTCTCAATCTTATTCACTCTCGCTGCCAATGCATCCTTTAATATTTTTTGAAACCTCTTTAGCCTCTCTTTTTTAAGTATATTTTGGAAATCGTACTTTTCATTCAATATATCTTGAATGAATATATCTTTGGGAATGTTTGCAATTACTTCTGAAGATTCTGACTCAGTCTCACTGATACTTGTACTTTCTTCTTTATTTCTTGAGGATCCTCTTCTTCTTCTCTTACCGTTTTTTCTATTCCTCTTACTTGATTTATTATCACGGCCCCTGTTTCTTCGTCTATTTTTAACTCTTTTACCCTTATTCTTAGATTTGAGTATTCCTTTTGGAATATGTTTCTCCCTATAAATACCATAGTAATTGTCGTCTATTCCCGACCTGTTCTTTCTCGTTGCTAAAATATTTTGAAAGTTATCATCCTTAGATTTTCCAATTCTGATGATTTGTCTAACCATGTAATCTTCTCCTCTACTCATCAACTCATTATAATTATCTGGATTTATTTCTTCTATATAAGAAAACAACTTCTTTATTGCTCTTCTGTCTTTACCTGTTAAATGATTGTCTCCTTCATTATCATCACCTATATACCATTTTACAATAGCAGTCCTTGCTGCATCTCTAAACTTGGAATATGAAACTGAATTATCATCATCTTGAGAAGAATCTTTATCTTGAAACGATTCATCTGCTTCAAAATTCAAAAATGGTTGCTTATTTACTCTCCTTCCCGTCATTCCTTGAAAATTTACCTTTAATAGAGGATCCTTATAAATATTCAAATTACCACCTTTCCTTTGAACTGGAAATGAAAAAAATTTATCTGGGCTTTCATCTATTGTACTTCTTTCATCTTCAGATAACTCATTATTATCAAAGTAAGCAAGTCTTTGAATTTGTGGGTCATTTTCAGGTGATCCATAGTCATATGAATCTGCCAATTCAGAGCTCTGGAATGGCTGAATTAATGGTTCTTCACCACCAATATACTGATTTTCCAAGTATCCCCCTAGTCTTGGGTTTATCATTAACTGAGAATCTGGTTCGATCTCATCATTTTCGATCCTATTTTGAATAAGTGGTCTAACAAACTTTTCATTTTCAAATTCCAAATAATTATTTGATGTTTCTGGCCAATATAGATTTGTTCTTTCAATCAAATAATCGTGTAGAGAATCTACATCTCTATATTTGTTTACATAATTGGGCCTTTTCCAAAAGTTTCTATACTCGAGCAAGTTTATACTAGCTCTATCATCCGGTTGTATTACCGTATATTCCGGTGTTTCTAATATTCTATTTGGAGGAACAATAATAGAAGAAAAACCATCAGTATTGAAATTTGATATCGGAAATTGTTTGTATTTTGATAACCCTGGAATTTCTTTTGTTCCAACTTCTATACATATCTCTGAAGTAACTGAATTAGGAATCTCATAAACCGGAAGTTTTTCTGGAGAATATACCACCCTATTACGATTTGGAGGTTTAATTACTTCAATATCAACTACATTCTGTGATGAATCAGGAGAATTTGCGTTGGTATTAATTTTTTCTGCATCTTCTGGAATATCAAAATCAATGACTTTACGTCCTTGTGTATTTTCACCTCCAATCACCGCAGGAGTTGGCTTTACAGTGTTTTTACCTTTATTATCCATATCAAGTATGATTTCTTCTTTATTCTTTTGGCCATACCTACCCTTCCAAGCATTCTGGTAATCTCCAAAAATACTATCGTCAACCATTTGCTCTGTTGAAACCAAAAGCATTATCATATATCCATTGGAAGATTGATATGTGTGTTGAGCACATGCTGATAATAATTCACTTACGCGATAAATCCAAACTTTTTGAAATCCTAAAATATTTGAAATATATGGGTGGTATCTTGCACCAGACAATGGCCATCTCATTCTTGGTTTTTGAGAAAGTAATTGTTTGCATGCTATTTCTAGAAATTCTGGAATTTCTGCTAAATCTCTCGGCTCTTTTTCAATCTGATTGGGAGACATCCCCAATAGTAATAACCTAACCGGAATGATATCTTCATAATTAAGTATACTTTTATTACTCTTAACTAACTCAACCTTCTCAAAGTGCCATAATATAATCCTTTTAAAACATGCTCCAGAATCATCTACAGGAACAGGCCTAAGAATTGTATACACTATTAAGTTTTCTTTTGCGTTTGAAGCCGATCTTTTTACATCGTTTTCCAATTTATCTATTATTAGCTGGCATCTTTTTTCTGGAGTAAAATTAACCCAATTTTCATCCGCTACTTTGTCATACTCATTTTCTTCTATCCCTATTTTATACAGCTTTTCTTGTTCAATAAGACTAGCCTGAGTGTCATTTGCCAGAGTAACTTGGAAATTAAGATATAAAAAAGTACAAATTAGACAAACTAATTCAATTGGCTTCATCACTGAGGAATTAATTTCCCAAAATCCTCAATGAACTTATTTTAAATCTTTTTTCAAGTATTTTAAACTTAAATTGATTACTTCTTTTTTCCCACGTAACTTTTCTTAATTCATTCCCAATTTATAATTTGAATTGGTTATTCTATTTTTCAAATGATAATTTTACTTTTAATTTTATAATATTAACTCCTTAGAAATGAATATCCTTTATTTATTTTCCCATATATATATCGTATCGTTAACCAATGACTTTAATTCTATTATTTTGTACGACATGACGTCATTCTGATATATACGTCAAAATGAGCCTCTAAATTATGTAGACCATACAGAATTACTAAATTATTTGATTGTCTAATATTCAGAAATTGAGAGTAAAATAATATATATCCACTGATTAGTAAATCATACTATGTTTTTATTTGTTTATTCAAGTATCTTTATCTCAAGTTCTGAATTAAAATAAATTTTTGACTTTTTTTTCCCACAATTTCCCATTTTTTTTAACATATGCACACAATTTTATTTTTTCATTTGAATTCACAATTTTTATTTTTGAAATAAACTAATCAATTTTCTCACACTCTTACGTTATCACTTGCAATATAAGCTTTGTTGTGCATGTAAAAACAGCAAAAAAATATCCACATGCAATTTTTGATAATAAAAAATGTGTGCATGTAACAATTCAAGTACCGGTGTAATAAAAAATGGCGGGGAGCATCAAAAAAATGATGAAAAAGGATAAAAAAACACAATTAAGAATTAATTAGCTAAAGAAAAAAATTTTTAAAATAACGGTGTGGGGATAATGAATAATAAGCTGTAGTTAGATCAAGAATTTGTAGCTGAGAACTCTGCAAATGTGTGAGCAGTTGAGTGAAACCGAAGATGAAAGGCGCATTTTTGCATTATTTGGGAACAAGTTAGATAATTTAGAGGATCCAGATTTTACTTTGGATGATTATATCAATAAGGAGTTTCCTAATGAACAAAGCTTGTCCTCATCACCTGAGAAAATTAAAGAGACAGCCAGTATTCTTGAGGAAATAGATTCATATATTGGAAAGGAATTAAGAAATTTAGCTTCAAGTAATTTAGTTGTTAAATTTGAAGAGCATTTAAAAGTATTTGAAAGTGAACTTGTTCCGAAGATCCGAGAAAAGGAAATGCAGGATAAACTGTTTAAGAGAGATGTTGAATATATTTTGGGGAATATTCGTGAATTAGATGAAATCCACAAGAACTTAACTTATAGTGTGAATTTCTTGGAAAGTCTACAAATTTTTAATATTATCAGAGCTGATATTGAAAGGCTTATGGGTTCCAGGACATATAGTGAATTGGTTCCAATACTCATTCTAAGCTATGATTTGTCAACTTTTTTAAAAGATCAGCAAGAATATAACAAAGCTGTAATTGAAATTAAAGACCAAAAAAAACAAGATAAGGTTTATCAAGAGATCCAAAATAGCTTGTCAGAAATGGAAAAACTTTTTGGCCTACTTAAGCAACAAATTGTTGAAGATTTCTTAGCATTAATAGATCCATATATATTATTTTTAGGAGGAATAGACGATCAAAACGTTCATTCTCAAATTACTCCTCCTCAGAACCTAGAAGCACCTGAAGAATTTAGAAAACAAATGAGGTCATGCTGCTATTGCGTGGAATTAATTGGAGACCATTTCCGTACTGAAATAGTGGACATGTTCATCACTAAATTGCTCGAGCCTTATTGTAGGTTATTTAGTTATAGCCAGGCTGAAAATTTTTTTGGTACCCAAAACAAAGTGATTGGACAAAACAAAGAAAAGGTTATGGTATCTGCCACTGGAGTTGAGTTTATTGAGAGAAGGTTTGGTTGGTATAGAAGATGTTTGAAAGAGTACGAACAACAATTTGGAGATATTTTTCTTACCAAATGGGAACTACAAACGGAGTTGACTGAAAAGTTTTTTGCATACACCAGAAAAGATTTACTTCAAACTTTGGGAGATATTGGACATTTATTGGATCACCAAGTCATTTTTGAATATAGCCTAAAATGCCATCAGTTTGAAGAATATATAACATCACGTTTTGCTCAATTATACGATCAGCAGCTACTTTTTTCAGAATTGGAAAAGGAAAATCTTCAAGATATTCTTAATAGTAATATCAGTAATCAATTAATCAGGGAATTTTTTGGAAAATTTAAAGCTGATGCTGAATCTTTTCCATACTTGAATCTTTTTAAACTCACAAACTCGGAATCCCATTTAAACAAACTAAAAAAGGAAATGCTTGAGTCTAGCTTTTCATCTCATGATATGAGAGTAAAATATCCACAAATTAAAGGCCTACTAACTGAGTGTTTTGTCCCATATTTAACATCGTTCTTAGAGTTGGAGAAGGAATCCATAATAAAGAAGGTAACTAAAGAACTAGCTCCTGATGATCAAATGACAGAAAATATTCAAATCAAACGTGAGACAGATGTCCTTGGCCATTATGAAACTATTCCTCTCATCTGGAGCTCCTCTAAAAGTCTTTCTCAGCTCATAAACACGGTATTCCAACAAATTGAACATCTACTCGATTACGACGATATTTATATACAGTTCAATGCTCTAATATTACATGCAGTACAAGCATATATAGATCAGAAAGTCATTTCATGCAACATACAACGAGCACTAGACAAAATTACAAATAATAACATCTATTCAGGAGGTTCTTCATTTGAAAACATTGTTGAAGCTGTGGTTACGACTGTCTCCACTCAAACCAGCAAAGTTGCCGCATCCACAGGAGGAATTCTTTTCACCTTAGCATCCCATGATCACATAAACTCCGAATTAAAATATAATGCTCGCAAGCTAGCTGCAACCCTCGGCTCGATTGATTACCTTGAATGGATAAATGCAAGACTGGAGTATATGATTAAAGGAAACCGGGTCAATGATATTTTTGAACTTGATAAGGTTAATATGGATGCTAGCAGTCGAGATCTAAGGCCTAGAGGCCAAAGCGTCATGTTCAGTAATTACATGTGGGTCTCGAGACGAAAAATTCTAGGTTGTGTAATCAGGGAACTATCACGGCCAGTAACACTGAGCATGTCAGAATGGTACACAAAAAAAACACAAAAACTTAACGAGACGATGATGGCAAAGGGCATTTCGGAGTCTGAGTCGCCGAATTTAGGTCATAGCTTTATGGGCAGCACTTCAAGTTTGGTCCAGGTTTTGGGCGAATCCTTGGTGAGACAATATGTCCAATACTCGCAGCACATGCCGACAATTTATAAATACAGCATAATAAGCCAGGTGATCATGCGAAGTTTGAGAGATAACTGGAAATTTTTGGTGTCTCTCAAAGGTCCACTACACTATGGCACACTAGAGGTGGTGGCCAATGAGCAACAGAAGCTATCCTCTCTTTTTCTGGAACTTCCGTCCTATTTTCCAGCAATGTACGTTCCTAGGGCATATGTTGAGAATGTGAAAATCATTATGAACAAAAGTATTGCCTTTCTTCGTATTGCACAAAAAAAAGCTGCTCAAATGGATAATTCTCAGTTTGACCAAACTTCTATACAACATTTTATGACACAGCTGTACAGAAATCTTGAAATCGAGCCTAAAAAAGACGAGCTCTCAGCTTTTCACGTGAATCTGGCTTTAAGACTTGGAAATAACACTGGTCAACACCAGTAGCTTCGCCCAAAATAATCAAGAAAAAGTAAAAAACAATAAAAACTTAAAACCAATATAACATTAATTATCATCAAATTCAATAAACAAAAAAAATAAGTATTGCAAACATTTGCATCTTGTACACTTCCAACAAAAGACTTTCCATTTTGTTTCATTTGGCACTTCTTCAAAGATTACACAATTGGAAATCAATCAAGACCGAGTGGATTTCTATTATGCCAGAGGATGTTCTGTTGACTTAATTGGGAATATTAACGGTTCTTCTTCTCAAATCAAAGCTTCAAAATTCTATTCGGTGTGATAAGGATACATAATTTCGGTAAATCATGAAAGTTTCTGGTGGAAGATGGCCTTTCAACTTTAGAATGTATATATAAATCTAAATTATCTTAGGGCGTTTGGATTATTGGGAAATAAAGTCTGGAATAAACTGGAAAAGTTAAGATAATACTCCTCTTTATAAAAATAAATAAAAATCAAAATAAACCAAACTATGTACCTTAATCATATGAGGCATCAACCAAATCGAATTTTAATTCCTTCTCAGGCAATTATAAATATATATTGCTAACGTTTGAAAAGAGGAGACAAACAATATTGGAGAGAGATATAGAGAGATGATGGGTGATTTTAATTAGATAAATATTGCAAGAACCCATGCAAGGGGGTTGCAAACTCCGGTATGTATTGCATGCAGATTGAGATATTTGACATGAATTTCCCGCAACACTTCCAGTAGAAAATTCCAAATAATTTCAATCCCAATCATTCTATCAGACTGGTTTATTTGATCTCGAAGTATTTCATTAAAATTTTCCCAGAATCAAGAAAACGATCCACAGGCCCTCTCTCAATGCGTTATCAGAAAGAAGTGGGTAATGTCCAAAGTGATAAATATATTTCCTTTCTCAAAATAAAGCAGAGAAAAAAGGTAAGTGTTGTACAAAAGAAGGGTGGCGTAGGATATAATATAAATACAATATTCACAACTTAAGGAGGGTCAGGTTGAGACTTCATAATTACATCATTAACATCACAGTGTTAAGATCTGGCAGCCATTTTTTTTTACCTTATAAAATCAGAGTTTTATGGGATCAGGATCAAGTCTTATCGTTGCTTGAGGTTTCTGTTTGTTCTTGCTTCTATAATGAATCATTTACAGAACATTCAGTTAGGGAGGTATTTCTTTAAGAGGATGGTCCAGAACTGGAGTTGTGGTTGCTATCATTGCTATTACTACTATTGTTACTATTAACATTAACATCATTATTATTATTATTATTATTATTAATATTATTATTATTATTAATATTATTATTATCATTATTATCATTATTACAATTTTGGGGAATGGTGTTGGTAATTGAATCATTCTGAATAATATTATTTTGAGAGCTCTCCATATAACCCATTTGGCCATATCCTCCCTGAGGCAAGTTATTTTTTAATAAATGCTGTACGAAGTGTTCTTGGCCTTGTTTTATGGAAACTTTGAGTTTTCTTCCTTGTTCTGTAATGAACCCATTCATATGGTTAACAGCCTCAGCCGCAGAGTGAACATTATCATAGGAGACAAATGCCACTCCCTTATTCCGGCCACTGGTCTTGTCTACCATAAGATGAGCGGATAAGATGTTGCCAAAACGGCAAAAAAGTCCAACAAGACTCTTCTTATCCCACTCATATGGAACATTAAAAATGAAGATGTTGGCTCCAGGTGGACCAACAACTTCTCTGGAAAAACTTGGACGAAAGCTCAAAAATTCTGGAGGAATCTCCCATTGCGTTACCTGCGTTAATTCATTATGGTAATATGGTTTACCATCAGAAGTAAAGTATTCTTTCCACATACCAATACATCTTGGCATTAAATTGGCAGTAATGGCAGCTGCAGCCGTGGCACTAGTAGTAGAGGTTGGCATTGAAAGTCCAACAGCACGTGAACGAGAGAACATTGCAGCTGTGGAAGTGGTTGTTGCTACGGCCACCCCATTATGATCAAAAAGTGTAATTGCTCTTCCGCACGAAGGATGGTGATGGCCTGTTTGTACGGTATTGGCTCCCCCAGTGAATGAGCCAATGTGCAACTGTTCAGCTAATGGATGATGACCTGAACTTTGCGATAAACCTTTTGAGTTACATCCAATAAAATGTTGCCCTGAATGATGGTTATGAAATTGGTAAGCTGATCCTCCGATTCCAACTGAAGGCTTTGAGCTGCTAGAGGCTTGTTGAGACATTGGTGAGGTTGAAGAAGCTAATGTGCTAGCATTACACAAAACATTATTGACGTTACTACCTGCTCCAACTATTCTGGGAGAATGGAGTTTTTGCATTGGGTGATGTGCAAAGTTAAAATGACCATTAAAGTTGAGAGCTGCTGCTCCAAAAGATAAATGAGCCCCATGAGCCATTAATGAGCTGTTTGAAGATTGGTGATTTTTAGATGCAAAACGGACTTCAATGGGCCTATTAACATCTGTAAGAGTTAAGGCCCCATGCAGAGACTTGATAGCAAATAGTCCCTGTTCTTTAAAAGCATATTTAACAAAGGCACAACCTTTTCCCATTCCGGAATGAGGCTCCCTCATGATGAAGATTTCATTGATTAAACCATATGGAGAAAACAATTCCTTAATCTCTTCTTCTGTAATATTTTTGGGGAGAGCTCCGACAAACAATTTAACTTGATCGACTCCTGGAATACAAGATTCACTTTCGAACCCCAACCTTTCAGGTTCACCAGTGGAGTATTGTACTTTTAGAGGTCCTCTTAGTTCGTCTAAAACTTTAATAGAATTGAGTTCGCGAATAGCAAAATCCGCCTGTGCAACTGATTCCATAGTAACTAAAGCTGCTCCTCTATGGATTCCAGTACTCTTTTCTCGGATCACGGACACATTTACAACTCGGCCATACAACTTAAATAGATCCCGGAGATCATCTTCCTCAATATTTCTTGGAACCCTACCCACAAACAGCTTTATCTCGACATTGGGGGCAGGATAAGCATTAGGAACTGTAAAATAACCAGTTCCAAAGTTATGTGGTGTGCAAAATACAATTGGATCAATATTGCCACTACTTCCAGCGTGGGATGCTGCATTTACAGCTTTACAAAGACGGTGGTTAAGTCTATCGGATTCTGATGTTCGGACTATTCCTTTAAGTGAAATTGAGTTATCGTCTTGGACAATGTCACGCCCAGACTCTTCATATGTCATTTTAGAGTTGCTTAAAGATCCATGGCCAACCAAGGCAGGGCCATCAACACCTCCTTTTATTAATGGTGATGACCCATCATCTTGATTCTTTGGATTTTCAAAAACTGTATTATTTTGGTCCTGCCTTTCAAGACTTTCTGGAACATGACAATTCCGGAGATTTTGCTGATCACATTGGAATTGATTTTGATTTTGATTAATCGTTTTACTAGAGTTATTAGTTGTGTTGGAAGGTTCCAAAGCTTCCTTTGCTGGGTCGGATAACCTGTTATTATATGTGTAATCATCATTAAAATCCTCTTTCTTTTTGCTTTTTTTATCTTCTTCTACAATATGCCGTTGATAATGATCTTCCAATTTGTCATTATTAGCTCTACTTTTGTTAGACTTAATAGACTTGTTATTGTTCTTAGAGCCACTAATGTTCTTTTCTCCAATATTATTTTGCTTTTCTGAGACAAAATTCCGAGTAACATTAACCTTGAGTCCATTTAGGCACATTGGCTCTTCAGATCTCTGCTCACTTATATGCTTAGATACTTCCTCATCATCTTCCTCCTCCCCCTCCTCCTCCTCCTCCTCCTCCTCTTCCTCTCCCTCCTCCCCTTCATCTTCCAAATTAATCTCTTTAACTGTTAAATTCTCTAGTTCTGGCCTAACCCCAGATTCACTATCCGGACTCAATTTGTGGTGTTCCATCTTTCCCCAGTTACTATTTAGTAATGAGATCCGAAAAAAATTGTGATTCTCTCTTCGGAAAAATGGCCGATTTCTCTTGTCCGTAAAATGCTCTGATATGGCAGCTATTCTCAATAATCTCTTTCCTTGTTCTAATCTTCAAGGAACATCTTACTTAGAGTTTGAGCTTATGTCCCAAATAAAAGCAGACGCTTTTTCAGCGGTCAATCTGGAACTTCCTATATTACCCCGTTACTCAGAGTACGAAGTGCCTCCTAACCTTAAAAGATCTACTTCCCCAGATCCACTCCTATTTTCGTTTTTTTCTATTTCTAAAGGAACAGGCCCACTCTATTACAACCTTTAGAGTTTCCTGAGCTATTCTATTCTAGCCTATTCCCCCTTTTTTCTAAGTATTATAAGCTCTTATATAGCTAGTCCTTCCTATTTTTTTTATTTTTTATTTTCTTAATAATACTTAGCCGCTCCCTATTTTGATTACTTTTTATTATTATTATTATTATTATTATTTATTATTATTATTATTATTTATTATAATATTATAATTATTATAATTATTAATTTATTAATTTATTAAATTTTGAATTATTATTTATTATAATTATAATTATTTTTTTTTAGTAATTAAAGACTAGGACCTTATATTAACGAAGGTTAAAGCTTGAATTATATTTATCATAAAAAAGAAAAAATTAAACCATATAAAAAAAAACTATCCCGCTGATTTCTTGTTAATCTTGGTCAACTTTTTTTAAATCCAACTCTTAAATTTGCCAAAAATATCTATTTATTAATCTATTTATTTCTTCTTTTTCCATTTATTTGTTATTTACTTTTTTACTCTTCTTTCTTATTATTTTTTATATTTGCGATACCCAGTTTCCCGCAAAGTAGACAACATGCACATACTTCCGCCGCCGTTAGACGTGGGCGTAACTGCTCGTAATAATAATAATAATATTAAATAGATAATAAATAGGGTAAATTAAATAATGTGAGTAAATAATTTATAGATGAAGATAGAAAAAAATAAATTTGAAAAAATGATATGGAATATAATTTGATAATAGTAATATAAGTTTATATAATAATATAAAGTATTGTTTTGCCCGCCTTTATTTGCTTATAAGTCTTTAAAGAATTATGTCCAGTCTGTGCGGGCCAGTATGAGTTTAAAGATGCATGTATTAATTATTTTTAATAACATTGCTTTAGATCTATATATATATTATATATATATATATATATATATATATATATATATATATATATACATATGCCTTCTCGTAGGGAAGTTTAAATAGGATATTGTGTTAAATTGGTATAATTGATTTACATAACTTATCAAGTATATAATTATATACTAATATAATCAGTGTTTTTTTTTTTCTCAGCAAACATTCCGGATAATTTTGCATAGGTTTTAATAATAAAATAATATTCACATAATAAACATGTTTTTACGGTAGTTAATAGGCTAGTTCGGTTTGCTACAAGGTGGGTGGGAGTTTTTCCCTTTCATAATAAATATTGAATATAAGAACTAATATGCCAGCAGAGGAAAGAGTGAGGAATACGATTCACATAAATAAATGTAATAAGATTTGGCACTCAGTATAATTACTATATGCTTTAAGATATCCGAATCCTCATTATAGAAGTATACATAATTACATGAAAAAATGTTCTGTTATAGGATGTGAAAAACTAGAGGAATTTGAGTTTGAAACCGTATCTATAGATATAGATAGGTAGAACCTTATTAAAATTCGTTATTGTTCTAAATGGAAGATTTGTCAAACAAGAGGACGGCCAGGACAAGTTGCAGAAGTTTTGTAATTAAATATACATTTTGTAAACAGTGCATTTTTTTTCGCGGTATTTTAATAAACTAAATCTACAGGTCCAACCGGTATAGCGTACAAGTATTTATATGTATATATATATAAATATACATATAATTATAATAATAATTATAATAATAATAGTAATAATGATAAATAAATAAATAAATAAATAAATAAATAAATATAATATATATATATATATATATATATATATATATAAATATATACTGCATAAAATGTATTAATAAATAAATAATGGATTTTAATTAGCAAATAAGGAATTATATTATCTTTTTAATTAGGTTATATTGAATCAGTGCGTAACATACAAATTTTTAATTATCTAATCTAAACAATTATAAAGTAAGATTTGATATAATAAGCTACTAGCACAAGCCATTATTATTATATTAATAAATTGCTAGTGTTGAAGTAGTTACACAATTTAACTGAAATTTGGAGATTTTAAAAAAAGTTATTAAGAACTGATTCTGAAGTCTAAAAAGTTATTATAATTCTTCTAGTGATTAAATACTTGAAGTTTATTTAATATTTAATATAATTAATAAACTGTGCATTTGGTATCCACATATTCAGACTATTATTAACTACAGTAATAGGTAGGTTAAAGAATAGATTTGTATTGAAGGCATAGATATGAAGATTCTAAGATTAGCACTATTGTTATTCACATTTATGATGTCAATAAATTTAATTGGAAGCATGAAGAGTAAGTACTACCTTGGGAGGTGGAAGAATGCAATCCACTCCGTGGCCGTTGAAGGTACCGATGATCATCCTATGATGAGTGCAATTTACAGACACAGAGAACACAAGGCTGAGATTATTGCCAACTTTGAGGAATCTGTGTCAAATTTGATTGATGTGATAAAACGTGGAATGGTAACAAGTATGGATGGATATATGTATGGTAGAAGGCAGGTTAAAAAGGCACAAGACTATGATCCAATTTCAAAATTGGCAGAGAGTGATGATGCAAAAATAGCAAAAAAGAAAAAGAAAAAGGGTATACCATTGATGGAATGGTTTAGATACTCATCAGTTTTGAGATTGGCTAGTGAATTTGGGTCAGGACTATTGTCATTAAAAGATTCAGTTCCATTTGTAGACCATTCACCTGACATTCTCAAACCTGTAAGAGTATTATCTATTTTAAGTAAGAACAGAATTGAGTGGAGTTTAACCGAAATTGCCTGTTCTACTTACGGAATAGTAATAAGTCCAATGTACGATGCTTTGGGCCCAGACGGAGTAGCACATAGCATTAATTTGGTGGGCTCTTCAACAGTAGTAGTTTCTATGGAAGCTTTAAATACGATTTTAAGCATTCTTTCAAAATTACCGAAAGTCCGATATGTTGTTTTACTTCGACCTGAAGATGGAGGTGATGTAAACTATCCATTAGATAGAGTAGAGCTTACAAAGGATACCCTCAAAGCTTATGGTGTCCAGGTTTCACTTTCTAAGTACGAAATTCCAAATGATGTGAATTTTGTAACATTTGAAGCAGTGATGAGGCTTGGTGAATTGAATTTGAAGGAACCAACTCCCTCTGGTTATGATGACATTAGTTCGATTTATTTTACATCAGGTACAACAGGAGTTCCAAAGGGTGCAATCCATACTAACGGGAATTGGATTGCAGGAGCATCAGCTTCTCTTAGATCATTTTTGAATAGATCTGACTGTACCCTTGAACCAAAAGACAGGTATCTAAGTTTCTTACCACTAGCTCACATTTTTGAACGTGAGGTGCACCACATAATGATTTATTCTGGAGGAACAATCTGCTTTTACGGAGGCGATATTCTAAAGCTGGGAGAAGATATGAAGGCTGCAAGACCCACCATCTTTGTGGCAGTTCCTAGACTATTTACAAGAATTTACAAAGGCAAGGTATTGCAAGAAGTGAGAAAGAAGAGTGATGGAGTACAGAAATTTTTCTTTAAGATTTTGAAAAAAAAGGTTGAGAGCAAACATCCAGTTAAACATTGGTTTTATGATGCACTATCATTTAGAAAAATCAGTAAAGTTCTTGGAGGGAGGATCAGGTTTACATTGAGTGGAGCAGCTCCCTTGGACGAACATACTCAGAGAGATATGAGAGCTTTGCTGAGAACCCATGTAGTGCAGGGATATGGTACAACAGAAGCTTTAGCTGCATTTTGCCCGGAGTTCACAGACTTAAGTGTAAATAACGTTGGAGGGCCAATTCCTTGTATTGAATTTAGATTCTTGAGTATTCCAGAAATGGAATATGACGCAAAAAGTTACCCAATACAAGGTGAACTTTTAATTAGAGGTAGTACAATTTTTAAAGGATACCTTAAACAACCAAAGGAAACTGCTGAGACAATTGACAAGGACGGATGGTTACACACTGGAGATATAGCCGAATTGACCGAAAATGGTGCAATTAGGATTATTGATCGAAGAAAGCATTTATTTAAACTTTCTCAAGGTGAATACATCTCACCAGAAGCTCTTGAGAACATCTACATTGCTCACTCTCCAATAGTTGGCCAAATGTTTATCACTGCAAAGACAACAGAGTCTGTGATTGTTGCAATAATTGCCCCTGACTCTGATTTCGTTAAAGATTGGTCTAGAAAGAATGGTATTCTTATCTCATCAGATTGGCAATCTCAGTTTAGACAAATCTGTAATGAAGCCAATACAAAATACCTACGGGAAGAGATTAACACTCCTCTTCGTGACGAAATTATTGCTTCTTTAAAGCAGGTGGAGGACCAGCAAGGAATAAAGGGATTCAAAAAGGTCAGTGACTTTTATCTTGAGTGCGATGGATTTACAGTTGAAAATGGCATTTTGACCCCAACTAACAAGCTCATGAGGCACAAGGCTAACAAGGCCTATCAAGAGCAAGTTGAACAGCTTTATGCAATAATAAACAAGAAGTTTGGAAACAAGCCATGAATGAGAACACTCATATCTGACTTGACCCCTTTGTATTTCTTTCTGTGTGAGAACCCTTTGCTTTTATGATTTATTACTATTCAAATCTCCTCCCAGTTCATTTTTCTCCAGAAGACCCCCCCTTCAATACTCAGTCTTAGCTTTACAGAATCGGGCTTTTTTGATTACTTTTCTTCCATTTAGGCGCCACTTTTACAATCACCCTTTATTAAATGCCGGTATACATCAATTCTTATGAATGAATTGCATGCAAGCCCGTATGACTGCATGCCAAACATTTTTTCTCGTATCTGGCGGGGTTGTGGTTTGAATTTATATTAGTTGTGAAAATACAAGGTCCAACTAGGTGGAAAGAGATAGACGAATATACAGAAGTGAAGCGAGAAGTTATGTAGGGAGATCATTTTATTATTTTGGTGTGCCTTGAGTAGCTTGCTCAAAATTCTCCGTGGGCTGGTTTTTCTTGGAGACTCTAAAGACGAGAAATGCTAGATATGAGCTCAGTATTATGAGCCTTTCCGTGCATAATATGGTGTGACGTTTGAAGTCTAGAGAATTATGGTTTAAAGAGGACGTTCTCCGTATATTCGTATTTAGCAATACCTCGAATGAACTTTTAAGTGTTAGTATTTGCATTACAATATTGTTCTTGGAATTCCAGTGCTTTTCTCGAAAAAAGTAGATGTTTTTTGAGATATTTTCTTCCTTTTTATTAGGGCTCAGAGTTGAGCTAGTTTTTATCTCGGATTGCCCTTGGGGCTTTAGTTCAGGTTCTTCGATTATTTGCCCTAGAATTAAAAGGCCTTTTCTGTATTTGTCCCAGCAAACAGAGTCAATGAACAGATTTGGGATGAAGATGACCTTGTGAACTTTGGCGTCTTTTTTTTTGTGAATATCCCAAAATACCATTACACTCAGATTTCCAACTTTATGGAATCCAACGTAGAGCAAAAGGCTCTTTTCTTTAAGGAAAACCCAGTCTACTTTTTGGGATTCTTCGATCTCTTTTAGCCCAAAACTATGCGCAATATTAGAGTTTCCTTCACTAGTAATGACATCATTGCCTAGATGGTTGTTCACACTCCCTCCGTTTTCTTTTCGATTACTTCCCTGAACTGAGAAGATGCTATTCAGCATTCCAATTAAGTCCAACGAGAGTAGTTTGTCCTGTCCGCCAAAACTCCAAAGTCTTTGCTTCTTACCATCCAAATCGGATAATATACAAGAGAAACAAAAACCACTTGAGTCAATATCTTTCGTAATCTTTCCGAACCTGGAAATGTTTTCATTAATATTTTTCTGGCTGTTCTGTTTTTTTGGTTGATCTTTGGGTAGATCTGTCAAATCAGGGTTTACCAAATCCATCTGAATGATGCAAGAAACCTTTTCATATCTAAGAGGGATATCCACAATGGGAAACCAGACGGATTTTCGAAAGTCCTGATGGTTATCAATGGAATGTCTGCTTACCAACATAATGCCTCCTTGTGAAACTGCTACAATATAGCAACTAAACTCATGGAATTCTATGCTTACAACCAAGTTAACGTTTCCCATATTGAATTGTTTCAAAATCTTTTCTTTTTGTGCCATTACAAACATATTGTGAAAATCAATATGTTCTGGTTGCGTCAAGTTAAGTAATGAAGCCTTGCTAGACAATTTAAATCTCAGATAAATCAAATCTCCTGACAGAGTACCAATTGTTACATAAGCAGAACCTTCATTACATACCAGTAAATCGATGCAAATTGGTTTGTTCCCAAAAAGATCCTGTTTGCTTGAATATACACACTTAAACCCAAGTTCCTCAAATCCATACATTGAAATATAAAATGATAATCTTTCTTCAAATTGATCTAGGAGTGCCAAAAGTACAAATTCTCTAGGCTTTTCATAAATGGATGTCAAAAAAGAGAATTGTATCCCTGTTCTGTCATTTGCTTCCAACTGACTAATTTTTGAAAAATCCAGCTTTTGAAAACCACCCCTGGAGTCACAGTAGTCCTCTGCAAAAATTAACATAAAACCATCCTTTTCATTCAAATTAAACTTCTCCTTGTTATTATCAAATTCATCTTTTCCTAGCTTATGGTTTGGTCTTAATATATTCTCCTGAGAAATCAAGTCTCTCTTAAACATATCTACTCTGTTTGTAGTATTAGAAAACTCGTTATTCAGAGTCTTTACTGGTTTTAAGTGATTTTGTAGGTCTACCATAAAGTTAAGGGTCTCAATGCTTCCTTCTAGGTAATTCTCCTCCTGCTTTGGTTGTTGTGCCTTCTGATTAAAGTCGTAATTAGCTTCCAAAAGCTGGGGATTAGTTTTGAATAAGACAAACCAAGGCATATTAGCACACTCATGATTTAAGTGTTGCATTATAGTGTATTCTTCTAGAGATATTAAATCTCTCTTAGGATGAGGATCATTAAAAAGCATTATAGGCACTTGCCCAAATTCTTCGACTTGGGCTTTCAGTGCAGTATCTTGGTTCTCATCAGATATTTTTCTTAAGTAGATTTCTTGATTTAGATTACTGGCTAATTCATTAGTGCATTCCTGAGCTGCGTATACCGGTGATTGGTCAGTCCTGATAGCTATAGAAGAGTTAATATATGTAATTGGATGAAAAAGATTGTCAGAGTTGTAAGCCTCAGATCCTCTTTGTTTGAATCCAAAAATCAAATCAATCCATTCGTGAATGTGTTGACTCACTATTTGTCCCTCAAGAGCATATCTCATAGTCTTTAGAAACATCTCAGCTTGGCTAAGATGAGTTGTATTTAGTGATGCAGTGTTTAACTGGTTATTGTCTGTTCCAAATTGCCAATTTGGGATTTGAACATTAAGTAAAGACCCAGAGTTTGTTCTGATATTGAGCTTATTGTTTAAAAGAAAGTCAGGATTCTGCTCGTAAAATTGAGGTATTAATTCCATATATGTAGTTTTTCCTTCAAGAATAGTTTTCCAAGTGTCACTCATTGAGTGAAACATTCTGTTCCATACATCAAAATCTCCCCCATGTAGTTTAAGTTGGTACTCTGGGAACTGTCTAACTAGAAAATAAGAAATATATCCTGGAGTTGAATAGTGAGACCCATAAAGAAATTGCTCTGAAGTTGGTAGGTCCTTCATCCTACTTTTAAGCATCTCTAAGTTACTTCTATTAATTGAACCCAAAGGTTTAGATAAGTCTCTATAATTGGACGGCTGAGAAAGATCCTGCTTGGAATTTAATACAGAATTAAAGCTCACTATAGTCCAGGGGTATATGGGATATTGAGTTAAATCTGCCTTTGACCTACCACCAATACTATTCAAATAATCCAAATAATGGTAGGTAGAGATTGATCCATGTATCCAGAGATTCTGGATGTGCTTTTTAAAACATGGGCTTTGACTAGCATAGAGTGGATCTACAAAAAGCATAGGCAGGCAAGAGGATGAATTAACGGATGAGCACTGACATGATGCATATTGGGGTACCTGACTATTCCATTGACATCCTTTGCTATTCAAGTTCATTAAGTAGGATTGGAGAAAGGCTACAATATGTTCCCTATCTTGAGTTGATTGAAACTCGAGAAAAAAGCTTCTCCAATGTGCTCGTCTTTTACTTGACATGATGTGAGGTTTAAGTTCTTTTCCATATATAATTTCCACAGAGTTTGTCTTCATGGAATATATCCTCTTAAATATAAACCATATGTTTTTTAATGGAATTCTTTTGTATGGTTTGTTTGAAAAGTTTGGAAGTGGTTTAAAACAAATACCAGATGAAACAATGTGTAGAATCCCTCTATGCTTTGTAAAGGGTTTGATTCTATTGACTATTAGAGGCTTAGAAATCAGAAATTGATCTCTGTGGTCCAACAAAAATTCATATTCAACATTCAATATTTCCTTATTATATAGAAAACTAATCCACTTGCCTACCAAATCTTCCAGTTTATTTATAGAGCCGTGTTTTTTGGAGTGTTCCATCCAAAGTTCATTAGAAAGATTCATTATATATTGTCCTATCTCATTTTTAATAGTGATTTCAAACTCAAACCCGCCCTTATTAGATGTACAACTTTCAGAATCTTTGGAAGATAAGACTTGATTCGGAGTAACACTTCTTGATTTACCATCAATTACTTGTACATCCACAAGACGAACAACTTTTGAAAAGACTATCATCTTAGAATGAGTGCTGTCCAATTTTATGTCAATTATTTGGCTAAATAGAATTTTTATCATACTGATGGTTGAGTCATCTGGTTCAATTATTATGCTTTTGCTCCCAATTCTTATTCTTCCTTTGAACGCATTCCCAAACAACCTATGAATACTTTTGCTTTTACAAATACATGATACATCAGTAATATACTCCTCATTTTCTTCCAATATTAAATGTGAAAACTGCCTCACTCCTTTTAGTGCCATTTCCAATTAAGTTTTTTTATTACCTTTTGATGAATTTTTGCTCTTGCTTTTACTTTTCTTCCTTCAACCTTTGAATTATCCTATCATTAACAACTTATATATACTATTCTTTGCCCCAAATACTCAAAATTTGAATGCCCAACTCCACTATATTACTTGTACATCCCAGTGAACTTTCTAATTTTTTCGAGGGTTCCCGCCAAAATCATTAATGGACTAAAAAGGTATCTGTGTGTATATGCACAATACACCCAGTTTTGGCGGCAAATGTGTAAATATATATTTTGCATGAAATAATGATAGATAGGAAAACGTCAAGAAACAGGACATATTGCAAATTATGAAGTAGAGAAAGATTAATAACTAGAGAATTAAGTTGTCAAACTTGTAGAGATGAACAACAAAGCTAGGGATAATGTTAATAACAGGCCAGTGAAGATTACAGTTCCAGATTCTAGTTTGAGAAGAACAGATGTAGAAGTGAGGGAGCTCGTAATTTCATTAAAGGAGAGAATATTTCTGGACCACGAGCTAGTAAGTAGACTTAGATATTTTTGGCCAACAAACGAGCTTCAGGAGCAATTACTATTTTCAATTTGCAAGGATATTCCAAGAAATGACAATCCAACAGAAGATGCATCCCACTTCAGGCTTCAGTTTATGATGGAACCTTCAAAGTATGGGGGTGCATTTAATGACTGTTGCGAGTGGCTGGGTCCAATTAATAAGTTCAACTATTGCCCAGCAATTAAAGTGCATTTACCTAATACCTATGAACCTTGGATAACTTATGCTTCTAATGTACTAGCATATTTATTCGGAAAGATTCCTGGGTGTGACTCTCCAAGCAGCTTTCTCAAGATGTCCGCAATTAAAGCAAATGAGCCTTTTCAGATGTCTTGTGGTAACAGAAAGTGCATCCGCATTTCTCATATAGTCTACAAGGAAGGAATGAAAGGATATTCAGTCTCAGAAAGAGTTAACCCATACCCTGATTATGTCGATATAGATGAGGCAATGAAACCAAGTATGGAAGCCATTGATATGAATGGAGTGAATGGTAGCTATATTCAAAACGACCAGAACACATACCAAGGAAGTTCCCCTCAGGACAGTGTAGTGGCTCAGCTTCACTACTAAGAAGTAATTCAATATTAAGCATCTATTAAAGTAGCTTAACATTGCAAGAATACTAAGCTTTTTTTTTTTAAACTATATAGGAAAAATCTAATTAAATAGAAAGTTAAAGTTTTTAATTGTTATATATAACCTATATATTCTAGCTTAAATTTAAGCCGTATTATTAGCTAAATAAAGCAAATAGTTCATCTTATTTGTGATGATACTTGTGCCATGTTTTAAAACCAAAGCAATCGTCAACTTTTTGGTCTTTGTGATAATTTTTAAATTGGAGCCCACCTTCATTATGTTTGTAGATATAAAGATGAGACATTAGAGAGTTAACTACAGGTTTACTTTCTGAAGGAATTTTTGCCAATAAAATCTCATCTCCCCTCGGTAACTGGAAGTCCAGGATTAAATATTCCTCTATACCAGTCTTTTTGTTTGTTACTTTAACTTTGGCAGGATACTCCAGATTAAAGTTACCGCTCGAAAATTCAGACCCTTTAAATACTTTATTTAAAACTTCCTCTACTACCTTTCTGTGCTCAGTCTGAATACTACTGTCAATCATGACTCTAATCCAGCGTGTTACCCCGTCAGATCCATCTACCTGAAATTCTCCATTATCCAAAGGTTTAATTCCACTTTTTTCATCTGCTATTAGCTTTAAACCAAAAACTTCCCTCGAATTATATATATACTCCTCGTCTTCTTCATCTTCCCAGCTTCCTTCAGAGTAATTTTCCTCATCTGACGTCAAACTTCTCTCTGAATCTTCAGAGTAATATGATGAACCATCTGAAACCATATCTACCAAATCCTCAAATATTACCCTAATTCAACAGCTTATTATTTCAATTATCTTGTTTTTTTTCCTAATAGTCATTTAATACTATTAATTGCTATTTTTTATAATAAAATAATTCATACTCAGGCTTCCCGCCCAAAATGCAATAATTTTGTTGCCATTTTGAACCCATTAAATATATGGGAAAATGCAATGCTTATGCATAATATTGAGGTGAAAACAATAGTAATAAAGGAGGGGGAGAAGAAAAGAAGAAATAGCAAAGAAGAAATAGGGGGTTTTGTTCGAAAAAATTAGTATATTGTAATTATAAATTGCTTGGAATAAATACGTTGAATGAATCTTGAGCAGTTGAAATTGTTAAGCTTGGGATTTGTTTGTGCCATTTCGCTTCCGCAATATGCTCTTGGCCCATATGCAAGAAGAGGAGTTTCTTTGGAATATTTGGTATACTGCTGAGAGTGGTGTTGGTCTTAGAATCAGAAGTATCCTCTTCAATACCCTCATCATCAATCGCAATATCCCAGAAACTAATGGAGTTATCTAAGGAAGCTGCAAGGAAAACATCTTGATCTTGGTGATGCCAGTCAACAGAAAGAATTGGTTCTCTGTGGAAGGTGAACGTCTCAAGTGGATCTTTTGTGGAACGGATATCCCATAATTTAATAGTAGCATCATCACTTCCACTGAGTAAAAGGTTTTCGCAAAAAGGATTCCAAGAAATACAATTAACATCACCGTTATGTGAGTTATAGATAGTAAGTTGATCAGACTCGCCTCTAATATCTACAATGCATATATTGGAATTAACAAGCCCAGCTGCAAAAATACTACTGCTATTATTGTCACGTTTCCATTGTATTGCTTCGACACTGGATTGGAAGTTTCCATGGATTGGATTTACACTCCAGGTACCTCCTTGCACAGGTTGCCAAAAGCATATATTCCCCTTCCTATCTCCAGAAGCAAACTGAGCAGTTTTGTTGGGATTCCAATCCATTGAAAATCCTTCATCAAGGTGACCATCATATGTATACCTCGGTTTAATTGTAGATTTCTTTGCAAGATTCGATGGTTTTAGCGCTTTGGAGTTTCCTTGATCAGTGTTTAAACTATTGATGGATTCCGATATATCCCACATACTAACTTTTCCAAGCTCAGACCATGTTGAAACCAAATTTGGAAGTTGAGGACAAACTCTAATACGGTTAATTGTTCCTTTGTGAGAAATTGCCTCAACGTTTACAATAGGATCTTCATCAGCAAAGTTTTCATCATCCGAATCATCAGAATCACTAAATTCAAAGTCACTGTTGTCATTATCGTCTCTGTCTCTTCTGGTTTTGTGCATTCTAGACCATTTCATTAAAAGTATATGATTATTATCCTCCATATTTGCTTGTGTTCCTGCAACAACATAACATGTATGTGGGAACTGGGTTCTGTTATCTCCAAGTTTATCAGGCAAAATATCCAGTGTTAAACAACTCCATTCAACTAAGCATTTGTGATACATTTTATATGCCTTTGGCTCATATACCAATTCTTGATTTTCGTCGCCTTGACCTGGAAGCCAGTAATGCTCTTCGATCTCAACATCTTCATCAATTCCATCCACAATTTCAGAACCATCTTCTGTTTCTCCTCTTATAACTTCTTCTTCGCTTTCAATTTCGTCATCAATATCTTCTGCAAATTCTCCCTCAACGTTAATCAGTGCTTCTTGTTTTTCATACATTTCAGATTTGGTCTTGCTGGGAGTGAATTTGCTAGGAAGCTCGTCTTCTCCAACTTCAACATGTTTTCTAACCTATAATATTAAAAATTGATAGTTAAAGTATTAAATTTTTCAAATCGAGAAATAATTTTTCATATAGATGATATGAATCCAAAATTTCTGCATTCAATTAAAATCATTTAGTGAACTTACCTTGGATTTGGTCGCCATTTTTTCTATCTGTACTTATAGGCTAAAATATCTTAATATTCCTATCCTTGGCAAATAATCCAAATATGTAAAAAAAGTAAAATCAGACAATTTCCGCCACTTGGTTTTACTTTTTTTTTCCTTAAGAAATGCCTTACTATTAATTCACTTAGTTAAGGTAACTAGCTGGCGGAACATTATGGCGCCATGCCCGTTAATTATTTTTTTTTTGCCAAATTTTTATAGTCAAAAAAATGACTTTATATTTGGAACGAGATATCATCCTTAATTGCATAGGATTTTACTTAGAATATGAAAATCTACCAGGTATTAATTTTTTTTAATACTCTTTCACTTTCGTTAAAACATATTTTACCCCCCTTTTTTTGATAATTCTCTTTTAGAAAGTTTACAATGTGGATGCAATGCATGCATGCAGTTAATACATGCAATATAATACAATTATTATACAGAATACAAAATTATATCATAGTTAAACAAAAAATAGGAAATTTGGGGAATTGAATTCTAGCTGAAATTTTACAAAAGAAAAAAATTAAAAAATGAACCACTAGGTGAAGATAATAATTAAGAATGCTTACAAATAACTGAGAAAAAAGAAAATATCTCAAATTAAAATATTTGATGACTATTTGAGATGATTAAAATTGATACTATATAAAAATTTACTCGGTTGAAAATAATTATTATGAAGAAAAGTCGCTTTACTTTTGAAATAATAATCTAGACAACAAAAATGGCCACAAATAACAGACAACCAATAGATACAACAATAAGAGCACCAATTTCCTGTGATGTTCTGAGCCAAGCTTTTGATACATCCATACTTTATGAAGCAGTTAAAGCTCCAGAGGGCATAAGCAAGGATGAATGGGCAGCACATAAAGGTATGTTTTGAAAACAAAATGAAGATAGATAGAAGCAAGAATACTTTTCTTGCTTTTCAAAATATCTTCAGTATTTTTTACATTCTTTACTTATTTTTAAATTCTCAGTCATGGATTTGTTTAAAGACGCTCAAATG
Organism: Cryptosporidium ubiquitum; assembly: GCF_001865345.1. NCBI lineage: Eukaryota > Apicomplexa > Conoidasida > Eucoccidiorida > Cryptosporidiidae > Cryptosporidium > Cryptosporidium ubiquitum. Next base: position 367,780 of record NW_021639828.1, on the reverse strand, counting down.
GCATGGGGATTTGTTAGCAGTGTTTGCCATTGCCCACTTATGAGAGCTCATTTCATGGTATTTAAATGGCAAGAAGACCCAAAAAAGGCTGCAATGCCTTTGCCTGCAACTGTGTATATAAAGTCTCTGTTTCTATGGGTGGATTCACAAATATCAGACACCAAAATCTTCCCTTTAAAGCCTGGTAAGTTCAAATTCAATTTAGAAACTCTATTTTTATTAACTTTTTTATATCAAGGGGTGCCTTTTGCTGACGACTTTCAATTAATTGTCAAAAACTTGCTAAGAAGATTATTCAGAGTATATAGTCACATTTACTGTCATCATTGGCCTCATGTAGAATCAATTTCAGCAGCAGCTCACGTCAATTATTGTCTTAAACATTTTGTATATACTGTTCTCCTTAACAAATTGTTAGAATGTAATGAACTCAAACCTTTGGAAGAGCTGGCTAGTTATATTATGGAAGAAGGAGAAAGTTTTGGACGAAATTCTGTTGGTCTTGCCAATAAAATTCAAGAAAAAAATTCAAATGGGGAATGCCAAAAAAGTCAAGTAAATCCAATCCTTGTTAGAACTTACATTAGCTCTCCTGAGACTCATATTCCTTCAACTAACAGCTTAACCGCAGACTCACCCATTTCCGAAGATAGAATTGAAATTTCACACACTGTTCCAAACTCTGGAGAAGACCCTCCCATTACAAAGTCTATCAAGCCCAATATTCCATCCTATCAACAAGCTATTACAAAAGCTCAGGCTGTTGGGAGAGTCCAATCCACATGTAGTGATAGTATGCTAATTACTACAAGTAAATCCGATGCTGATAAAAAAGATAATTCTATACATTCCCGGAAGATCAAAACTTATCCTTGGACGGAGTTTGCAAAAAAGTTGATTCTATGCACAAAGAGAAAGAAGAAAGATGGCAAGTTGTTTAGTAGTGGCTTCTTAACACCAAAAGCTACTTCAGAAAACCTTTGATATAAGAAAAAAAAGCTATTTTCATTCTTCAATATAACTTTCCTGACGCTTTGATTTTAATTGTATTCAATTCAGGTAAATATCTTCTTTTTCCAAAAATATGGCCATTCACAATAATGAGGAAGGCTCCCAAGCAATTGGAATTTTCGCTCTAAATATTTTAATACTGACAGAATTTAGTTTCAATTCTGTAAATAACTTACAAGAAGATTAAATAAGGCAAACCTTAATTACTTCAGCAAGTTAGAGGGTATATATACTCCTAATAATTTACTCTAAATACATATATAATATTATCAATTCACCAGACTTTCCTAGCATTAGAACTAAAACCCCCAAATTTACACCTATATCAAAATAATTCCATCAAACTACACAAGCTTCATGTTCTTAAAAATTAAATTGATTGCATTTAATTAGATTTAGGCATTGTTTAAATAACCTGTGAATATGAACAATTATACCAGATCTATATTTACATGAAACAAAAGACATTTTGAATCATTTTCAAGACTTAAAATTGATTAAGGGAAACTAATATTTATTATAATATCTATTTCAATATCTTTCATTCTCTATTGAAAAATAAAATTAGAAATAAAGTAAATAGATTAGATAGAGTTACAAAAATGTATTAATTAAAACCTAAATCATAAGATATAATTCTGTTGATTATACCTTTGAGCAATCACTAATTATAATTTGGGAACTAATAATCTGATAAAATGCCAGTTATACTCACTTCATAATTACCTTTAAAAACCCCTAATAAATACGAAAGGCTGGCCTCTACACAATTAAATGGACATTCGTTTGAATACTACCATCTGTACCTCGAGTCCAAGCAATTCGAGCTTTATAGAATATCAATGAAATCGGCCGAGTAATAATAGGTATTTTTACTCATCTCTCCTTTAATAGCTTAAATAAAGCTTAAAATTTTAAAACTTTGTAAGCTAGTTTACTTATATATTCTCCTTGTAGGTGAAACATATAGCTTTAAAACTTGATCTCATAGATTCTACTAAGGTAAAAAAAACTTTTCTATTCATATTCAAACTTCTTTTGACCATTTTTCTTCTTTATATATATCTCAACCTAAGAACCTTTAATTAGCACAAACTCTAATGTATCTTCAAGCAAATCCTAGACCACTACATGACCTTAAAATCATCTATGCAGAGCAAAGTTGGATATATTTCTTCTGTAATTGGCCAAATGATAACCGTGACTAGTTCTAGCACTGCTACTGGCAGTGGTTGTTAATGTAGGACAGGAATCAAAACAATGGTAATTAGAAACCCTGGCAAATGCCTCATCCGCATGCATGCATTTACTCATTCCACATGTAATTACATTATCATGATAATTTTTGGTGGCGGTCTTTTTATGTGATTTGTCAGCCATTTTGGATTTTCTAGCAACTAAGAGCGAATATCTCCAAGCCTTGGCATCTCTCCAAGATCTAGTACAAATTTCAAGAGTAATTGGCCGCTTTTCGGTCGATTGTATATAGTCAGTGCCAATGGATGAAGGAATATCGGATGGAAAGTCAACATTGAACTCTAAGTCAGAAACAATATAATCTTCAATAACAGACGCTCCAAGATAAGAAACTGTGAAACTGAAGCCATGAATACTCTCCGAGATTGGACCAACAGAAAGTATGAGCCCAGGGTCAAGCATATGGACAGGGTTTTTTGACTCATTTCTTGGATAATAGAGATATAATGTGTCAAGAAGGAACCCATAAGGGTCTATTGCCTGGTTATTGATTCCAATATGTACGCCTCCACTTCCGATATTTAAAGTTAAGTTACTTAGAAAATTGTTACCTATTGGTGAAAATAAGGTATTGTCAATCTGAGTTTTATGATCAATAGATTTGACCTTATTCTTAATATCAGAGTCATTCATATCAATAATCCCATCCATAGAGCACTTTGATCTGTGAGATTTCTTTATGACTTCAAGTACGGGAATGGAATCTCTATTACTTTGGCTTTGAGATTGATTTTGAGTGCAACTATATTTGGAACAGGATGAGGTGCTGTTTTTAGAGGACATTCGAACTTCTCTATATAAATCAAGGCAATCCCCAAGAATAGTTTTTTCACTCAATAATGGAGATGGATAAATCTGGTGTGAGTCTGAAAGTGATCTTGAGCTGATCATAAGCGCCCAGAATATATCATTACTTTGTAAAGAGGGTATTATCGGATTACTTCTTTTAATATAAACAAGCCCAAAAACACAGTTATCGAGAAAAGCCTCTTTTGAAAGACTTGATAGTTGGTTAAGCATAAGTTCTGACAATTGCAAGCTATACTTATGCTGCTTATTCCTTACATACTCTTCATCCTCCTCAATAGTAGGAGGACAATCATGGTCATATATACACAAAGCACTATCAAAAGGTATAAGAATCTCGTCAGTCTCACATCCCATAGAAACATCCTCAATTTCTGTAAGAGAACAAAATACCTCAGAGTCTTGGCTATTCTCCGAACCCTCCATGCTTAAAGTTGGAGAAGCCGCACCAAATCTAGGGTGGCTTTGGCTAATATTTCCAAAAGGGGTATCCTCGCAGAGCTGTTGGATCTGATGGGAATCGTGATGGTGACTGTTTTCGAACTCCTTTTGCATTAATCTCTCATTAAATTGATACTCCTTATCAATTGATAGAGTGGAGATAGCCCTTGTTTCAAGTCCATCTCTGAGATAATTCAAGTTTCCTTTCCTCTTAGAACCGGCTCTATCCCCCTTTAATTCTCTGGAAACCATCCAAGCCTTACAGATCACAACATACAATCCACGATCCTTTAAGAATTTCTTTTTATTAGAATTAGATAAGGTTTCAGGACCAACTTCTATAGCTCTGGTCGCAGATTTCTTGAATGGCTTCAGAAAACTCTCCACTATATAATGTAGACATGACTGAGTTGCTTCTATTAGCATATTACTAAATCGGAAATTTTTTGAGTCTTCGGCTTTTGAACGGTACTTCCTACTCTTAAGGGTCCAAAGAATAATAGCGTCCATCCATTTGTCCTTTTCAGTTGGTGTAGAGGCTTTAAGTTGATAATCTCTATGTGGTGTACTTAGGGTTATTCCAAGTGGGCCATCAGCAAACACATTTTCTACTATCTTGAGATTAATTGATCCACGAGGCTGTTCATCTCTAAAACTTGGTTTCTTTGCCCAATATACCAATGTTCTGTCCTGTTCTAAAAGGGCAAAATACCTACTTTGCCAGCCTCTACCTATTACTGGGCTCCACTTCTTAAGATATCCAGAAACATATTCATGCTCAATTAATTCTTGAACCATTGAAGCCGATCTTTCTATATGATCCGCCTTTAAACTTGACGGATGGTACAATTTACCCATCTTGAAATAGATCAAGGTGAGCACAGGATTACTATATCTACATAAACCTTGATTTTATATTTCTGGAACAGAATTGAATTTGAACAGACAGATATTTGTTGAATACTTTCTAACCTTTAACTCTACGTCTCAAAAATTCCTTTCTTCGGCTGGATTTATGCCAATAAAGCTTAGACTCTGCCGTGTTATAAGGCGGACAGGAGCCTGTTTTAGCGGATAAATAGAGAAAACTGATCTCCAAGTTTTATGTTATTATTCTTACAAATTCTTCGATTTCTATTTCTCTGACTTGGAATTTCCTCTGCTCTGCATCCAGGCGCCACACATGGCGCCATTCGCCACGTCGAATACTTGAAAAAAGTTAAATAGCTGAATATGTATATTTATATATATACATATATATAAATATATATAACAGTAATAATAAAAAGGAGGGAAGTATTGAAAAATAACCTGAGGTTTTTGTTAAGTATAATTTATATTTTACAATTAAGTTAATGTATTGGCCTATCAACGTAAATGTAAATTTTATACGCAAATAGAATTATGTATTGGTATTTATTCTTGTATAAATTATATATTAAAATAATAGTGTAGTTAACAAGAGGTATACGTAAATGATTAAAATATGAATATTTAATCAGTACATCTGAGACTTAAAAAAGGGGTCGTTGTTTTCGAAGTTTCTATAAAAAGATTCTTAAATCATATATTTCAATTCATATTTTTTTTACTGTTCAACGTTTACTCTTCCTTACCTGATTTTTCCTTGTTATATCATCCTATTACCTAGACAAGCAAACTACATAGATTTAGTCTCTTAAAACAAACTCACTCAAAATAGAAATTCTAAAAACGGAAGGCAACGGTTTCGTAAGAAAAACCCACTCTCGAAAACGAGAATGCCCTCCGGACAACTATCCACCATTTCTCTTAATGCAGACTGACTCTTATTATTTAAGTCTGCATTGCTTGGCAGGTTAATACCCCCTGAATTCCATTGATTATGCGGACTTGAAATTTGCAGGTAAAAGTGTCAAAAGTTTGAGTACAAGCAATTGGGAATTTTCATTTTATTCGGATGATCTAATCGTTCCAAAATGGCAGATGAATAAAGCCACCAAACTTAAGTTAGACAAATTCTGCCTTGGCGAGTTAGGGGACATTCTGGTTTCATTAACCAAATATATCCCAACATTGGATGTGCTTTACTAATAAACTTAACCAAACTGATTCCCTCAGAATCAATGGGAAAAATCGATATATACAAAAAGATCCTTTATTTTTTAAAAACAACCTTCCCCTCTTGGTCTTTTTTTAGGCGGTAACATATATTTTCCGAAGGTTTGGCAGGGTTAGGCGGGAAGGTGTCGAAAAATAAGGAAAAATTGCATGTAATAAGTGCAAGCAAAAAAAAGTAAAAAATAGCAAGCCAAACAAAAAAAATAAAAGCTGTTATAAAAAAAAATAAAAAAATCATATATACATATATAATATATGTATATGTGATTAGAGGTTTAGATAAGTTTTTAATACCTAGAAATGCAGAGATAGAATTGTACGTATACTTCTGGTATTTGGCTCATGTTGCTTAGTCATTGACTCAAGAAACTCGAATAACATTACGGTTTGAAAGCGGAAATTATTACGTAATTGTTAAAAAAGGTGCTAAATTGCTCATTAATTAATTATTTATATATAAAAGACAAATTTCCGTATTTGGTTAAAACGGGCTTGGGTTAGAGGCAAGCTAGGAAAAGTCATATAAAGCCCATTTTCTATGTAAGAATATATATATATATTTAAATAAAGAAAATAGCTACGGAAATTGCAAATAATTAAAGTAGAGATAAGAAAATGAATAATGAATACACAGATGACGGATATATGGAAAATGAATATGATAAGTACGTAGAGTACGCTGATACAGAACAGTATGAAAGTCCTAACCAGTCACAGTACTATGATTATGGCACAGATTCCCAGTATCAGTACCAGGAGCAGGAACAAAGTAATTTAGAGGCCATTCGAACTCGTTTAGCAATGGCTTTGTCAAGCAAGAGTGCATTTCTACAGAGTGCCAAGTCTTCATTTGTTCAGTTTGATGAAGAAAAAAAAGGCAGACTTAATTATGCAGAAACAAGGCGTTTGCTTGAGAGATTAGCAATAAATTTAGAACTTCCTCCAATAGATGATAAAATGCTTAAAACCATATTTGGTAAGTATGATGTAGCGAAGAAAGGTTATTTAAATTTTGAGCAATTTGCAAAATTCTTTTGGCATTTATTAAATAGTATAAGAGAAAAGTACTACCCAGAGAAATCAATTCTGGTTACCCGTGACCAATTTGTTCGTAGGACTTCTTTGAAAAGAGCTGACGATATAGAAAGTATATTTAGCTTTGATAAGAAAATTGGAGAGGGATCTTTTGGAAAAGTTTTTTTGGTTAAAGAACGTTGTAGTGGATTAACAAGAGTATGCAAGATGATTAATAGGTCTCTCTCAAATATGACCCTGGAGCAAATAGAGGCAGAAGTCGCAGTTTTGAAAAGTTTAGATCATCCAAACATTATTAAAATTTTTGAGGTGTACGAAGACAATGAAAATATGTACATTATCATGGAGAATTGTGGAGGAGGAGAACTTTTTGAGCGTATACATGAAGCAGTATCTAAAGGTTTTAGACTTAGTGAAAGATATGTAGCACATGTAATGAGGCAGATAATGGGAGCTTTGGCATATTTTCACTCAAGGAACATTGTACACAAAGACTTAAAGCCAGAAAATATCTTAATGCAAGAGAAGTCACATCATTCTTCAATTAAAATTATTGATTTTGGATTAGCAGAAATTTTCAAATCGGTTGATGACCATAGTAGTCATGCAGCTGGTACCGTTTTGTATATGGCGCCAGAAGTCTTTTTACGTGATATTACAACCGAGTGTGATGTTTGGAGTGCAGGAGTTGTAATGTATTTTCTTTTAGCAGGAACTCTTCCATTCACAGGAAAGAGCATAAAAGAGGTGCGAAATAATGTTTTAAACACTGAGCCAAAGTATGATGAAGATTGTGTACATATTACTCCAGAAGGAATCAATTTACTGCAGTTAATGCTTCAAAAAGATCCTGCTCAAAGGCCAACAGCAAGAGAAGTACTTTCACATCCTTGGTTCAGATATTCAAAGTCCAATAATGAACCAATTTGTATTAACAATAGGCTACTTCATAACTTAAAGAGTTATATGAAACAAAATCAGCTAAAACATGCATTGGTGAATATGATGGCACATCAGTTAAACGTAACTGGCCCTCAAATTAAGCAGATCACAAAGACATTCAAACTACTAGACCAAGATGGAAACGGAGTTCTTACACCTGAAGAACTTGTTTCAGGTCTGCAGTCAGCTGGAGTTCCGCAGTGGGATATTAATCGAATTGTTCAGTCAATGGACGTTGATGATACTGGATTTATTAGTTATACTGAATTTTTGGCAGCCTGCTATGAGTGGAGAGATAGTGAACTTGGTGCTATTAAAGCGGCATTCAATAAGATGGACATTGATGGAGATGGAAAGCTGTCCGTGGATGAATTTGAAAAAGTGCTTTGTAGTGGCGATCAGAAACTTCTTGCTCACAAAGACTGGGATGGTATTATTAAGGCTGCTGATACAAATGGGGATGGGGTTGTGGATTGGAATGAGTTCTTGAATTACATGATTAACTAAGAAAGGACTATTTCGTCATTCAATAATTTATCTTTTTAGTTTGCAAAAAGATATTTACTGTAAATATTCCGAGTGAAAAACCCAAATACAGGATATTCAATCAAATATAGTTGGACGTATTATTTTCCATTGTTATTTATAATTCATGATTTTTAGAGTGATGTAAGAGAGTACTTGGGAGAGGAGTTCACTAAATTAGTCAAAATACTACGTAATGCTTTTGATTATTTTCTATTTTTGTTTGGTTTTATGATTTTACTTTGGTACGAGTTCTTAATTAACTTTGATTCAACAATTAATAGAATTTGGGTTTCCATTCTCATTGCAAAATTTTAAAAAGAAGACCCTAGTACTAAATATTAAGTTTGTAAAACTGCATGCATGCATGCATGCATGCATAAAAGTAGTTTTCTAAATTTTTATTTCCACAGTGGGAGCCATAAAGAACAAAAGGCATATCTTGTTGTTGGAAACAGTGGATTTAGTAGTAAAACCCCCCCTAGTCTTCTTGCCCAAGAAAGGTTACTCGAATGGCAGTACAATAATTCAAAAATCATGAAAATTCTATAATTTCATATTCTTAATTGTTATTTTGAAAACTTACGTTTTGAGTTATTTATTGCACATTTTTCAAAAGCAATAAAAAATATTGGCGCAAATTGTTTTTTAATAAGAAAATACCATATTATACTCTCTGAGTGGACGCGCCTTTTTAAGCAAATAAAAATAGTTAAGTGACATAAATTTAAATTTACTAGAAGAAAAAGGCTGAGCAAAAGTTTAATCAAATAGGTTTACACATTGATTTTCTAAAAAAATTAAATTTCTTCTAACTTTTTTTGTTCTGGCAAAACGTGATTTAATTGAGCTCTTGGTTAATAGTTGTGAGATTATTAATTTAAATTCACAAAGGGCCATATTAGGTTTCGAAAATAAGTCTTTTTTTGTTAGTTCTGAAGTTGGTAGTGCTAGGTAAGCATGGAGATTGAAGAGAAATATGAGAAAGCTAGAAGAATCACTCAGTTTGCAAAATGGTCGGACAATGCAGACAATCTGACAGGATTACCTGTTTTAGATAACAAGAGAAAGGGATGGCATATCCCTGCAAATGTTATAAAAAAGAAGGCCAGGCAAGATTTAGAGGGAGAAAATACAGACAAAAACGGGGAAAATAAACAAATTTTTTCAAAGACCGAATTGAGGCGTTTAAAAGAGATAAAAAAGAAGGAATCTATGAAGCTAAAGAAAAATAGGCAGAGTAACAAAGTTAATTACGAAGATAATAACTATAATGGGGAAATAAAGATTTCAATAAAGAGACCGAGGGATATTGCAAGAATTTGCGATATGGTAATGTCTGATCCAGAAAAAAACATAGAGCTGTTGGTATTACTTTTGGAATATTGTGAACGGAATTGGAATTCAAGTAAAAAGGAGATGAAAGGTAATAATTTGGATAATAATGCGATTAATTTCCCAATCGAACTCAGTGTTATTTCTCTTGTGTTAGTTGTGAAGGATCTTGTTCCTGGCTATAAGATTTCAAACCAAATAATAGACTTAGAAGGTACAGGTTCAGAATCGACTAGTGGTAAAGTTATTCTTAGTAAAGAAACTCAAAGGATCCACTCTTTTGAGAGGAAAATTCTTAATATTTATAAGAGAACGTGCCTTTTACTAAAAAAAGTACTTGGATTTGGTGGCAAAATTAGTACCATAATAACCAAAAGTAAATCCGCAATTTTAAGATCGACGTTGGACTTGCTGGATGCAACATATCACTTCAATCACCATATTATATTACTGAGAATTATTATACTATTTTTAATGTCGGGGGATGATAAGGATCTTCAAACTAGTTCTTGTCTTTCTTACTGTAGTGAAGGACTAACAAACGTATTAACCAACGATACATCTCTTGAAACTGGAGTAGAAGCAGTCAATATAATTCACGAGGTTTTATTTAATAGAAAAAGTAAAAAGAATTCCGTAAGTCTGTTCACTCTTTCGAAATGGGTTCTATTGCCCTTTACCAAATATACTCCTTGGCACAGAATTGAGGAATCAAAGAGTGAGTTTAGAAGGATTTTTGGCCCAAACACTAATACCATTAGCAAGGAACTCATTGATGAAATTCAAAAAACAAGTGCCACTAGAGTAAAGGTTGAGATACTTATTGAAAGAGAGGAACAAATCTTAAAGCATCTTTTCGCATTTTACTCAAAGGTTTTACTGTTAGATTTGGATGAACTTGAACACGTTTATCTAGGAATATCTCATTATAGTAACAGAATAAACCCAAAGATCAGATCTGAACTTATTGAACTTATCAAAAAGAAACTTTATAAGAGCGATACTCTAAAATGGAAAAGCTTCGTAGCAGTACTTAAATGTTGTTTTTCTTTACTTCAAAGAGGAAACCAACTTAATGAGCAACAGCTTGAAGACAATTCTTGGATTTTGAGATACCTTGTTTTAAGACTCGAAAAAGAACACATTAAAATGAAAAGCATTCTCAACTCTCCCAAAAATATTAATTCAAGTTATTTAAACGAAATGGGAATTGCTTTTCAAGATAAAGATTTACCTACCATTATTTTGAATACAAGTATATTTTCAAGCTCTAATTCGAGTTATCTTTACCGTCTTATATTTGTTATAACGCAAATTTCACTTTTATTATCCAAATCTGGCCAAGATGATTCAAGCTTCTTCCTGATTAAGCTTTGCGGTCAGTTAATTATCAAATACCCAAAACTCAAAGTTCTTTTAGATCCAGAAGGTATTTCATGCAATGATTTCCCTATTGATGCAAATTCCATATTATCTGCGTGGCAATACCAAGAAATTTCTCTATACTATATTTTGAATGAAATTATTGAATGCCATAAGTCTAGTTCAAAACTTAAGATGGCTTGTAATATGCTTCTTTCGGAGTCTGCTGATAATACAATTCAAAAAAATGCAGTAATTTCAATTAAAAAGCACTTTGGAAAAAACAGATTCAACTGTGATAATTTTGAGTCTTCAAAGAAAACGATTGAAGAACTCAAACCATTATATTATATTTTGAAATTAGTTAATATGTAAATCATCATTACCAACATGGTTATTATCTTTCATCTAATTCTTTTGTTAATTATTGATTTTTGTAGAAATGGCAATATATTGTCAATATCTTCCTCAATATCTAAACATAAATCAATTGGGTAGTCTTTTTCTATTCCATTTGATCTGTACAACCCATAACTTATCATTTCATAAAAATTTCTTGGGTCAACTTTTTCTCTATAAACACCCTAAAATGTCATTTTAAGTTAAATAGTTTTCATTAAATTAATAGCTTAAAAGGCCATTTATCAGATTTATTTCCCTAAAGTATTTTAAACTTACATCTTCATTTTTTACATTAACGTATATTTCTCCGTTAATTGTGTTATTTTCCATTGCATTTAAGATTTTGTTTTCTTGGCTAAGAGTCTTCGAATTTACCAGTTCACCTGTTCCTTGGCCTTTCTGGAAACGATCAACAGATTCTGCATAATTCTCAGTTAATTCCAAATTGTTGATTTCTTCTGTACACTTTATTTCGCTAGTTTCTTCTATAGGTTCCTCAATTATGGCTTGCTGCGCAGATTCATCTTCCATTGTTTTTTATTGCTGTTTTGAACAAACCCAAATAATAATAATAAAAACAAGATGAATGATTATGAGTTTAACCTGAAATAATCTGGGCTATAATCTTATAATATATAAAGGTTGCTTCAAAAAATCAAATTAGTTCGAGTACTTTTCAATATTAAAAACCTTCCAACTTTTAATAACCACGAATTCCCCTCAAGCTTTTTTTAATGAAATACATGTAATTATGTCCACAAAGATTTTGCATGCGTTTACTGTAGTTTAATGCCGGTATTTGTGTGCGCATTGAGGGGGGGGAGACTGAGGGGTTACGAGTCAATTCAATTTACACGTCATTTTATTTATGAGAATTGAAACAATAAATTCAGCAGAAGTAGGAAAAATATAAAATTTAGTATAAACAGCTTGATCTCTGATTAGAGAGAAAAGAAGATTAGAAAACTGTTTTTAAATGAGTGAATTTGAAGAAAGAGTGACGAGAATTCTGACTGAAAAATATGGTAAATTACAAAGTTTAGGGCCATTAATATATGGAACAGCTGGATTTAGAATGGATTATTATGAAAACCCATGTAGGGCAGAACAAGTGGCTATGATTTGTTCGTTGATCGCATGTTTAAGAAGTATTCTAGAGCAAAATTGGGTGGGAGTTATGATAACGGCATCCCACAATCCAATTCAAGATAATGGGGTAAAGATTGTGGATGTTACAGGGAGTATGCTAAACAAAGAGTTTGAGCAAATTTGCTTTAATGTGGTAAACCATGAGGACGGGAGCAGTTCAGTGAAGGTTTTAACCCATTATTTCAAGGAGAAGTTGGGGCTAAATAGTGATGAGCTAAATAATATAGAACTTTCAAAAGCAAAACTAATAGTAGGTTATGACACAAGACCATCTTCAAAGTGTATCCTTGAATCTATTGAAAGAGTGGCATCAGAATTTAAAATCTCCAAATTTTTAAATTTTGGGTTCACAACGACTCCACAACTACATTTTATGGTAGCATTTGCAAATGGGTTAATCATGGACAAAGTTCCAACTGAGCTTAGAAAAGATTTGGTTCTAGAAAATTTGATAGAAAAATTAGAAAACTGTAACAAGCTAAATAAGAGCGACATTGTCTCGTCACTTTTTGAGCTATACTTTGCTTATCATGAATATTACTTTAAACAATTAGTAGATTTAATTCAAAGTGATGATCACTCATTCATATTTGTTCAGAATAGCCATCGCTTTTTCAGAGCAAAACCGGATAATGTTGAGAATTACAAAATAAATGATAAAGGAGCCCTGGTTATAGATGTTGCAAATGGTGTAGGAAAATACCATGTTAACAAAATTTCCGAGATTCTATCTTATGCTGGTGTGAGTCTAAAAGTGATTAACAGAGATGAACCCGAAAAACTAAACGATGGCTGCGGAGCAGAACATATTCAAAAGAATATACTCCCTCCTGTTGGATTTTATTCTCACCAAGATTATGATTCCGAGAGTGTTGACTATGTAGCAGCCTTCGATGGAGATGCTGATAGATTAGTCTACTTTGCACCTGATCATTTTCATGATACTGATAAAAAATCAGGTATTTTTCTTATTGATGGAGATAGAATTTCTGCATGTTATGCCCTTGTGATCGTTACCTTATTAAATCAATCTATAAGAGGATTTAAGGACGAAACATACATAACTCCCACTTTGAGTATAGGAGTGGTTCAAACTGCATATGCTAATGGAGCTAGCACAAAGTATCTCAATAGCTTACTCAGCACATTAAATCCCAAATATTTCAGATTTTCTATGAACTGTGTTCCTACAGGAGTTAAACACCTCCACAGAAAAGCAGAAGAATATGACATTGCAATATACTTTGAAGCAAATGGCCATGGGACTGTAATTCACAAGCAGGAAAAATTAAAATCTTGGGTTGAGAAAATTTCAGTTATTGGAATAAATAATAATTCATACAAGTTACTGATTTATTTCTTGAATTTGTTTAATCCAGTAATTGGGGATGCAATCTCGGACATGCTTGCATTTGAAATTGCAAGAGAATTCGTCCAAGCTCGATTTGGTTGCAAATTTTCAATGTGCCTTTATGATGACTTAAAAGTCATACAAGATAAAGTTTATTTAAAGAGATGTGATCTAGAAACTCTAATCTGCGACAAAGAAACAGAGAAGTTTTTGGTTGAACCCAAGGCAATACAAAAAGGCATTGACAATTATATTTCAAATTTGAATGATAATTACTCCAGAGCTTTTATAAGACCATCCGGCACAGAGGAGGTCGCGAGAATATATGTAGAATCACCTACATTAAAGAAGGCTCAAGATATTATGAAATATATCAAAGATCTAATTAAGGAGTACTTTTCTAAAAAATGATATATATGTGTCATTTATAACTTAGAAATACCTATTTTCATACAAATATACATAAAGCTTTGACAAACAAGCATTTACTTATATTAGCATATAATTAATGATTAACTAAATATTAAATAAAACAAGTTTTTGGTAGCTTATTCCTCGATTTTTTTTTTCATTTGCCTTAATTTCGGTAGTAAAAGTAGAAATACAACAAATTATGTTTACTCTTGAGGCTCTTGTACACTGTTCTGTTGTTGCATCATTTGCATCATGTTTTGTTGGTTTAATGCAGCAGCCATAGATGCTTGCTGAGCCATGTGTTCTAAGGTTGCGACAGGATTTGGTAATGGCTCATTTGGATCATGTAAGTATTTCTGGAGAAGTTCTGGTTGATCATATAGACCAATTGGTACTGGCTTTTCAATGGTTCTCTTAACTGGAACTGGAATAGGAATGTCCTTATAGATTGCTTCAATCTTTGGACATAATATATCTTGAATGATTTGTAACTCCATTGGAACAGGAACTGCTCTATCTATCAAAATAGGGACTGGAATCGCCGAGTAAAACGCAATAGGAACTTCTACAGGTTTTGGAACTTGACGATATTGTGTAACAATGTCTAATTGTTTCTTTTCCACCGGGCTTATTGGCCTTGATGGATTTCGGCTTTTAGTAGTAACTTCTACTCTTTCAACCTCAATCAACTTTTCTTGAACAATAACCTGGGGAACCTCAACGACCTTCTCTACAACTTTATATTTTGGAACTTCAACTATTTTCTCTTTCACAACTGGCTTCACTACATGTACTTCCCTTTCTTGAATAACCTCTTTTGTTTCGTATCTAATCTTCTCCTGTACTACAGGAATATCTATAGCCGAATATTTCTCGTGGAAATGCAACTCTGGTACTTCGACTATGTTACTTTCAACTTTTTTTGTAGATTGGTATTCGTTCGATCCCAAATCTGAATCTCTATCTGTATTTCCTCCATTATTATTCTTTCCTGACATCTTTATTTTATATTATTGTTGATTCTTATTTTTTTTTACAAATATAATGATTACCAAATTTAATATAAAGCTGCAATTTCCCCCTAGTTGCTTCTCTTCACACACGATCTTTAATTCGAACCTTAAAACTTATTGTTTAACTTTTCTCCTATTTCAATAACCGCTAATATTTTTTGATTTTTTTAAACAGATTTATCACATCTATTGTTCTATTCAATACACTATATATATTAATTATACATCAATATATTACCTTGATTGTAATATATACGTACGCACATGCTATTACAGTTCTTCGCGTCTTGTCTAACCTCAACTATATTTTTATGTTAATTATTAATGTACATTGCAACTTATAGATCACTAATAGAAATGCAACTTTCTAAATTATGAATGATTTCGATTAAACAAATTTTTAGTATTTACACGAGAAACACATTTGCTGTTATTATGGCATTTCTTTCGTAGTTTATTTTATTCATGAGTAATAAATTGTTCTATTTTAAACTTTTAAAATAGCGGCATCCCACATGCAAGATTGTTTGCAGGGAAAATTACATGCATTTGAAAAAAAAAGTCTTTTTAAATAAACATTTTAAATTCAAGTTAGATTTTCAATATTAACAATGATATGTATTTTTGATTAATTTCTGCTCGTAGTTTAACAAACACATGGTTACGAAAAAAGAACAAATTACTTCTTTAACAAATAAAGGTTGGTGGATTTTTTCTTGTTCTGTGGGAGTTGTGCACAAATTTAACTATGTAAATTAGAAAAGATTTACAATTTACTTAAATTATAAATCTGACAGTTCTCAAATTCTTTTCTGTAGTAACCCTTAGTTAAAGCCGGGGATAGGAATTTCATAATAGGAAAAATAAGAAAAAGATAGGGAGGACAATGAAACTCATTATAACAATTTCAGAAATAACGAACAACTATCTAGAAGCAACAAACATTTATTGAGTTTAGAAGTTCTAAATTAGTTGTTTTCGAAATAATTTTAAAGATCTTATACAAGACATGGCGGTAAAGCGTTTATTATTTAATTGTGAGATAATTGGGATCAACAATTTAATAAAGTATGACGTAGAGTTTGTGTGCTATATGGAAATTCATTATGTCTGTGTCTAATACATGTATTAAAAAAATAATAGGAGAGAATAAGAGATATAAGAGGACAAGGGAATAATAGAATTAAGATGAGTAATGAGCGTTCAGATCAGACCTCTGGACGTGAGCACCATGCTCGCTTTGCTGAAGAAGAAGTTCATGAGCAGCGATATGTGGTTCCATCACTACAGATCCCAGAAGATAGCTCGACAAGTGGCGCAGCCGAGGCAGAAATACCTTTAGTTAAGTTGGTAGAAACAGTAGTACCAGATGTTGAAGTTAAGGAAGTAGTGAGAACAGTTCCACGTATAGTTCCTGAATTTAGAGAGAAGGTTGTGGAGGTTCCGGTAATTAAAACAGTGGAAAAAATCATTGAGGATCCTGTTGTAAGGTACAATGTGAAGTACGTTCCAAAAGAAGAAATTGTTGAAAAGGTTGTGACAAAGCCCGTTGTGGAGTATAAGACGGTTGAAAAGATTGTGGAAAAAGTAACATATGTTGAGGAACCAGAAAAACCTTTTATTAATGCTCCTGAATCACTCCCAATTTTCCCTCCAAACCCTGTTGAGATTGATGAGAATACTGTTGTTAATATTACAAGAGTAGCAGTGGGAGATGCTGTTCCATCTTTGATTGAACTCCCTGTGCCATATATGGTCCCAAAACCCTTTGTTGTTCCAGTACATGTTCCAGTTTTGGAATTCCGTGATCACTTTGTTCCTATTCCAGTAAGAAAGCGAGTAGTCCCGAAGTTTAAGATGACTGAGGAAGTATATGAGGTAGAATGTGTTAGAGAAGTTCCTTACTTTGTTTATGAAGACATTATTAAACCTGTACCAGTTGATGTTGAATTCGGGAAGAGAGAAAGAGAAATGGATGTTCATTTAATGAACCCTGCAGAATTATCACAGGCAGATTTCCATGCAATGTGGATGAGAGTTAATGCAGACTTGTTAGAAGAAAGAAGAATTTTGGTAGGTGAGATGGAAATAGATAGAATGATTACACCATATCGTGAGGCAATGGATGGAATAGATTCCAATCAGGAACCGAGTTTAGAACGCATGCAGAGCTTTGAGAGACAAATGAATCTGCAAAGACAATTATGGGATCCATTACCAATGTCTCCAGGAAATCCATTAATGATGACATACCTACAAAACCAATGGATTCTTACACCTACGATTCAAACTCAAGAAATGTATACTCAAGAATTCTTTATGTTGCAACAACAAGCTGTATATAATTTGGTAACTGGTGCTCCTCAACAAGTTAACTTGGCGCCACACCAGATCTCGCTATGTGGTTGTGAGGCTGCTGCTGGAGTTGTTGATATTGAGTCACTTCCTTCTGGAGCTCAGAACCTAATTAGAGGACTTGAATCTAAAGAGGTTGTGAATGTTGATACATTAGGTCCAATGGATCAGACACCTATTGTCACTTATCCAGTTCAACAATGTATTCCAATGGCAGTTTTAGGTGCTGCTCCACTCAGTATGCCAAAGGATATTGTTCCAATAAAGCCCGAGGCTATTGAAGCATCGCATCAGGATGGTTTCTCGATAACTTCGATGTGTTGTAATGCAAGTGAAAATCCAAAAGAAGAAACTAATTCCGAAAACTTGGACCAGTGAGATGTCACAATTATTTACCTCAATTATCATCATAATGTAAGTAATAAGATGTTTCTATTTACAAATTACTTTTGAGTTTCTTCGTTTATAATAAACTGATTACTTATTTCTGTTTATTTTAACATAAGCAGAGAGTAAAGTCTAGAAGGAACGGGAAATGAAAGCTGCGTTATGGCAAACAAGAGTTTAATATTCGCAAAATGAGAATATCCATATTTGTATTTTATGCATTAATGCAATAATATTAATCTCACTGTCACGCTACTATTATTACACTATTCTATTGTAATTATATTAAAAAAACTACAGTATTTTTACCATCTTATAAAAGGAAGTATTATATTATTTTTTCAACTTAAGAATGAAAAGTATAATGAAAGAATCAAAAAAGGATTTCTAATTTACGAGAAAGGCAATACTTAAGATATGAAGGAAATATATCAGAAAGAAATCAGAGAAAGAAAAGAGAGGATGGCCTTCTATGTATTACGGAACTACATAATACTACCCTTAATCTAAAGTTTAGGTTTTTCACTTATTTCTAGAATTCCACTAAGATCTATTTGCATATTTATCTTATTATTGATTTATTACGTTATTTTTACTACACTTTACTCTTGGAATCAGTTATTAACCGTAGTCTACAATTTTAAAATCGATTGCATTTTTTATTATGTAATATGCACAGAAGAAATAGAAAGCTGTTTTGATTGTGCCGCCAAATCGATTTGTCCCGAATAAAACAAATGAAACTATGTAAACCCCACAAAACCCAACATAGGAATTCATTTTAGTAAAATTGTTTAGAAAGGATGAATTTTGATCCTTTATTTTTATTTAAGATGCTTGGCTGTTGTAAAGTAAGTTAAGGGAAACTTCCAAAATGCAGGAAGTTAATTATTCAAGGACGGAGTATTAATGAGCAAAAATAAATACACTTTAGGATCCTCCTGTTGAAGTGGCGCAACCCTTATGGTGGGAAGAAATAAGAGTTGATAGGGATAATAAACCAAACTATCAGTAGTGAAAAACTTATAATATTTTAAGTTTTTAACTTAATAATTTGAAAAGCCTAACTTTAAACTAAACTCGAGAAAATGTTTGTCTTCTTGGTTGTCTCACTAAATTTACTCTATCATATTAACTTTAGTATTCATTTTTAACTTGTTCCCAAAATAATATACATAAATTTATCTGCATGCACATGCAAATAAAGTTATTTAAGTTTTATGGTATTTTGTAAGTGTGATTATAGTCATTTTGAATTGTCCTCAAGATGAGTAATGAATTTGAATACTAGGAAAAATAAATGAGCATCTTCATAAACAAACACAGAAATCATATATATCTGCAGATTTCCAGTAATAGATCTCAGTATAACAACTTATCATTTTAGATAATAACAATTAACTCGAAGAAAATGCATGCAAAGCGAAATCGACAATTGATAATAAAAATGAAATCGTCTTTTAAGGGAATTCTAATTTAGTTTTTTATGTAATGGCCTTTAAGTTGATGAAAAAAAAGAAATAGCAAGCCAACTTTTAATAATATGGGGCAATCAAATTCATAAGATTAAACATTCGAAAAAAAAAATGTCACAGCACCCAATTAAAGGAATAGTAGGAAGAAATACGAATTTATCTAAATTTATTATAATCTGTTTTAATAAAGTTTGGAAAGAAAAACAAACAATAAAAATATTTTTCTAAATTTTTACTTATCGCGAAATCCCATATAAACATCATATCGAGCAGTATTGGCGCCTTAGTTTCTCGACAAGAGACAAAACGTTAAAATCATTAATTGCAAGTAACGGTATAATTTTAGATTACAGATCATTAGAAAAGGGTAGAAAAAAATTAACAAGGAAATTGTAATGATAATTACTCTGCAAATAGATCGTTATATGCACAAATAATATTTGAAGCTTTAAGAGGTATTAGGTAATCAAGTATATAATTAAAGTTTTGTGATGCAAAGGTCATAAAGATCAAGGCCAAAGAGAACAAAAAAAAAAAAAGGTATCGAAAATACAACTCAAGGGCTTTTTCAGTTTATAAAGCTATTTGAGTAGATTTTTGGTACTTTGTTTCAGTGAGGAAGTTGTTTCCGAGCTTTTTCAAACGAAAGTACCAATAAAAAAGAAAGGTCACGAATGAAAGTAAAATGCACTGATAATTAGAAAGGCAATTAAGTAATATAGAAAGTGCGGAACAGTGCATATTAGAAATTAGTAGTCAGAATTTGGCTTTAAAAAATTGATCATTATATCTTCGATAGATTTTATTAACTATCCAATATAAATAGAATTCATCAAAATGTCATATAGCGCAAACTTAATATCCAAAGATACAATTCCTGAGACAAGTAATATCAAAATTTCTGATTTGGCAAAAGATCCAATGTTGGTCTATTCAGCTTCTGGTAAGCTAGTATCTCAAAATATTCCTGATAGCCCACCTACAATGTTTATTAGCGCAAATTCGTCTCCAGGATGCAATATAGTCAATGAAAGAGATGACTCATACTCAAATCTAAGTAACTTTTATTCGATATTTTCGAAAATTAGTGAGGAGATGAAGAATAAAGAGATGATTTCAAATAACAACTTGCCAAATGGGGGATCAATTTCCAATAATATTGGATTAGGAGTTGGATTTCCTATATATAACCCAACACCAGGTGCTCAACTACTTCCCCCGAGCTTAGTTAATAACTCTCAGGGTAATAACTCTAATAGTTTCAATTCGTTTAGTGTTGATGAAGGAAGCTTAAAATCCAAATTAGACCATTCAAATAGTCCATATCCTTATATTGGATCTCAGATAGAGTGGAATAACACAATGAATGCTTATTATCAGCAATTAGCATTATATAACCAAATGGCTATGGCAATGTATTCTCCAATTTTATCTGGTGGATATGGAATACCAGGTACAACAGCGGGGTGTTTTAATCCATTGTTTAGACAGATGTATCCCGGATGGCAAAACAATAATAGTACAATTACTGGGCCAGGGACAGGATCTGGATCTGGATCTGGATCTGGATCTGGATCTGGATCTGGGTCTGGGTCTGGAACTGGAGTCATAGTCACACCTTTTAATTTGTTTGAATTGCAAACTGGAGCATCGCAAGTTCCAAACATGGTGTCTTTGGCCTCTTTATCTCAATTTTCTTGCAATGGAGGGACGTCAAATACTAATTCGACCCCCACAACCAACGTAATTGGAAGTTCAGGAAATCACTTAGGCATGCAACCTGTTAATCTCACAGGAGGCGTAGCCAATAACAACATTTCAGTAAATAGTTCTCCAGTTCATTCTTCCCAATCAATTCCTTCTTCAATTCTTTCCCCTATTAACAGGTCTCAATCTTCAAATTCCAGGAATTCTTTGAATAATTATGATGCTGGTTTTGAAATCTCCAAGTCTTTAGGAGATTGGGTATCTAAAATCGGTATCAGACAAGAAAATAGAAAAGTTGATAAGGCTAGAAAGTCTATTAAATCAAATGTAGGTGGAAGAAGAAAAATTGATAAGAGTTCTGCAATTTGTATAGTTTGTGGAACAACTCAAACTTCACAGTGGAGATTTCTTAATTTGGGGGAATTATACAATAATAGTAATAAAGATGAGAATTCAAACTTAATGAAACAGGAATCTAATGATGCTTTAAATATTCATTCTGATCAGCTCTCATCTACTCCTGAAACAAATTCCCTTAGCACTGTTCCGCCTGTTACCTACATTGAAAAACAAATCTGCTGCAATGCATGCTATATGAAGTATGATAGAAACCGTCCAAGATATAGAAACGGGAAAAAGGTTCCTCCGCCTTTACCTCCGTACCTATATTCGCAGAATCAATATATTACCACTGCCAAAGCCGATGGAGTTGATAATCATTCTAAGTACAAGCAGGAGGTTTCGTACACACACTCTGAATGATAGAATAAGCTTTACAAATAATGATTCTATCCCCAATTAGGTAGAATTCTTATTCCTCAAAATTTATTATATTTAAAGTAGAAGTTAATATTATATTGTGTAACCGACTTTTTCTTTATTCTACTATTGTATCTATAAGTTCCTATTATATCGGCATAACTTGTAGCTAAGACAATTACCAAATCAATTTAAAAAAAATCAATAGGTGTAATAAACTTCTTGGCTATATAGCCAAAAAATCAACTAAAATCACATATTCTGTAAAAACCACACAATTGATCTAATAATTTTTCAATTTAACTATTTTGTTTGCATGTATTACTCCCCACATGAATTTCTGCCCATATCAATACAAAGAACACAATGCATGCATTTTAATGCAGTAAGATGAATAAATAAAAAATCCGGGATAATTAAGAGAATAAAAAAAAATTGGCTTGAAATGTTCAAGACAAATATCAAACAAATAATTAGACAAGTTTATCTAACTTTCACTATTATTAATTTCTTTTAAAAGTATTAAACTCGTGCTAGATAGAGCAAAGCAATTCCTTTCTTCCTTTTTGATAAAAATAGTATTAATTTTAACTCCGATCTAGCCTTAATGATTTAAAAATCAGATTTAATCAGGAAAAATCAAGAACTAAAGCAATCTATCTAATCGAGCTTCATATCCGACTCTTGTGAGACTTCTGAGGCTGTAGTTGCCCCCTGAGTACAGTTATTATCCCCTTCCATCTGGACATCACCATTATTTCCAGATTCTGGGCATTGTTGAGAATCCTCCATATTATTATCTTGAGAATTAGTTGGTTCAGTAACTTTTGGGACGGGGATCAAATTATCATTGCAGTATTTTTTGGTCTCATCACACATTTCCTTAAGAGAGTCTATTGAAACAATCAAGTTTTCAAACTTAGCTCTCTCTTCAAAATTCTTTCGGATAGCTTCGCTAAATTCCTGATATCTCTTTGCCAAACCTTCCATTACTTGTTGTTTGCTTTCTGAAGTAAATTCCATTTCTGCATTTGTACATATGTTGCGGAAATGCTCAAACATTGAATTCATATATGATCGAACTTCCTCTAATTGAACAGATTCTTGGTATCTCATCTCAATAGGGTTTCCATGAACTTTAAGCTCTTCCAGTTTCTTCTCAAAGATTTCTTTTGTGCTTTCGTAGTTATCATAGATCCAGTTCTCTGCCTGTACCAATAGTCCTAAGAAAGCTTCGATTGATTGTTTCTCTGCATACTGGTTCAAATTGCCGCCAGGAGAGATTTTTGAACGCATGTCAAACACATAGGATTCCAATTCATTCAATTTTTCACGTGTCAAATGGACCAATAAGTCTTCTGTACTCATACGTGCTTCTCCATCCTTAAACTTGGTTTTCGAGTCTTCATTCAAATATCCCGGCAATTCACCAATCTGTTTAAATTGAACATTTGTTCTCTTAATTCTAGTCTTCATTGTAGGTTGAGGAGCGGCTGGCTGTTCTTCAGGTTTGGAATCCGCAGACTGTGTAACATTGGAATCAAGGTCTTCTGGATTTACTGCAGCTGGAGTTGTGGCTGGCACGTTCTCCATGACTACTTCTTCCTTAATCTGCTCAACCTTTTCTAGACGTACGATACCATTCCTATCGAGACGAATGTAAAGCTTGACTTTTGAGTCCTGTTGAGAAGGAAGGTCTACAAAGTATCTTCCAAGATCAAGGTTATTTGAGTGGGGATTTGGGGCATATCTGAGTGCGATTTCAAATGGCTCAGTTTTAGAAAATGTAGAATTTTTTAAAACATTCAGGTCACTTCCGAGGGAGAAGAGAGTTGCTGATTTGAAATCTGAAGACCCTGGAGAGTTCTGCCAAAACAAAAGGACTTCGTAAGCAAACCTTTCCGTCATATTGAATTCTCGCACTTTAATAACTGGAGACAACATAGCAGCTTGGAGAGCACAACCTCTTGCAACAGTTTCGTCAGCATTCAAAGTCTTGCAAAGTTCCTTGTTGTTAAAAGCTGCTCCAATTGCGCGTTGAACCCATGGGATTCTACTACAACCACCAATAATCTCAATAGATGATATATCTTCAACTTTAATCCCAGCTTGTTTAATTGCACAATCTACCATACTAGGAATGTAGCTACTCATATTAGAGCAAAGCTCTTCAAATGTACTCCTTTCAATCATCATACTAATATCATTTTCGCCATCAACACATTCTGTTACGAAAGCTGCTTCCTGGTTAGCACTCAGAATCTTCTTGCATTTCGTTGCAGAATCCTCCAACTTTAGCCTGGCTTTTGGGTCCTTTAAAAGATCTGTCTTATATTTTTGGTTAAAGTCTCTGGCAGCAAACTCCATAATTGCATAATCCATTAAACGGCCACTAATTCTGTTCTCATAGATAGTAGAAAGAATGTCAAATTTTCCTTTTGTAAATCTAACAATGGAAACAAAAAAGTAACCCGCCCCACAGCTTATAAAAGCTACAATAACATTTTCGTTCTCTGCAAAATTATTCGATCTGAATATACCATAATCAAGAGCCACTGCGCTTTCTTCATTCATGAGTCTCAGACAATTGATTCCTGCAATATGGAGAGCATCCAGGACATTTTGCCTGGCGACGTTGTCATAGTATCCTGGGATACTAATAACTAAGTCTCTTACTGACTGGCCTGTACTCTTTTCAGTATTCTCTTTGAGACGCTTAAGAAAAGATGCATAGACACTAGTCAAAGAAACTACTTGCTGATTGCCTTTATATCTTACTTTGAACCCAATATTACCGTTTTCACATGTTGTGATCTCCGCCAATGAATACATCTTCTCTATCTCTGTTACGTTATTTGGGAGCATACCAAGTAAAGGTTTCATATACCTGCAAGTGTTCTTGTAGTTGGACTTCATTTTTGTCAGAGCTGGCTCACCAATTAAACGTTCTGTATCAGTATAACCAACTAATATCGGAGTTGTCCTTTCTGATAACTCATTTCTTACAATAGTAACAGCTCCTCTATTAATTGTTGCAACCACTGCATTTATAGTTCCTATGTCAAGGCCTATAACTGACATTTCTTGAAATTTAACGTTTCTGTGCTCTTTTCTTACTTTCTATTAAATTTGACTCACTAGTTAATTTTTAATGATTCCCCTTTTACCGCATTAATGAGACACAAATTCATTATTTGCCTATTTTTACCGGTACCTTTTGCTTGGTTTTTGGTTGCTTACCCCTCCATATTGCATGAAAAGGTTAAGTAATTATTGTATTCGTTATTTTTAGTTATTTTTTTTATCAAAAGTGGAGTTTAGTACTTTATTTAAACTTTTTTATTTATTATTCTACTAATTTCTATTGCAAATTCTACCTAATGCTTTTGTTATAACATCCCACTTTTTATTAAAACCAATAAATACGTGGCTGCGTTTCTATATCACTATCATCTATATAATTTTAATGAGCATTAAATATTGGCTAATTGTTAGGCTTTTATTTGTTCTTTTTGCCATTGGAATGGTTGCCTTCTTAAACTTTTTTAGTTAGAAATACCCCCCCTATTCAAATATAATCGGAGTTGGCGCTGTCAAGGCCGGCGGGAATCATGTTAATTGGCTAAATTTTTTGGTACTTACAGGAAATTGGGAACTCTGCTGTGTATTTACAGTTGATTTTGAAAACGGGGGAACAACCAAATACAATAAGAATTATAGTTTTCGAAGCTAAATATGTTCATTTTTAGCAAGGAAACAAGAGGTACGTGCGCTTCAAATATAATGCATGAGGAGTCTTAATTAATCTAGAAACTCCAACAGAGGTTTTGAAAAAAGAGTTAATTTTTAAAATACGCTTTTTAACTGGTAAGTATGCAATATCAATAACTAGAGTTAGTATTTATCGAAATTAAAACTACTTTCATGCTAATTGCAGTTGCTTGGGCAGGGTTTAAGATACTTCCATTTATAGTTAGAAGATTCAGTGACTAGAACCTTACATATAAATAATGATAAATTAGATACCTTTAGTTTAATAGAGTTATAAGATTTCTTAATGATATATTCTTGAAGTATTGATGGAATACTTCCAGACTGTTTACATTATAATGAAATAATAAATTCAAAATTGGACAAGAAAATAACGTTGGTTGTTTAAAAAAAAAATTTATATATTAGCTAATTATTGCTCTAATTCTTGTCGACATCAACCTTCTTAAATATTAATCAACTTCAATTGAATGATTCCTGAAAGAAAATGGATTCATTTAATTCATCATAGTTTTTCTCTCGTGGATATTATATGCCATAAGCTTTTCAATCAAGTCTGCATGAGTAAGAATCATTCTTCTACAACAATACCTTCTTAGTCCAAGCTTATCAAGCGCCTCCCTAAAATAATTACAGAAAGTGAAAGTTACAGTCAAGATACATTATTGAGCAAGCCCCTTATAAACATACCCTTCAGGAACATTATTCTGCAGCAAAACCAACCATGGTTGCCACAAATTACCAATAACTTTTCCGCATGTGAAGCATCTAACTGGAATGATCATATTTTAACTTTTTCCTAACAAGAGAAATAATTTCCACTTCCAGAGAAATAAATTATTGGAGTAATTATATACTTGAGAATGATTTTTGGACAAATACCAGCGCTAAATGGCGGCAATTCCGGTTTAATGAATTAGCAGTCAAAACTAACATTAAAGAGAAGGAACTTAAAAAAAAAGCTTCAACTTGTATTATTCTAGATTATAAACAATGGTTGGGATGAATGAGCCGTGTATAAGCTCGGAACCATATTTGAATAAGAAATTTTCCGAATTTATTTGCGAAGGAAAGGTCAAAATTCACAAAATGAATGATGACGTATTTTACAATCCTGCTCAGGTGTTTAATAGGGATCTTTCTCTAATTGCAATAAAGTCATTTTTAGCCTTAAGACGAAAGAATTTGAACGAAAAATACTTTAAAAGACTCAAGTTTGCCATTAAGAATGATGGTGATAAGAGTAATGAACAAAACAACAATACCTGTAGCAGCAATATAAATGGTAATGCTGACCTGATATCCGGAAAAAATGGCAGTTCTAGATTCCCAATTACAGTCTTAGAACCCCTTGGTGCATCTGGGCTCAGATCTATAAGGTATATTAAGGAGTTAGCAACTGAAATAGATCATGTAGTATGCGGCGATATTGATCCGGTAGCTGTTGAACGTATGCAACAAAACTTTGAATTAAATTCTATTCCTCCAGAAAAATACTCTTGTATCTGTGCAGATGCCAGAAAGCTCCTTTCTCTTTCAACACCAAGTCTAATAAGGCAAATTAAATCTCCAAACCAGCTTTCTGTTGAAAATATAATAAATTCTTTACTTGGAGGTGGGAAAAAAATCTCAAGCTCATCTGACCCAGTAAATTCTGGATTTACTATTGTTGATATTGACCCATATGGAACTTGCGCGCCTTTTATTGATGGAACAGTGCATGCATGTGAAGAAGAAGGGCTTGCATGCTTTACTGCTACTGATATGCCGGTATTATGTGGAAATGTCCCGGAAGTTACATTTTACAAATATGGAGGAAATGCATTGAAAAAAAGTTATGGACATGAGATGTCATTGAGACTATTATTAAATACAATAATTACTACCGCAGCAAAGTACCAAAAAAGTATAATTCCACTATTAAGTGTCAGCGTAGACTTCTATGTCCGAGTTTTCGTTAAGGTGAAAACAAGTGCAATCCGTTGTAAGGATATTTCTAGTACGACAGGATTCGTACTTCAATGCACGAATTGTCCTAGTTTTCACGTTATTAACTTTGGAGATAAAGTAACTAGTAATAAGAAAAGATTAAGAGAAACAAAGAAAAGTCAAAAAAGAAATAGATCTGAACAATTGACTGGTGATTTTGGCCATGAAGACGAAAAACCACATCTTAATACATCGGAAAACGAAGAGTCTAGAGAAAATAATTTTCAAGATAAAAAAGCTCAGAACTACAATAAATTTAAGTATAAGGCAGGCCAGCTCAATATAAATTTATATAAAGATAGTCTTGAAGATTTAAAATGTAAGGAATGCTCTTCTGGAAAATATTGTATAGGTGGCCCAATATATACAGGAAATCTTTGTGATGACGATTTTCTGGTAGAAATGTTAAATGAATGCAAAAAAATAGAAGAATTCTCTATAAATAATTGCAATCATTCTGATAATAATACTGAGGATATAAGTGCTGATCATGATATATTGGATGGAGTTACCATGAATAAGAAAATTAAGGGATTATTAACTGCAATAAGGGATGAACTTAAAGATTGTGTATTACATTATCATATTCCTTCTCTTTGTAACTTTCTTGGCATTGAGATGATCAGACCATTGCTATTTCACTCCGCACTAAGACATTTAGGATATAAATCTTCCCACTTTCATAGAGATCCTCTTTCCCTCAAAACTAATGCCCCAAATAAGGTTGTAATGGATATCTTGAGATCTTGGGCACTTTTAAATCCATCAAAAAATAAAAAAAATAATAGTTTTCTTGATGTTCAAGTAACTACCGAAGGTATTAAATTCGATATCCATCCAGATGTATTATTGGAATCTAAAGCAAGTTACGGCCCTAGATGGCTTCCTAACCCTGAAGCAAACTGGGGCCCAATTTCAAGGCCAAAAAATGCTGGCCAAAATTAATTATTGTGAATCCATTTTGTTCTTTTGGCAATTTAGCTTTATATAATTCTCATATAGGCATTAAGTTATCTTTAGTTCTATTCAAATTAATCCACTCTCTGATTCCATACCTATTTGCTAAATATGGTCTGACATCATTCAATAATTGTATTCTGTTTAAAAGAACAAGTAGTCTAAGCAGCTCGTTATCTTTAGTACATCCATACCAACTATCAACTGGAATTGCATTATCTAATTGTAATGTATTGCTTATCAGAGAATTATCTACTAAAACTGTTCTTTTTAGATCTACGCCTTGAATTATTCTCAAATCTTTCATGTAACCTTTATTATAAACGGTACAGTGTTCTCTAAACAGTTTATATTTAATAAGATCGTGGGTCGGATCAATTGAGTTTATTACTTGTTCTGCATACTCTCTCGTACTTGCAGTAAAAACACATATTTTTCCCAATTTTGAAGCATTTTTAAGAAAAAATTTAAGAAATGGCCGGTAATATACAAACCAAGGTGAAGAATATGCTGCAATGTTGACTAATAGGTCTGGCTTAATTCCTTTAAGCATTTCATTTGTACAATGAACCAAAGTCTCATCCATATCTAGTACTATAAATAAACCCGAACTGTATTCTTGTTCCTTAACAGTTTTTAACAAAGGAAGATGACTAATTTTAAATAAAGATTTCTCATCCTGCATATCATTAACTTTGAAGGGACTATTAATAGCTGATACTTCTCCATGCAGTAATTTCAAGGGAAATTTTGTACAGCATATGTATTCGATGGCCATTGACATTGACTGAGATAAAACTCTCGGCCTCCCACTTACTATATTTTCCATTGCCACATGAAATGTAAATCCAATGCTATTGTTTTTATAAGGTTTAGAAATCAAAAAGCAATAGTTCAAAAGGTTTTCGTCGTCTCTAAAAGATCCAGGTTTAATATCTAATTTAAGGTGCGTCATGATCTCTATAAAATCATCAAACCTCCTCAGTAGACTCATTTCCAACATATTTTCCTCGATATTTTTACTCTCTATAGTACTCTGCGAATTTTGAGAGTAATCCTCATCAGGAGAATCTGAACTTTTTTCCCCCAATTTACTATCTTCCTCTCTATCAGTAATATATCGTTCATTTACCTTTGACTTTAATGGTAATTCTCCTTGGGCTTCCTCGTTTGCAATTGTACGAAGCCTTTTCATCCTATATTTGAATGCAACCATTTAAGTTAAATCTCAGTTATTGGCAATAACACTGTATTATTTACTGCTTTGCTTATTTTTAAAATTTAAATCCTAAAATCTAAATCTTATTCCTTTTTTCTACCTATTTAACAACACAAACTGGTACCTTAACTTTATCTTATTATCATCTATCCAAATACCAGTATTATTTTAATACAGTTTAGCACAAATTTTAATAATCTTTTCACAAAAAAATCTAATAATAGTCAGTTTTGACGGCGAGGAAAACTACGAATTTTCTCCAGAAGTCCTAACGTTATTTATTTTTCCTCTATTAAAATGGCTGCCCACAAGTACTATATTAGCCAAATAATATAAAATTAGATTGATAAATTTAAGTTAAATAAATTATCTATATTAAGAAAATAGCAATATATAGCAAAATTAAGTTAATTTAGCTCTCGAAAAAAAACAAAATCTTAATTATGTTCATTTGTTCATTTTTGATCATCAAAAAATACAATCCTTTTTATTCAATGCTGCTATCAATATCTAAAAAACTATTAAACTCCTTTTTTAAAATTTCAGTACGCAGTATAAAACTTTCTAATAATAGATAAGACTCAAAAAATTAGTGGAAACTATTTCTCATTTTTTTTTTTTCTATCACTCATTTGTGTGTTCTTAAAAAAACAGTGTATTTCTAAGTCTTGGCGCCACATGCATTGGCGATACCGCGAAACATATAGACATGTACGTGCAATAGCGGAGTCATAAAAGACTATAAAATTTTTGTATTTACAAAAGAAAATCAGACTTAAACAGACAAGGAGGTTGCAATAAATCATATTTAAAAATAATATTGATTTTTATGTTTGAGGCTGTAAACGAATAAAATTAAATAATTTGACAAAGATCACAAATTTTGTTAATACTAAATGGACACATCCGAAATATTAAAAACAGCTAGCATATGAATTTGAAGCTAGTCCATTTTCTGCTTTTATTCTACAGTTTTGTGCTAGGATCTGATCTCAATGAGACTTTTCAGGAAGAAATAAAAAAGAGCTTGAAAAGACAGCAGATGGTTAGGAGACAGGTTGCGTTTGAGAGATCAAAGTTGATTCACGAAATTGATTTGGCAATCTGTAAAAGTGAGCAGTTTAATTTCATTAAATGTAAATATGATGATTCTGGCGTACTTAAGAGTTTTGGTGGAATGTTTGGAGTTGGGGTAGTTGCGACCTTATATCCGATGAATTCAAACTTTAGAATTTATAAGAATTGTACTTTAAACCCCGATTTAACCTACCAGTGTTACGAAAAGGACTTAATTAAAGATTCAGAGGCTATTAGTATCTTCATCAAACGAGAGAATAGTAAGCTCAGTACTCAATATAAGTATGCTTATTTAGATAAACTTCCTATAATTCTTCAGAACAGGAGTAGCTCTGAATTTAATATTGGTTTCTTAATGGAGAAGTTTATGACTACATATATATCTGGTAAAAAAGTCTCTAATAACTTTATCAGCCCAAATGTTTACACAGTTACAAGTAAATGGGGTGCTCCAATTCACGAGTTTGATCGCTACATATTCATGCAATATTTAGAGGGAGTAACTTTGAGCGAAGTTTTAAGAAGACTTAGGCAAAGTGAAATTTTCCACATGAAAAACAGTTTTAGAAAAGTTTTAAGGGCATATAGCAATTTAGTTGCAGCTAGAAATAGTAGATACAAAAACAGTGAAGCGATAAAGAGAAGAGAAATGTTATTAAGAATAAGTATAAATAATTCTGCAGGTGAAATTCTTGGGAGATTTAGGTACAGGCTTTCATTATTAGACCATACTCTGAATTTCCTACAGAGAGTTTGGGAGCAAAATATATATCACTGCGATTTGTGCCACCCAAATATTATGATTATGGAAGAGTATTTATCAGACCCCCTTGAAATTACAAAAATCATTAAAGATGGTCAAGGGTTTTTAATTGACGATGATGAATATATTAATATGATGGAAGTTAATAGTCTTCCTCTTGAAATTACTAAAAGACTCAATGAAAAGATGGAACAAACTATACAGAACAACAATGGCAATGCTCCCAGTTCCAAGTATGTGAATTCTGATAATCAACAACATCTGAGCATTGAGTATAATCCAAATAAACCAACTTCTTTTGATGATTCTTTTTGCGATCCTAAGTCATGCAAACACAATGTAAATTTTGATACCTCTATCAATACTTCTAATGATGGAATAAATAACGATTCTTCAAAGAATTCTGGCTCGGGGGCTGAACAGCCCACCCCAAAGAGTAAACAAGGCCTAAGAGTGATTCGCTTTAAGCTTGAAAATTTTCGTATAATAGACTTCTCTTTCACTTTAGACATGACCAAAGAAATTAATAGCCGAAAAGGGGTGGATAAGTATTTAATTGAAACTCCCTGCCGTATTTATAGACCAGATAGAAGAGAGGATATTATTGAATTAAGAAGGTTTGTGGATGAGACAGCTTATTATGCTTCAAAGAGCGAAACGAATGTTTTGGCTGATACATGGAGCACTGTAATAGAGGAATTGATCAATGAGAACAGTAGTATATCAGATCATGTCGATAATTTTCTGACATTTGACAAATCTGTTGCAACACAAGCAAAGCAATTTTTGACTGCAATTCAGGTCCTTCAAAGGTTCTTCAAAGAGCTGAGAAACAATATTTATGGTCCTGAATGGAGTGGTTGCTGGGATAATCTGAATGAATGGAAAAGATTAAAGCTTGTACATAAATATAATCAGATGGAAAGAGAGCATCTTAAACTGCAATCTTCCTGCACAATTAAAGATATGACTATTGCTATCCATAAAGCTAGAGAACAACTTCATCACCACGTTGCAAGATTTAAACAGGGACTTTTTGGTAGTACTCTGCTCGATGCAACCTCTACAATGGCTCAGTATTATTCCGTTTCTGTTGCCCCACAATATATTGAATCAAAATTGAAAGAAATGATTGACTTAGG
The DNA here is from genome assembly GCF_001865345.1 of Cryptosporidium ubiquitum. Classification (NCBI taxonomy): domain Eukaryota; phylum Apicomplexa; class Conoidasida; order Eucoccidiorida; family Cryptosporidiidae; genus Cryptosporidium; species Cryptosporidium ubiquitum. The sequence goes on along the minus strand of NW_021639828.1, from coordinate 335,035 downwards.
TCTTTATAAATTAAGCTAATGGGCCCCCCCCCCTCCCACAACATCTATATTGTTTAATACTAAAATTCTAGTTCTTAATTATTTATCTTAAAAAAGTTAATATTTAAGATCAAAATATAAATGAATTACATGTTTTAGTCAATATAGCTTGAAATGTTTTTTAATTCATTAAATGTTTCCGTTTTTTTCAGCTTTTCTATTCAACAAGACAACTCCATTTTAAATAAATGATTTTTGATTTTCAGGAATCCTGATGTTTCGCATAAGATTCATGTTAAAACTATTAAGTATTGTCTATTAACCCAATTATTTCTCTTGAAGTACTTTTTGGAATGCTTAAGAACTTAATTATATCTTCTCTTTAAAAGTGTTAACATATTAGATTTTGAACAGCATTTATGCGACCCCAACACTTTATGTTAGTCAATACTAATCTAAAACTATACAAGCTACACAATTTCTGAACATGGGAGAGCTTAAGCTACATTAGATCTCTTTTAAGAAATGAATATATTAGTTTTCAAATAGAATTTATATTTATCGGGAATGCCTTGGGACAGTGATGGCAATAATGAATTTTTTACTAACTTCCGAAAATTTTCGGTCAAATGTTCTAATCTAAAGAGTTAATTAAAAAGGTTCCGAAAAAACGGCCCACTTGGATAAAATTGATTGTTGCACCCCCTCACCCAAATCAATTATTACCACCCTTACCCACATAAATATTTACTCACTATTGCATACCCACATTTTTAACCCCTCACCCCGTTTTTTCTATCAAATAATACCTAATTAAAACCAGAAATAAATATAAAGTTAACATGTTTAGGCGGGAGTAATGTGGAAACGTGGATAACAATTAATCAGTGTGGAAATATAGTAAAATAATAATAAAAAGTACAAGTGTGGAGTTTTGCCAATAAATTGAGGATAAAATAAAAGAGCGAAATTCACTTGCCTGCATTTTGTGTCGACAAGGTCCCTGAGAAAGCGAAGAAAATAAAACAAATAAAATATAACTGAAAATGGCTAGAACTAAGCAAACAGCACGTAAATCAACTGGTGGTAAGGCACCACGTAAGCAATTGGCATCAAAGGGTGCAAGAAAATCAGCACCAGTAACTGGTGGTGTAAAGAAGCCACGTAGATACAGACCAGGAACTGTAGCCCTTCGTGAAATTAGAAGATACCAAAGATCAACTGAGCTTTTGATCAGAAAGTTGCCATTCCAGAGATTAGTACGTGAAATTGCTCAAGATTTTAAGACTGATTTAAGGTTCCAATCATCGGCTGTAATGGCTTTACAGGAAGCTGCTGAGGCCTATCTCGTTGGTCTCTTCGAAGATACAAACTTGTGTGCTATTCATGCTCACCGCGTAACCATTATGCCAAAGGATGTTCAGTTAGCTCGTCGTATCCGTGGTGAAAGGTAAAAACTGTGCCCTGATGGCTGACTTAGTGGTGTTTGATATATTCGGAATCCAGTATCTTGATTTCCAGTATTACGAGCATTTGCTATTCGTGCAATTTTGATATTATCGAAGCTTTCCGGTTCGCGTCACCTAGCATGTTATAAATTGCTTGTGACATTCCCTAACTATAGTAGCGCATGCATTTTGCTGCTCTCCAGGCGGCACTAGCCGCCATAAATATTGTAAAAATAGAGTAGAAAGTTAGTAATTAAGAGATTTGTTTGAGCTATTTAGAGTTTGCAGTTATAGGCCCTAATTAAGGAGTCTTACTCGTATGGGTCGTGTGTCCCGTTGAATGAGTTTATGTAGAGATTCGTGATTGAGTCCTTCATTTCTTTAATGCTTTTGCTAACTGAGGAATTCGGGCAGTGGTTGATGTTGCTGTTAGCATTAATTTGGTTGAGCCGGTCAACTTCTGCTGTGCATTTAAGAGTTGAAATGAGTAGTTTGTCAAGCTCGTGAAGTATTTGAATTCTTCGTTCAGGTTCAAATTCTCTAATCTCTTTTTTAACATTAAAATCCTTGTCAAGCTTCGCAAATGGCCTTCCGCCTTGCCCAGAGAGAAGAATTTCCATACCGTCTATAATTTGGATGTTTTCTTTATTTAATTGCCTTGATTTCTCCAGTATTTGCATAATATCTTCTTTTGTTTGAACACTCAAACACGTTACATCATCATCAACATTATCATTTAATGTAAAATCTGGATCAGAAGATATTCTAAGAACTAGATCTTTTAGCTTATTTTCCAAATTTGAGTGATTTTGAATACTGCAGTTCGATTTCAAACCATTTCTCAACCCTTTAAATAATTCCTTGGCAGAAGAAATATCATTTTTTGATTCTAATATAAAAAATTTGCCGTCTTTTTTCTTCAATAGATCACATTCAATTGTTTCTGGAATGCTTGCTATTGTTATTTGATTCAATAATCTATCCATCTATACACCTTAAATTAATTTTACATTGAAAAGTAACTTATACAAAATCAATGGCGGGAACAAAGTTATTTTTCATGTAATTTTTTTAGTAAACAAAAGCGAATAAAAAATCTAACTAACATGAATAGAATATCAATATATTGGGCAATAGGATTAAATATATATACAGTAACCTAAGAATACTAATTCGAAATTTCAAATTCCTTTATTTGATTTCGCCATAATTAATATGTGAATTTGTGTATTTAATTACTTGAGAGATAAATTTGTACTGCCTTATCAAATTTATCTTCAATTTTATTACATATAGAATTTAGATCATCGCATGCCTTCAGGAGAACTTGTGTAGCCCCTACTTTATCATTTTTCTTCTTTGTATTATTTTTTCTATCTAAACTTGAGTTGGGTACTGTTTTTAAGTCCAGAAAACAGTTCTTATTGTCAACCTCAACATTCGATAAAGTTTCTATCCTTAAGTTCATGGTGGAAATAGATGGATGAGGAATTGCATAGCCTGCGAATGTTGTATTTGGATTCAACATTGCCAGGTGACGTAATGCATTACCTAAAAAAAATATTTAAGAAATTTGAAAGAAAGAGATAAATACTCATTTCAATATATCTAAGTTAACTTACCTAATGTATGATCTTCTTCGTGTATTTGGAATGTCAAATTTGGGCCTTCAAGATTGCTTAACATTTCATTTTTTGAAGCCAAGTTATTTGTAATGTTCCCATGTTCAATTTCATCCTTCATATTAACATCTTCCATTTTCTTGGCCGATTATATAGTCTAAGAACTTATCTAAATAAAATATAATTGGACAATCTTATTCTAGAAAAAGTAATATCTTAATGCTCTTATTCCCTTTTCACTTTGACTATTTATCCTTAATGTAAAAAAGATAGTACAGTTAGCGCCACTTTAATTTTTGAACAAACAATTTGCAATAAAGTGAATTCATCTTTGAATCAGATTAATTTCACACTGATTGCTTTTTTTCACGGTCTAAATTCTGATTATTTCAATATTTCCATTTTCCGCAGGTTTTAAATTTCATTTTTTATAACTTGTTCTTGTATAATGATCTTTATTGAATGCATACATAGGCGCTAGACATCTAAAGAAAAAAAATAGCCACAATAGATAATAAATTAGTAGTGAAATATGGGAACGGAGAAGGATGTTTTAGAGGAACCAGCAGAGTTTCTGGACAAAACACAAAACCTATTGATTAATATCTTGAATGATCTTAGGGAAACAGTTAACATTATTTCTAAAGTCGACCCAAAAAGACAAAGTGAGCTTGAAAGTCACATTATTAGGTAAGTTTGTTTATACACTTATTTCACAGTTAGTTTAATATATTATTCCTAAAGTTATTATAAAAATGTGAATGACCTTTCAAACGTTTTAAATGCAAAGATTAATACCATGTATGACGGTTTTGAGTTCCAAGTTAATTCTACTATTGAAAGACTAATGGTTGAAAACCTACAATCATTTGAATCCGAAACTGAAATCGATTCAAATAACAAAGAAGACCAAGGTTATAGTAATCTAACCTTGAAATAACTAATAATTGTTTGATTGAAAACAGTAAAATTTATAATAATATTGTTGTCAACAAAAATTACTAAATAATAAACCGAATTAGAAGTATTATTCAACAATATGTGAAGCTATATAGGTATTGTTAATTATCAATTAATTAATTTGGGCTCTTTAGAATCAAAATTACAGAATCCCCTCTCACAAATAATTTAGAAATAAATCTATCTTTGTTGATATATTTAGCAGATCCCTTTTTACCTGACTTTACAGACTCTGTCCATATTTCTCTAGCATCAGTAAGAAGTAAATTACAGTGCCTATCAAATGCTTTAACTCTTCCTAAAATCTTTCTATTGTTTCTACAATTAACAAGAATCTGGGTATTTGTTTTTACGCATTCTGTTAGTAGGCTTAGAGGTCCTTCACTGGGATTATCCTTTTTTATAGTTTGTGAATCAATGTTGGACTCTTCAGTCATTAATTACTAAACTAATAAATATTTCAATATTAATATTTTAGGCTGAAAATATGTTAATAGTTTAATAAACAGTAATTGTTTGTATAAATATTTCCTTAAAGTATTAATCAATTTGAATTCAATTACTCTAGCTACATTTAAAATGCAAACATAAATTCAAAGCATTCAGTGTTAACTCCAAATTTTTATCTCCCAATTAATATTAGCTTTCCCCTCATTAATTTGATTTCCTTCTTAATTTTTTATCCATTATATATTTATACCCATTAATCTCAATAAATCTGATCTTAATAATAATAAACTGCGAGACATATGCGTCTCTGCGCCAGTATCGAAGGATCGATTTTGACTGGTTTAGAAAAAAAAAGTATATTTTTTAATTAATGGATTCAGGTCTTTAAGAAATTAAAGATTTGGAAGGTATAATTTAAGGTGAAGAACTTGAATTTTTAAATATATTAAATTTGGCTATATTATTATTTATATTACACCTTTGACAAATTAATCAGATTTTGATGCAAACCTATTTTTTATTATAAAAACTACAATAGTAGAATTAAAATGAAAAATAAAACCACTGAGCTTTCGGAAAGTGATGCTACAAAAGCAGCAGAAAAGACTGACGAAAATCTGGAAAGTGTTTCGTTTGCTTCTCTAGGAGTTTGTAAAGAGCTTTGTATTGCGTGTGATTCCTTGGGCTGGAAGAACCCAACAGAAATACAGAAAAAGGTTATTCCAATAGCTCTTGAAGGTAGAGATATAATTGGGCTTGCAGAGACAGGGTCTGGTAAAACAGGAGCATTTATCATTCCAATATTACAAAGATTACTTGATGATCAAGTTCCAATGTATGCAGTTGTATTAGCTCCAACAAGAGAACTGTGCGTTCAGATTTCTGAACAATTTTCTGCATTTGGCTCCTTGATATCCTTAAAAATTGCAACATTAGTCGGAGGGCTTGATATGGTGACTCAATCTCTTTCATTAGCAAAAAAACCTCATATTATTGTCGCATCTCCTGGAAGATTAGTTGACCATCTGGAAAACACTAAAGGCTTTAATATTGGGGGCATAAAGTTCCTAGTTATGGATGAGGCTGACAGGTTATTATCAATGGACTTTGAAATTGCGTTGAATAAAATTGTCGAATCATCTCCAAGAAATAGAACTACTTATTTATTTTCAGCAACGATGACAACGAAAGTTGCCAAGCTCCAAAAGATTTCATTATCAAATCCAGTAAAAATTTGTGTAAACACAAAATATGATACCGCTGTCAATTTAATGCAATATTATATGTTTATCCCTTTTAAATATAAATGGAGCTATTTTATTGGATTGCTCCAGAATTTGGGTCAATATACAGGAATAATATTTTGCAATACATGTATTAATTGTAGAAGAGGAGATATGCTTGCTAAAGAACTTGGATTCAACAGCATTAGTTTGCATGGCAGAATGTCACAGTCTCAACGTTTGTCAGCATTGAATCTTTTTAAAGGTAAACAAAAAAGATTATTATTTACTACAGAAGTAGGAAGCAGAGGTTTAGACATTCCACACGTAGATTTCGTTATTAACTTTGATGTCCCAACATCGAGCAAAGATTATGTACATCGTGTTGGACGTACTGCAAGGGCAGGCAGAAGCGGTAGAGCTGTCTCTATTGTTACCCAATATGATGTTGAGACTTTCCAAAGGATTGAGTTCGCATTGAACAAGAAACTGGATGAGTACACTTCTCTACAAAAAGAAGAAGTTATGGCAATTCATGCAAAGGTAGTTGATTCTCTAAGGACTGTAGATGCAGAGCTCAATGAATCCAATGAAAAAACAGCACTGGTTGGACATAGAAAATTGAAAAATCGTAATAAAAAGAAATAATTATAAAGATTCTTATAAAGAATATATTCATTCACTATAGCGTATTATTCTGTCAATAAGTGTAAATGCAACTATTATTTATTTTAAATTTTTTTCAAGTTAACAAATTGCCTAAATGTTTTTTTTTTCAAACCTAACTTACCTGCTGATATTAGTGTGTATCTTCCCATAACTCTTGTTGAAGATGCCGATTTATACAGTGCTCCAGATAACGCCCCAGATATTAAAGAATTAAGAGAATCATCCTTTTTCCTTATAGCTTTCGTTGCTCTGTAAAATCCACAATAGAACAAAGCTAAATGAGTTGTAATTTTCAACTTTGTATTCATGTTATAAGGACTTACTAATGATAGATAACGGGTTCGCAACTTTTGCACTATTGGACGCACACTCATTAAGGATGGAGTTTATTTTAAGCTTTGGTGTGAGTGCAGGCTTCTTCATAGCATTTACAAGCCCATATGTAGATCCCAGAAAAAAACCTAATCAAGTTCTAATTACTTGTTCAAGTGAAAAACGAGGAAACACACCTGTTCCATAAGATAAACCCACACTATAAGTCACTTTTTCTCCCCAAAGCCTATCATAGGAGTTTAAGTACAAATCTTGTTTTCTTTTAAATCTAGTTGCCTCAAAATCAAATTTATCAAGCTTCAGATTATCATTAAGAAGTAAATTATTTGGTAAGTTGTGAGGCTTATCTTCTGCAGGTTCTCCCATGTTAATTTTTTTGTGGTTTTGGATGAGTTTCTTTATACCAGTTAGGTTATAGTATTTTTTGTTGAGAAAAATATTTAGGAAAAGAATAATGAATTAATAGCGGGGAAAATTTTTAAAATTTGACAAATCTTTAACTTGTTGATAATAGCTGGTGATTATTTAAAATGATCTGTTTACAGATTGTTGGAAAATCGGTGCTCACTAATATTTTAAGTAGTACTTAGCCCACAACAAGCCTCTGGGAATGATTCAGCTTCGGACATAAACCAATCACTAAAAAAGTTCAGATCCTGATAAGCTCGTTTAGTAATTTACGGGCTCATCTCAAAGACCGTTTTTCAGGAAACAAATAATAATAACAAGCTCTACAATTCATCTCCTAAATCTAAAAATCGTCAGAGCGGAGATAAAAACAAAGACTAGAGAAATGGGGAAATTTGGAATTTATCACTTAAAAGTGAAAATCATCTCTAATAATGATATCTATGAATTGTAAAGTTTAAAATTACGCCTTCATCTCAGCAGTCAATAAGTTAGTTGCTTGGTTTGATTCTGAGACAACCTTGGTACCTTTTTCTTCAACACCATCAGCACCAATATGGCTTTCCATGAGACGGGAAACATCAAATGATGGCTTCGATAATACCTTAACCTTACGAATAAATACATGTTGTAATGGGAAAATGTGTCTACATGCCTTCTCAATTTCTTTACCTATTGACTCAGGGATAAATTTCTTTACTAAGTCACGTAAAGTTGTACCTTCTGCCTCTGCTGTAATAATTTCTACCATCTTCTTTCTAATTTGTCTAATTTGAGAAGTCTGGGCATAGCAAGTTGATTTTACTTGGTCTGCCATTCTTCTTGTGAATGCGATACAGAACAATCTCAAAACATAACCATCAGAAGTTTTAACATTGCAATGAGCTTCGATGAGAGTCTGATATTTTCTAATTAAAGAGCAGAGTTTGTCTCTTGTCATATCCATACCATGGAATTCAGTAAGACAAGTCCTTCCTTGAATATCTTCGCATTGCAACTTGATCTTTCTAAATGCCTGATCTTCATCATTGTTCAAGTCAGCCAAGCTCACTTCATATACTCTGTGTCTAAGAGCATCGACTGCTAACTTTGTACCTTGATTTTTAGAAGCAATAGTGGTACCGAAGTTACGTACTTTAAAGGTGCTTGGAGCACGCAAGTCATAGAACTCTTTACGCGATAAGGGATCGATGATTTTCTTACGTCCTCCCTTTCTACCCTTGGAAATTCGTTTATTTTTACCAATTGCCATATTTGATGTTGATCGAAACTAATAAAAAAGGAAGCAGCAAACTCTTCTTTTCTTTTTTTTGTTTTTAATAATGTTCTTTTGCGCTTTGAGACGCCGTACCTTGACCTTTTTAACTATACTCATCCCAGGTGTTGCTAAAAGACGCAATTGTGGCGCCAAAATGCCGTCTCCTTTAATGTATTTTTTAATTGTGGGGTACATTGCTATGAATTAATTGTGATAATCCTAAAGCTCGCGATTTTATTCTTATTATTTTTTTTAATAAATTAAGAATAAATGGTTTCTGAGATATTAAGTAAATTTGTAAGGACATGTAATTTGATTATAATTAACATACCGCTCGAAAATATTTGTCAAATATGAAATTTTTGCCTTTTCAAAACTCCACTTTATTCAAACAGATTTAAAAGGAACTCTAATACTATTATTATTTAATTTATTTTTTTTTTTTGAAATATTAGAAAATCTAAAGGATCGTTTTTATTCTTATATTCACATAAACATCACTTTTACATATTAATGCAATACATCACTATAATTTTTTTTCCAAACTACTCTATTTATAGTTCTTTGAAAATTTTAGTATTTGTCCATATTTAATATATAGAAAGAAAACGATTTTTTTTTAGGTGGTAGAAGAAAAAATATTATCTTGTAATGTTCCCGCCTCCCACAAATACAAGTAAAAAACTGATATTCTATGAGGCATCTCGTTTAAAAAGAATGAAAATGGATATTAATGTAAATAAATAGAGATGAGAATAGTTGTGTACTCAGTGTATTTTTTAGATAATCATGTCGGCATCATTCTGCAGCAAATACGCAGATTCAGATAATAACATTGGACTTGAGGAGGGATGGACTCAAATTAAAAAAGAGGCTATTGAACCTCTGGAGATATTTTTACTAAATAGGACTCAGATTAATGAAAAGGCAAAGAATTTATTTACTGCGCAAGAGTACTCAAGAATTTATACTTTAATTTACAATATGTGCACCCAAAGCCCTAGAAACTGGAGTAGGCAGTTATTTACCAAGTATTCTGAAACTATCGAAAATTTCCTGAGAGAAAATGTTATGAAGACATTAAAAGCATCTAAAGGACCTAAATTACTGTTTGAGTTCCGGCTTGCATGGAGTAATCACTTGATCTATACTCACTGGATGGAGCGTTTTTTTGGATACTTGAATAAATATCATGTTAAGATTGCTGGGGAGGGGAGCCTAATGTTAAAAGGAATAACCATATTTTATGAAACTGTATATTTGGAACTTAAAGAAAGTATTTCATTCTCATTTATTAATTCCATTCAAGAGTATAGACTTGGAACTGAAGATATTGACAGTGAACTTTTGAAGGGGGTCGTAAATATATGTTTGGAAATGGGCGAGAAGAGCAAAATTCCAGAAATATATGAGAATAATATAGAAAAGGTTGTTATTAACCACTTAAGTTCACACTATGGGAGTCTTGCTTCCAAATGGGTTAGGCATGATAATTTATTGGAGTATTTATCTCGTGTAGATGGAATCATTAACTTTGAGAATAAGCTTTGTGAAATGTGTTTAATTGGTTCAACATGGAAAAAAATCAAGAAATCCTTAACTCAAATATTGTTAGCGGATGAAATGGAAGTTATACTTTCAAACTCGAACTCTATTAAGAATATGTTTGTAAATAATGAGTTTGAGCAACTAAAATTATTGTTTAGACTTTTTTCTACAACTCATCATGGAATACAAGCATTAAATATGCAATTTAAGAGCTACTTAACAGAATGTGGCCAATTGATAGTTAATAGGTTTTCAGAACCTATTCATTGGGCTGAAGATTCTGAGAATGAAAATGAAGAAAACTCGGAACTAAGTCAATCAATGCAAAATTTAACCACATGTTGGCCATGGATTTTTGGAGAGCCAATTACTGTTCCTTTTGTAAATATTACATGTGGAATTTTATTCGTACAAACAATTATTTCTCTTTACGATCATTCCAGATATTTGTTGGAAGACTGCTTTAACAACGATGTCGAAGTTCAAAAGACAATTAGAGAGTCTTTTGAGGCAATCGTTAACTTGGAAGTAGGTTGTCAGAACCAAGCAAAGCTTGTATGTTATTATTGCGATTTCTTGTTAAAAGATAGCTACTTTGAAGGCGATAAAGGTACTAATGATGGGCATTTAAACGACAAATTTGCCGTTTTAAGTAGCAAATTGGTAGATATTTTTTCGTATATCCACTTTCAAGACTATTTTCTTCAAATTTACAAATTTCTACTTGCAAAAAGGCTTCTTCAATATCACTTGTCTCTAGAAAAAAATGAACAACACATCATCTCGTTACTCAAGAATAAATGTGGTGCTGGCTTCACATCCAAATTAGAAGGGATGATTTTGGATATTCAAATGTCTCAGGACTTAAATATTAAATTTAAAGAATACCTTAGATATATCAAGAATGGGGAAATGGATGATTATGAGTTTGAAATAAAGGACAACCAAGTTTATGATTTGAATTTGCAAATTGTCAAAACTCAAACACAAGCTAAAATCGATTTTACTGTTAATGTCTTGACATGTTCAAATTGGCCCACGCTGGACTCTTCAGATATAAATCTGCCAGTCAATCTTAAAAACTGTATAAATAATTTTGAAAAGTTTTATTCCCTAGAAACCTCTCACAGAAAACTCTCTTGGATATATTGGTATGGACAATGCGTTTTGGATTATAGGCTGCCTACACCTGATGGAGCAATTAAATGCTTTGAGATATATTGCAATACGTATCAAGCATGCATTTTACTCCAGTTCAATAATCTTATTAGTTTATCTTTAATCGAGCTTCAGAATTTACTTAATACAGAAAAGTCGATTATATTGAAACACATAAAACCTCTATATTCTGATGTTAAAATTTTGAAAATTGTTAATGAAGTTCAGACTTCTTCTGATGACCTTTTGTTCGAGTTAAATTTGGAATTCGTCTCAAACGATAATATATCCCCTATAATGGTAAAATTGCCACATCAAACAGAAAAAACTCAAAAGAACCGTACTGAATATGATAAAAGCCACGCAATAGAAGCAGCAATCGTTAGAATTATGAAAGTTAAAGGAGAAATGACCAGAAATGATATTATTTCTCATGTTTCATCACAGTTTTGCGGCTATAAGCCTTCAGAGGGATTAATAATTGACAAAATCAAATATTTGATTGAGAGGGAATACCTTGAAAACCACCAAGATGACCCAGAAAAACTTTTATACTTGGCATAACTATGCATTCATAAAAAAATCAAGCAATAAATGGCATATGTTTATCTCTACACTTTATTGTGGTTTTAATTCATTAGTTTAATAATTCTGTTTATAGTATTGACACCCTAATTATTATATGTGAAGCAAATCTGTCAAAAGAAACAATTACTCAGGAAAATATTGACATACATCCGCATACGACTATATATATATTCTACTTAATTATAAATCCTACTTTTGTAGATTTAGTTGATCAATAGTGACTAAATAAATTCCCCAACAATTACACGTCCGTCGGAACCGGCTGAGGCAATAATGGGAAGGCTAGGGTGAAAGCTAATATCTATAGTAGCTCCTTTGTGTCCAACAAGCTTATTAATTAACTTCTTATGTTTGACCGACCAAATATATATCATTGTATCTGAAGATGCAGCGGCCAATAGATCGCCGTCAAAACTCCATCTTGCCCTATGCAAATTCATCTCGAAATTGTGTTTTGCGCCAATAAGAGTTCCTACTTTCCTATCTTGTAAATCTGAATGAGGTCTAATATCCCATATTACAACTTGGCTGTCCATAGAGTTTGATACCAGAGAAGAATTATCGGGGCTTATATCTAGCCCTGTAATTGTATCGTTTAGCGTAGAAAATGTGTTAGCAATAGATATCCTCATGTCAATCATATAAATATTATTGTCAATTCCTCCTGCAAAAATTCGACCCCATTCCCCCTCGCATGATACCGCTGTTATTGGGTACTTGTTTTCGTATTTATAAATGCATGCTCTATTTGGGTTTATTCTGGTGTCCCATATACATACCTGTCCATCGTCAGATCCTGAAATAACTAAAGTATTATTACATTTGCACGAATTTACTATTTTTGTGTGGCCCTTAAACTTCGAAATACACTCCATTGTCTCAATATCCCAGTAACGTACAGTTTTGTCTGCAGAACAAGAGGAAAATTGAAGTCCATGTTGCTTATTCAAGGAAACTTCTAATACGGCCTTATTGTGTCCCTGTATTGTTATCGCATTTTTACTACTCTCATAGTTTTGAAAAAGTAAAATTCGTGGATCATTTCCGCAAACCAAAATAGAATTTCCGTCGTTCGTAAAACATACGCCCAAACACTCCCCATTAATACCTGTAAGCTCGTATACTCTCGAAGAATTTGTTAGATCGGCATTGTTAAGTTCCATATATAAAATTTTGCTACACAAATAGTCAAAACCAAGTAAAAAAACCTTATAGTCTATTTAATCCTTCGGCTTCAAAGTTTTTTGTTTCTGTAATTTAATGTTAATTTCAAAAACTGGCGCCATGACTGGAACAATATAATGGCGGGGTTTTGCGACAATAATATATTAGTTGTGGTAAAAAGATATATTTGACAAAAATTGGCAGTATGGCGTTAAGAGTTGCATATGAAAGTTCCTCCGAAATAGGAGTTTTTGCTAATCTTACTAATAGATATTGTCTATTAGCTCATGGTTCCTCTGCAGCATTTACATCGGTCTTTGAAGCAGAATTGATGGACCATATTCCTATTATTAATACTCTTATAGGAGGTACAAGGCTAGTAGGAAGATGTACCGTTGGAAACCGCAACGGTCTTTTGGTCTCAAACATGGCAACTGATCAAGAGCTTCAACATTTAAGGAATAGTTTGCCAGATAATGTAAAAGTTCAGAGAATAGAGGAACGTTTAAGTGCTTTAGGAAACTGTATTGCATGCAACGACTACGTTGCTCTTATCCATACAGATATGGATAAGGAGTCTGAGGAGATCATTCAGGATGTACTTGGAGTAGAAGTGTTTAGGACCACAATAGCTGGTCATGTGTTGGTAGGTAGTTATGCAAAATTCACAAATCAAGGTGGGATTGTGCATACATTGGCATCTGAAGATGAAATGAATGAATTGTCGGCATTACTCCAAATCCCAATTACTTCTGGGACCGTTAATAGAGGAAGTGATGTTGTTAGTGCAGGTAGTGTAGTGAATGACTGGGCAGGTTTCGTAGGTATGGAGACCACTGCCGCAGAGATGGCAGTTATAGAAAGAATTTTCAAACTTGGAACCTATAGTAGTGTAAATAACCCAGACGAAGTGCGTGAGAGAGATATTAAGCTTAAGTCATCAATAATAGATACACTTGCGTGAATGCAAGATAATCTGTTCAATTCTTATCCTTATAGATTAGATTAATATCTTTATTTTGAGAACCTTTTCGGTTGTTTTCTTTCCCAAAAGATATTCCTTTTATTGTACATATAATGAGTATTGAAAATAGAGTCCATGCACAGACTAGTGCATTTAAAAATTCGTGCAGCCATGGGTATCTAATAGGTGGGGGAATAAAATACTGGCAGATCAGCATACATGAAAACAAAATTGACAAGATTAGCGGTGTTCTATTATATATCAATCCAGTGGTGCCATTAGGCCTTTCAATTTCATCATACAAAACATAAAATGAAATGATAATTGAGAATAATCCAAAAATTATTAAATACGAAACTGTTTTATCCAAAATCGAGAGCGTCACAAGCGAAAAAGATGAAATTATTATGAAATTCAAAGATATCCATGGGAAAACATCCATCAATAATAATGCTGGGGTAAGAGGCAAAATAATGCTTTTTTCATGTACTTGCCAAGAAAATAGAAAAAATGAAAGAGAAGATGCAAGCAATGCAACTTCAAACCTTTTTCTCGTAGGATTTCTTAATAAAGTCAGGCATGCCGGAATGAATCCTAAAAATGTGCTAGTTGTACAAATTTTAAGTGCAATATTTAAGTTATCTTCATTTATCATTGCCCACTTCTTTAAGTTGAAAATAAAGATATTTGCAAACCAGAAAGATGCGACGTGATTTTCCCAAGCTCCTCTCCAGATTGGTATAACTCTTTTTATTATTGGGGCAAGAAAATCCACTTTATATTTCATTAGTAAACTGTCCAATCTTGTATTATACAAAACATTCTTATAATGATCTGGATTCTTTATATTATCCAAAATAAATGGATACAAAATCGATATACTTACAAGTATTCCTGATAAGCCAAAATAAATCACCTTTTTAATTTTCATTAATAACCCTCCTGTGTTCAAAATAATCGAAATATAAGCGAATGCAAATGCAGGTATAAAATAAAGCATTGTCTGTTTAAAGAATACTGCACAGATAATTGAAAATATTGATAAAACGTGATAGCCACAGTAAAGGAAATTGATTGACCACACCACTAAGCCAATTGCAACGCAATTATATTGAAAATGGGAATGGTCTACGAAAATATAAGGTGCTGATATAAGAGTTACTAGTAAATATTTACTTGAATAGCTTTTATTACTAATAGGATTTAAAATTTTCCAGTAAAACACAAAGGCAGAAAAGAATATCAGAATATCGCTAACCAACACGGTACCTCTCATAAACCATTTGAGAGTCTCATTCTCTATCCCCTTTGATTTATCTAATTCAAAGAATTCACTAAACCCCAAGAAACCTGCAATTTTCCCACAAAGCATACTATGATATGCAGTTAATGGTGGATAGTCCAGCGGCCAATAACTCAAATTATTGTGCTGATTATCTACATACCACATATTAACTGGTAAGTTTGTGGTGATTTCAATCCAATGTCGTTGAGCTTCGAAGTCACCGAACTTTGGTGGATCTAATTGGCCAGAATATTCAGAAAATCCAATAAGCATCCTAAGAAGGATTCCTATTAATACTGCCAAAATGACCTTCAACATTACCAAAAACTAAAACACAAATATTATTAGAACTTTTTTGTTTATGTTCACTTCATTACATAAATATTGAGTTCAAATTATGGAATGAAAAAGAATTTCTATTTGTTCCTATTCACGAATTAACTTTCTAATTGAAAAATATACCTATTTTACACCCCTCATACCTTGACACAAACATACCGCCAATTCTTTTTTTTTTTTTACATGCAAAGACCAAAAAAAAGTGTGGTGAAAAATTAAATGATTAGGTAATAAAACATAGAATTACATATCCTAAAAGGCCATTTACACTCATTTTTGGGATTTGAGCTTGTGGCAATAAAGAAATCGTAATTTCTATTCATAAATTTAAAATTATTAAAATTTTGGCGGACAAACCATAAGCATGAAACTAATTAATAGTTCCGCGTTTCTGTCTAAAAACCCCCAAAAAATGCATTATTTTATGTAGTTGAAACAAAGGCCAATAATTAATTTTATTTGAATTGTTGGGAATACCGTTTCTCAAGATATGCACCTCTAAACGTAAAAATAGATGTAAGGATAAGCTCATCAATTAAAGCCAATTGTTAGAAGTTGAATGAGAAACAAATATTCAAAATGATTGTAAGCGATTCCAAAATTAATAATTCCCTTGGAGAAAAAAGTCCAAAGGTAGAAATAGAACTTGAGAGCTCTTCTTCTGAGATAAAAGGTGGCTTGAATCGTGATTTGGAACAAGGAATATTAAGTAATAAATGTGAACACTCAAATGATATTACAAAAAAATGCAGCAAAAGTGATAGCCCAAAGAAAAACAAAATATTTAGCAAAATTAAACTATCCAACAACAGTAACATCTTTCTAACGTTATATGCGATTGTAGGTTATTTTTTCACATCGATTGCAATTATATACTATAACCATTGGCTCTTTGATAAAGTAGCACCTTATCCTGTATTTGCAACGTGGGTTCAACAAATTGTGGGAGTATTCTGTTTTGGAATCTTATCGCTCTCCAGAAGAACTCCAAATATGTCAAAAGTGAATAAAAATTCTTCCGGAGAAGCTTCAAGAGATAATACAAATGCAAGAACAGAAAATGAAACAACGCAGGCGAATGTAGTAAGCACAAACTGCACTTCCAATGAAAACATATCTGCGAAAGAACTCGAAGCAGGTTCGAATGGAAGTATTCCTATCGAAATTTCGTTCCAAGAAAATTCCTTAATAGAAGAAACCTCACTACCAGAGAACTCTGCAACGAACGCCCCACAGAATATAGAAGTTGAAGAAAACGTGGGTGATGAGAAAAAGAAACAAAAAGAAAGCTGTCCACAATTCAGTGCTGAAATGAAGAAGTTACTGAAGATACTACCTATGTCAATATGTTTCGTTGGGCTTGTTGCGTTTGGAAACATTTGTTTAAAATATGTGCAAGTTTCAACTTATCAGCTCGCAAGATCAGGCTCATTAATTTTCACTGTTATTGTATCTTATTTCATGCTTGGCCAAAAACAAACTTGGCAATCTATTCTTGCATGTATAGTAGTTTGTGCTGGTTTCCTAATTGGCTCCCTAGACAGATCTACTCTTTCAGCGATGGGGATTATTACTGGGTTAGCATCATCATTTTGCCAAGTATTTTATAACGTTTTCATGAAAAAATGCATGAACTACTTCAATGGAGATGCTGTACAACTGATGAAATATAACCAATGCATTTCGACTATTCTGTTAATCCCGTGTATATTCCTTGCCCAAGAGATGAATTTGATTTTGAATTCTGCAGCATTTGATATAGATAAACCGGAATTCTTTAGACTTTGGGTTTTGTTAATATTATGTGGGCTTCTTTCAATGCTTTTAAATTACTTTACATTTCTGGTTGTAGGATATACTTCGCCTGTTACATTTAATGTGCTAGGCATGTTCAAGAGTTGTGCACAAACAGCAGGCGGGTTTATAATATTCCATGACCATGCAAGCGTTCACACTATTACAGGTATTTGTTTAACCCTAGCTGGATCAATATGGTACGGCTTCGCAAAGTCCTTAAATTGCAACTTTGGAAGTAAATCAAAAGTTCAGTCCGAGGTGAGTTCAGAAAATGGCATGGTTATTTTCAAGTCCGAATTTGAACAAAAGGTATCCATTCTTGCAAAAGAATTGTCAGAAGTTGAGGAGCTTTGTTACAGTTCAGATGTTAATCATGAGAACAAAAAATGTAACTATGAAGGTTTTGGAGATCTGGAACATATTAATTCTTATTCTGGGACGGAAATGATGATCATTTCTTCAAAAATCAGAAAATGTGAATGCCAAACAGACAAGGAGGGGTTAGAAATTAAATGTGATTGTCAAAATAGACAAAAAGAAGTTGACTCTGATACAAATAAAGAAAATGGCTCAGATGGAAAGATTACAGGATCCGTTTCTTTAAACAGTTGTATTTCAAATGGAAACAAAGAAAGCCAGTATACTGGAAATACATTAGCAGACAAAACTTTGGAACAAAAAGATTTAGAAAGATTGTTTGAAAAATTTGCAAACATTTCTAGGGAGGATTCCACTGATATAAGAAGCAGCATGTCTAAAATTTCTGTTTCAATGCCTGCTAGCATATATGCCTCGCCTTTGGCTGAAAGCAGGCAAATTTCAGCTGATAGAATTTCAAACAATAGGGGAGTCGAAACGTCAAATGACAATATATCTTTGGACGTTAGCATAATGGTTGAATCTGAAAGAGAAGCCACAGTCCAGAATGATGACCAGAGGTCATCTGGGCAAAACAATGAGGAAAGTGACGAGGAAAAATCAACAATAACAACTGGAACTAATAAGAATATACGAGCAGAAGTATAATTCAGCAAAAGTTTATATGTGAAATTCAGAAAATTTCAATGATACGGAGATTCTATTATGGCTCATCTATTTTCCTAGAAATAAATTTAGACTAACATTAAGAAATGTTAAAAAAATCGATGAATCACTTGTAAAATAATATTCACTAATAAACAAATAATAAATACCTAAATATTAGAATTCGCACGGAAATGTGTTTGTAAATATAAAAAATGTTTTAGTTTTCATTATAAAGTTCTATAAATCATATTTTTTATTATGCTTCGTTTCTCCATGTAGTCAAATTAAAGATGCCACCCGCCAATCTTCTCATCAAGAAATGCTTTTTTTATATATTTTGATGGTCTGGCGGGAAAAAACCACACAGAAATCGAAGGCCGAAGGGTTATTTTGCTTGAAAAAAAATATACAAATACTATTTTAGGAGTGAATTAAGAACAAAACTGGCGGAAATAAATAGTAGTTTAATCAAGGATGGGACAGGTACCTTTGATCGCTGCCAAGAGTACATTATTTATGTATTCTGGTATTCGTTCAATAGTTGTAGGCAACAAAGAAAAAGTGGTCCCACAAAGGCCACCAGATTTAGATATCATAGCATCTGGAGAGAGAGACCGAATTTCTGATGATTGGAGGTGGCTTGCTTTAAAATCTGAGAAACGCTTAAATAGCATGAGAAAAATGAATTCTTCGTCGGAGCAATTGAAACAAAAATTAGGGAGTACGTTTGATATAAATCAGTTTTCTTGTTTTGTTCCAAGAACTGTATTGGAGGCAATTGCTGATAAAAGAATTAGTTATGCAGATGAATTTGATGTAATCATTGAGAGTTTCAAAGGAGCTGTCATGTTTTGTGATGCATCAGGGTTTACTGCTCTAACAGCGGCTTTGGATAAGCAATTAAACGGTGCAGAGAGGTTGGGTGAATGTATTAATAATTTTTTTACTCCACTAATCCAGATTATTCATTATTGGGGAGGAGATATTATTAAATTTAGTGGAGATGCCATTTGTGTTGTTTGGCCAGTAGATGATGAGTCTATTAATTTAAATAACGGAGGGGTTGGCGTTATATCTGAAAGTTCAAGCAGTTCACCTCAAGTCAATGCCCCTCAAAGCAATACTCAATTAAACAAATTAACCAGAGACCTTAATAAATTTGTAAATAAGTCAAAAATCAATGATGATAATAGTCCGTCTACTGCAGAAAAAAAATGGAATCGAGAAGAGCAATTGGAACCAGAAGAACCTCCCTCACAAAGCAATACCAATACTGCTGAAACATATTCTGTTGATATGTTCCATGCATGCAGATTAGCATGCGAATGTTGTATGGATATACATAGGACCTTACACAACTTTCCTACCCCAATTCCAGGAAGACACCTAACTCTTCATATCGGCGTTGGATATGGTAGAACGACAATTTTACAGGTTGGAGGTGTAATGGATAGATGGGAATACGTCGTCGGTGGGCCTCCATTTGAAGAAATTGCAATTGCAGAACCGTTAGCAAAGAGTGGAGAAACTGTTATATCCCCTTCAGTATACTCCATTCTTGCAAAGCATGTAAGCGTTGAATCATGCGAAGGCAATCCAGATTTTAAAAAACTAAATAGTATACTCCTGCCGAGACCACCACCTCCTCCTCCTTTAGCTTCTATTCATATTCATGATGAAGATGTTGATTTGCTAAGAAGATATATTCCACCGCCGGTTTATAGATGTCTTTCAAGTGGTTACAATGTTTTCTTGAATGAGGTGAGGCGTTTAACTTGTATTTTTGTTTCAGTTAAGGGGTTAGATATCTCAACTCATTATGGTTCTAAAACCGCACATCAATTAATGCAATTAGTTCAAAAGGCAGCTTATACTATGGAAGGTAGTGTGAACAAGTTTCTGGTGGATGATAAAGGCGTATTATTGTTAATCATTTTTGGACTTCCGCCAGTATATCATTTGGACGACCCTTTAAGAGCAGTTTTTGCAGGTTTGAGAATACTGGATAGTATTAGATTTATGGGCTTAAGTTCTAGCATTGGAATAGGTACTGGTAGAGTTTGGATTGGAACAGTCGGATGTGAAATTCGTAAAGAGTACACTGCACTTGGTGATACAGTTAATTTATCGGCCAGATTAATGGGAAGAGCAGGTGAAAACGAAATATTATGTGACCTAAATACATATGAAGCATGTAATCATGCAATGCAATTCGTACAAAAGGAGTCATTTTACCCTAAGGGAAAAGATGTCTCTATAAGTACATTTTCTCCAACCGGTATTTTAACAAAAAACCGTCTACATGGCAATGCTTTTGGAAAGGCTGAAACAAGCGATTTGACAGATTCAAATCTACCAGATAATAAAGATCACTTGAATGCCAAGGATGGAGTTTCCGTTGATAACTTATTGTTAACGGAAAATTCAAATACTCAGAATACTGACATAAATCCCAATATTCCAAATCTTCAAAGTATCAGAACTTGGCGAAGCTGGAGGCCATTAAAGAAACTGAAAAAGTTTTTCAAACCCAGGTATAGTTATGGCCTCCCAGATATGAATGGTCCAAATTTCAGAGTTATCCCAGATTATACAATGGAAAACATGCCAGAAAACAGATTTTTAGGCCCTTTAATGCCTTGGGAATATTATGAACCTTGGGATCCAATTTTGCGTCCAACCTTAGACTTAGGAGGTGTAATGACAATTTATGGCAAGGAAAACTGCGGAATAGATGAAATTATTCAAAACATTGTATATCTTGGAGAAAGGTTAGAAAGGAAGGTTTTTTTGTGTAGTAACATGCCTGATACGCCCTTCATAAACATAGGAAACGTACCTCTATTGCCGTGGAAAACTCTTTGTACAGATATTGTAGAATCATGGCGTCTAACAAAATCTAGGGAAAAAAAAGGATTTTCAAATATAGATCGTGATAATTCAATTTATGGATTAGCCAAGGAACTTACTCATCCTTCTTTTCACTGGAGTCTTCATAAATTAAAGCCAGTATTACAAGGTTTGGTTCTCCCATCAGAACTTTCAGAAAACAAGGCTTTCTTTAAAATGGGAAAATATAAGAACAAAGAAAGCAAGAGAATGAAAAACATTTTTAGGAATCCCCTATTATTTGTACAGAATTTGAATGGCCAATCGGAATCATTGGATAAAGAATTAAATGACAGAGGATTCGAAAATGATGAGAATTTAAATAAAGAAACTTTACAAAATGAATTAGATGATACAACAAGCTCAGAAGAAGAGTTATCAGATGAAGACGATGAGAAAGGCTTGGGCCCAATTATTACATCTCTAGTTAATGGCTTTTCAATGTATGAAAATAGTATCATTTGTTTACATGTAAAAAGCGGAACATGTTTCTATGCTGGAATGGAACAGGAAAGTTGGAAAATCGCCAAGATGATTGCAAGAATTGCCATGATACGAAGAAAAAGGAAGGTTGAACATGACTTTAAAGAGTTAAAAAGATGGCGTAGAAAACATTCCAGAATATGCCTCTTTTGTAAAGGATTTAAGAGGCCAATTCAGCATATTTCCAAAGACACTTTGTATTTATATAAAACAACAAAGTGCACTCCTCCAACCTTTAAATCTTCTCCTCCTTTGCTATTTATTTTAATATGCAGTAGTAACACGGACTCGATTGAGGAACAAAAAGAAATTATTCAATGGGCAAAGGAATGCAATGCTTTTATTGAAGTTCCAAAATTAACGCTGAATGAAACTTCCAAATTTATTGGGCATCAATTAGGTGTTAATACTCAAGTTCCATTTCAACTCGTTGAATATGTTCACAGAGCTTCTGGAGGTATTCCTGAACATATAAAAAGAACTTTATTGCAACTTCTTTCACATAGAGCAATTTCTATCAGCACACAAGATGATCAACAAGTAGATGACCCTGAAAGAAAAGACTCGCTAATATTAGATTCTGATAAATCTATAAATAATCCAGATTATCTATCAAATAATATTATTAGCAGGAATGCAAGCATCTGCTCCAATACTGTTTCAGGTATCGACTCTTCCATAGGAAATCAATTTGATTTTGGAGCAATATCAAGCATTGTATCAGGATATAGTTTGAAGAATATTCAAGGCGAATTGGGATTCAACTCATCAGTATACTCTTCAAGTGATGAATCTTCTTCATCCGGTTCTTCTTCAAGCGATGACTCGAAAGGATGGTCCGATAGTTCAATAAAAAGGAAAATTAAAGTTCCTAGATTTAGGACTCCTGGACCACGCGAACTACTGAGCAGTGATGGAGTACCTATCGTTGGAAATAGGCAGGCGAATTGGTCTCCAAATAATGATTTGTCAGGGTCTAGACACAGATTGTCGTTTACAAAGTTAGATCAATCTTCATACCTATGTAAGAATTCCGAAGATAACAAAAGATACATAAAAGTCACTGGGCAACTAAGGAAAATACCTTTTGCGCCAGAGATTGTGGCAGACTGCATGTCTAAGTTAGAACTGCTTGAACCAGATGAACAAATGGCTGCCAAGATTGCTAGTGCATTTACATTTGCATTTACTGCTTCAGAGCTGCACGAAGTTTATCCACAAAAAAAATCCCCCCTTGAATTTCTAAAAATGATTAAGGCTATGGTAAATAAAGACGTTTTCGAAGTTTGTGACACCATAAACTTTGGAGTTGATAGATCTAGACGAGGATCAATAAATAGTGACCATACCTCAAAACATAATACTCTTTATGAAAATGATCAAGATAAAAATTTAAATGTATATGAAGATGAAGTTTACAAAGATATATCCACTTCAACCCCTGTTATGAAGGATATCTCTGATTACTTGTTAAATATGAATTTGCCAGACTTTTCTAAAAGTAATAAAGATTCTACAGATGCAGCTGACCCATATCCAATTGAAACCTCCGAAATAAAGAATGAAAGGAATGAAACAAATAATGATCAGCCAGTTAACATTAATATAATTATTACAGAAGACAATCAATCAGTAGCAGATGAACACGAATTTCCAAAGCTTCAGAATTGCGATATTTTGCCTTATTATATTGAGTACTACCGTTTCCAAAGCGTAGCTTTTCAAAGAGTTGTTTCAGAGTCTCTCCTTTCAGATGAAAGAAAAAGGCTCGCTAGAATTTCTAGAAAAACGCTTTCAAGAAGGCTTTCCAAGCTTAGTCCATCTGTTAGAAGTGCATCGCCTCAACTCCCTTCATCCCCTACAGATTCATCTAGCAACAAGTTTGCTGATAACAACGAAGCTAACAAAGTGTCAACAAGATACCTTTCAACGATACCTAATAATATTAGTGTTAATAACAGTATTCCAACTAATTTGGATGCATTACTTGAAGACGAGAAGTGACAAAGTTTATTATAAATTAAGCTTTAGCAATTAAAAGGTTGAATTATAATTAATATATTTTACTTTTAGTGAATTTCATATTGAACCTATTTAATTTAGTTTTAACCACTAATATTCCTAGCTTTCTTGAATGATTATACTTACTATATATACATATATATCAATTGTTCTAATATGCCATTATTATTTAGCATAGCAAAGTACAAAAATCAACGTAAATTAGCAATACATCTAGTTATTATTGAACATATGTACAGAAAAAAAATTCATCTAAATTTTTCGTAAGTACGAAAAATACAAATACAAATGAATTTAAAAATTACTTAAAATTAAAATCGATCAAATATCTTATTATTTTACCTAGAATAGAGAAACGGATATCTAAACTGGTTGATTTTGCTTTCATATAAAAGCTATTCTTATTTCCTATTTAATGAAATTTTGTTTCTGCTATTCAAAGTACTCAATCTTATGATCTAATTTAATAGTGATTATTTGCTGTCCTTGTATTTTTCCCATGATGCTTCTCGTGAACTTTGCTCTCACATCTTCCATGGTTGAAATGATATCCACTTGGGCAAGAAAGAGATATTTTTGTATGTTCGGTTTTAGCACATTGAGAGCCATCCGGGGTGAGAACCATTCCATGTGGGCATACTGGTAATGCAGGAGTTGCAGCGAGAGATACACACTTTCCATGCCCATCGCTTGTACCTGAAGGGCACATATAACTCGTCTTTGCAACAATTTCTTGAATACACTGTCCATTTTCAAGATTGTATCCATGGGGGCACTTCAATGAAAATGGCTTTCCTGTAGTTGCAGTACACAAACCACTTGGTGGAACTTCGCTTCCATCAGGACAGAAACCAATCATTGGAGCAGTCTCAAATGAAACGCATCTATGATTTTTTAAAATACCAGATGGGCAACTTTTTGATGGCGATTCAGAGATCATCTTAACACATTGACTTCCTTGCCTGGAAAAGCCGATTGGGCAATCCACAGATGCTGGTTTCATTTTTTCAGAAATACATTCCCCGTTTCCGCTTTCAATATAGCCATGAGGACATTGCATCATTGGTTGTTCTGTAATAATATTGAAGCACTTATTGTGGTGTCCATGCGGTGTAGAACCTGGTGGGCAAGAAACTTCTGGCTCTACGTTCGAAATGCTTACGCATTGTCCTGATTCGAGCTTAAATCCCTGCGGACATTCCTGGATAATTGGCCTCTCTTCCATACGAATACATCTGGTTCCAGTTGAATCTAATTCAAAATCGGATGGGCAAGTAGGAATAATTGGAACGTTTGTTACCACAATACATTTGTGACCTCTTGGGATGGAACCTGGTGGGCATTGCGAAAGAGAATCAACTTGTAGAAGTCTATTACAGACTCCGTCCTTAAGTTGGAAACCTTTCTCACATTTTAAGTTGGGTCTCACAATATCTACTATCACACAAATATCACCCCTAAGTTCATATCCTTGTTTACAAGAAAATATCACATCTACTGTTTCTGTTCTAGTACATTGAACCATCCTTCCATGTCTATCAACTGGCTCAAAACCAGGAGGACAACTTTCCAATGGTTCTGTCGAAATATCTCTGACACATTCTTGATGTTTCCTTTGGAAACCTGGTGGGCATCTGTAGTCAGCCGCAAATTCCTTCATAGAAATACACTCCTCTCCGGCCAATGCAAATCCATGTGGACAAATCCTCTCAGCCTGAACAGATTGTCTAGTAATGCAACGTCCGTTAATCAATTCAAACCCTGGTTCGCAAACCAGGACAGCTGAACTGTATTCCTTCCTCACACACTGCCCTTCTCTCAACTCATACTTCTTTGGGCAATCTACTGAACTTGGAACAAATAATGTTCTTGTACACTGTTTTCCACTAATGGAATATCCTTGTGGGCATTCAATAATTGGGGCAAGAACATCTGTGTTTGATTCGTAATAATTCACATTTGTTGGAATAACATGATGCCCATGCCCATGCAAGTGTTGCCCATGTTGTGCATTGACCTTGGAAACTGAAACCAAAGTTCCAAATGCAAACAAAAATGATCCCAAATATTTCATTATTATTTAGACTTTGTATTTTCAATCTTTAACTCTTTTACAGTTATTATTTTGAAATATTATTTTAACTTGAAAGTCTGAGACTAAATTATAATGTTTTCAGGATATATTTTTTTCAAGCATCGCTCCCGTTCGTACTCCTCCATAATATTTAATTAGATCTCAAAATAATGTAGAGATCGTAATAATTCGGTTTTTCTCGCAATCGAGACTACTCATTATTCTTTAGGATGGTGCATGTAACTAATTTGACGCCATTTCGTATAGGCGCTCACACTACTTAATTTAAATTTTAAGATAGTATTTATGAAAGTAAACAAAACTATGAGTAAAGAATTACGTAGCTATGACGGTTTTGTTCGAGGCTATAATGAAACAATGATTAATACTTCCGTAGATCGCAATTAGCACCAAAACCAAAAAAAAACCTCAAGATCTAAACCTTCGAATTTCGCAAGCTCACCTCGGAGCTTAAATTGGAAGTGATAAGCGTGAAAAATGCGAAACTAAGGATTCAGTGGCAAGGTTAAAAAAACTTTAGTCTGAAATTAACAACCGAAAAGAAAAGTATTATATCTATTATTTAAAAACAAGCTAATTCTATATCACCATGTTTTGTTTCAAAGTTTAATATAGAAGAATATTGTTGAAAAAACAGAATGAACCGTCTGAACTAATATTAATTCTTGCATTCATCACCTTTTGTAGGGAAGTAGGTCAAACCACATCTACCACAGCTTGTTCTATTAAAGTGTTGGGCCATAAAGACCCCTGCTCCGCAAGTTTCTGCTGGGCACTCACGACGTAGCTTAACTACCTTGTCTCCATCAACCTTGTAGTACTTGAGTACCGCCAACTTAACCTTCTTCTTTTTGTGTTTAATCTTCTTTGGTTTTGTGAAGTTCTTCTTCTTCTTTTTAGCACCTCCCAACACTGCTTCTGAAACATACAAAGTGGAATAGTCAGAAATACCTGCTTGTTCTAGGGTTTCAAATAGGTCCAATGTACCAAAACCGTAACTGATGCATTGGGAGTCAATTGGAATTCCAGACAACTCGCTTATCATATGTCTTAATTCCTCCACACTCATTGTTGGAGCAACCTCCAACGATCCGGTGTTGCCGAGACCATATCTAAAAAATATCTGCATCTTAAAAAATTACTCTTCAAACAAAAAACAGCAAGATAGAGTCAAGAAATATTTGTTCCCAAGGGCTATGAAACTCAGAATTATTGAGACAAATAATAATTAAAAATAATTAGTGGCGCCTTGTTTTTTTTTTTACTATTAGCTAATATTTTAAATATATTCACTACCAATTAATTACTATTTAATAGTCTATAATTTACTTATATTTTTATACAAAGAGACGTAAATATTAATTCACAGAAAATTATCTAATTAGTAATTTTAACCTACCGCACTCAGGCGGCAAACAACCCCTTTGTATATTGTTATATTCATTACCGTAGAAACTTACTTATACCTGCAATGAGAGCCAGTCTATTCAAACCGTCTTTGAAAAGTTTTAAAGCTATTGCCACTCTCGGTTTGCCATAGCAATTTTTGTATCATTTGTTGATTTTTGTTGAAGACGATTGACATAACTGGCTATTGTTCACTCTTTGCGCTCATGACCTTTTTGAAGATGACCTTGTAACTCTTTTCTTACTAGCCGTACCTGTTGATGCTTCTGTTGGTTTTGCATTTGCAACTTTTGAGCTATTCCTGGTAGTCCTTCTAGTTGGTTCTGTGTTATGACTAGTTTTCCTTGACTTCTTCTCCTTATCAGGTGTAACTTCAGAAGTTACCTTCCTACTTGGAGTTTTTTGTTTGGTGGATGACCTTGTGGCTCTTCTTGTCACAACAGCGTCCTTACTATTCGATGAAGCGAGGTTTTCTTTCGTTAATGATGCACTTCTTGTTGGTTGTTTGCGGATATTCTTCTTATGAGTTTGCTTTTTTGTTTCACCCCTAAAGCATATACTCAATATCCACAATCCGAAAAAAACGACCAGAAGTATACCAATAACATATTTTAGTAGCATGTCATTCACTTCCTTCATAATTAATATAATGCTACTTACAATTCTACCAAATATAAATGAATATATGCCTTGATTCAAACACACAATCTGCGATTTATCACGCAAAGCCAATTTCCTGACCTATTATCATATATTGATTTTTTTCAATTTCCGATCTATTTCTCCTTCCACATGTTTTTTAGAATACTTACATATGTGGAATACGCATAAAATAATATACCGCCTAAACCAGCATGTATTAAAGATAATCCTATAGCAATTAATAATTTTCAACTGCAAAAACAATAACTATCACACCTATTACTACAAGTAAAAAAATACAGAGATTAATATGAGCTTTTTACAAAAACCTGTTCATTTCAACATATTTTCATTTATTTACGTATTTATCCATTTATATATATATCTGTTTCTAAAGGAATATCTATGGAAACTTGTTAAACTTCAAATCGTTACTTATTTTGCTTTTTTCCGACTTATACTTAAAATAAACAAATAACTATCATATAGATTTCTCTCTAATTTATAAAGTTTATAGCTAGATGCGCCTTTTGCGACACGATATTGAGCGCCATATAATATCACTGTCATTAGCGTGGCTAACGGTCATAAGATTGTGTACCGAAGTGATGAATAATTTAATATTTGCTTAAAACGATAATAAATTTAGTAATCTTGATTTCCAATTGAACCAATGAAGATATTTATATTTAATTCATCTGGAATAAAAATTTTTAACATTTTATTTTTGTTATTATTAATTAATTATATTGTTCCTGAAGTAAATGGAAAGTCAGCATATACTGATATCATCGAAGATGATTATTCATATTTAGTCCGCTCAAAAATAAATAAAGTTGAGAGGCCTATTGATATACTTTTGCACCTTAGTCGGTCGAAAACTCCAAAATACACAGTAGTACTATATAATGTATATTATACCATAAAGGTTATAAAGAAGTTGAGTACAAGTATGTACGTTCATTTAGTACGACACTTAGATCACTATGATAGAGAATTTAGTGATAATGTTCAGTTCATCATTCCAAACTTTTATCCCAATGTTGGATCTATCATTTCATCTTTGGGTCGTAAAGCACGTGCCTCTTTGATTTCAGGTACCCTCCCAGAAGAAAAATATATCCAAACAGCTGTAGCATCTATATCATTCATTAATAACGCAATTAGAAGAGGTGTTATTCCTTCTCACCAAACTACTGCATTTTATGGAAATTGTGTTGGCGGATTAATAGCTTCTGCAACTTCCGTGGCTTTAAAAGAGTCTATTGCTGCTGTGGTATTAAATGGTTCTTCCTTATTTATGCCGGACCTTGTAAGACGCAGACTTGCTAGAAAAACTGCACTTAAGTACGTCAAATATCTTTTAATTCACTCCTATAATGATAATGATATTCCTTATATTCACGCTGAAAATACGAATAATGCATTGACTAGCTGGGGAGCGGATTCTACAATCTATAGTGTTGAAAATATTAGTCATTTAAATACAATGATTAAACACAAATATACCGGTTTAAGATTCATTGCCTCAGTAATATTAAAAAGACCGGAAATTTACAGGCCTCTTGATACGGAAAATCAGGAGCTAATTCAATTTACTAAAAGAAGAATGAACCCAGAAGATATTGAACCAATTGTCCCACCTAGGAACTCTACAATTTCTTCAGATGATAACGATGTATTTAAAAACAATACTATAAAATTTAGTCATTCAAATTTTATAATAAAAGATAAAGGGCATGCTCTAATTGTTGTAGATCAATCAGCTAAATAGTTTATTGTTACACTAATTGTTATAATCTATTTCATTCCTAACTCTTTGTATTTTGATTCTTATTAGCTTTTACTGCCGTTTAAATTAGGTTTTCATTTTTTTCAACATTTGCAAAGGCTCTTGAGCGGTTTGTTTTCCTTTAAAGCTGTTTCACTTACTGGGAGCGATATATTGCACTTGTAGTGTTTCTTTGAATAATATTGAAAGTTATGATAGTTCAAGGATATTATAGACAATTAATTCCAGGGGTTATGAGGAGTGTAGCAAAGGTTGCATTTTTTTCATCAATGACTTCCATTACCAAAAAAAGGCCAGTATACTTTGATTACCAGGCTACAACACCAGTTGATCCAAGAGTTTTAGATAAAATGATGCCTTTTTTCACAGAAAAATTTGGGAACTCACATTCTAGAACTCACGGATATGGGTGGGAGGCAGAAGATGCTGTTGAAAGTGCAAGGACTAACATAGCGAACCTTATTAAGTGCCAACCTAAAGAAATAATTTTCACTTCTGGGGCAACCGAATCTAATAATACAATAATTAGGGGAGTATGCGATGTCTATGGCGATATAAAAAGTAAAAAGAACCACATTATTACAACTCAAATTGAGCACAAATGTGTTCTTTCAACATTAAGAGAACTTGAACTAAAAGGTTTTAGGGTAACTTATCTTAAAGTCAATAATAAAGGCCTTATTTCTTTAGAGGAACTAGAAAAGTCTATAATTCCTGGTGAAACAATTCTGGTTTCTATTATGCATGTTAACAATGAAATTGGAGTAATTCAACCTATGAATTTAATAGGTGAGCTATGTAAAAAGCATAATGTCTTGTTCCATAGTGATGTGGCTCAAGGACTGGGAAAAATAAATATTGATGTTGATAAATGGAATGCAGACTTTCTATCTCTTTCTGCACATAAGGTGTATGGCCCAAAAGGAATAGGAGCATTTTATATTCGCAGCAAACCTAGAAGACGAATTAAGCCACTTATTTTTGGTGGTGGCCAAGAACGAGGAATGAGATCCGGCACAATACCAGTACCATTAGCTGTTGGTTTTGGTGAAGCATGTAAAATAGCCTCTTCTGAAATGAATTTAGATTCTATACATGTCAAGTCTCTATATGATAAACTTTACAAGGGAATTACTACTCAACTACCTGACGTAGAACTCAATGGTTGCAGTATAAACCGTATGTTCGGGAATCTTAACTTAAGTTTTGCTGGAGTCGAAGGAGAGTCACTAATGATGAAGCTATACTCTATGGCTTTGTCATCTGGAAGTGCATGTACATCTTCATCATTGGAGCCTTCATATGTTTTAAGAGCTATTGGAGTCGGGGAAGATGTCGCGCATACATCCATTCGCTTTGGGTTAGGAAGATTCACTAGGCATGAAGATGTAGATAAAGCTGTTAAAGAAATCGTCGAGTCGGTAACACTTTTAAGAAAGATGTCTCCTCTTTGGGATATAGATACAGGCACAAGAGTTAAAAATGAAGAGTCACTAAAATGGACATAAATAATATTTAGAATACACAAAAAAATTAAAATATAGATAGGATGCAAAATTTATTATTTAATTAATGATAGATTTATACTATAGTAACTTATTCGGAATGTTCTTTTTTTAATGAATCTTTAAAAATTTGACTAGTTCGAAAATATTCCTGCGTGATGGCGCCCATTGTTGGATACTAGTGCAAGACTACCCAATGATATAATATAATTTGAGGTAATGGGTATAGTTGTGTTATTACTCATTATATTTGAGCAGCTTTTCATGAGAACTTATGGCGGATTGAATTTGCCCGATGAGACTGTCCAAATTATTAATTCAGATTTTAACTATTTGAGAAATATAGGTTATTTACAGCCATTAAGACTAGGCTCATTTGGGCACTTATCTCGCTCAAAAACACCTAAATATACCGTTATTTTTATGCATGGATTTGTAGTGGATAGTAGCTCTCTATATCAGCTAACCTCTAAATTTTTTGTTAGAATGGTACGGCATTTGGATCATTACGACCAGGGATATAGTAATAATGTTCAATTAATTGCTCCAAATTGGCACAAAGAATTTATTCCCTTTACTGAGAGAATGCCAGATGTAACTCTTACTACGTTTAAAGCAGGAAGACCATCAGCAGATCAATATATCTTACAGGTAGTGAGTTTAATTGCCTTTATTAATAGTTTAGTAAGGCAAGGCATTATTTCTTCACTTGAAAATACAGGTATACACGGAAATTGCCTAGGAGGAATTATTGGTATCGCTGCATCTCTCGGAATGAAATCGAGTATTGGGGCAGTTGCGACATGCAACTCTGCTTTGTTACATCCGGACTTAATCAGAAGGAAGATACTGAGAAAGTCTGCCTTAAAAACTTCCTTTTTGTTGATTCAAGGTGATGAAGATAAGATAATTCATCATAAGTTTGCTTCTGTAACCGAATCTGTTCTTAAAGAATGGGGTGTTAAGAGCGTTCTACTTCACAGAACAAGAGGTGGGCACTTCCCTGTCATGGCAAAACATCTATATACAGGTTTCAGATTCATTGCATCTGTTCTTCTTAAAAGACCAGAAGTATTTCGTCTTGAAGACTCTTATGACACCGAACTAATTGCAAAAACAAAGAAAAGAGTGGACAACACTACAGAAATTGTTCCTATCATTCCCAATATAATTCCTAATGACAGCATTAAAAGCTTTAATAACACCATATGATTGTTATTTTGCTGGTAAATGTTTTGAATTTGGTATTTAAATATTTCAAATAAAAAGTTTTAAAAACTTCACTTTTTATGAATGATTTTTAACGATTGGAAAAAATATGAAACTTCTCTATTAAGAAGCACTTTCAAAATAATATTAGTAGATGTAAGTATTCATAGTATTGCTTTCTTATAACTAGATCAGTTGATTTTTTTTTTTTTTTGTTTCATTCTCAATTTATACACATCATTTTTCTGTTATTACACTTTTGGCTCAAGATTGTGCCGCCTGGTAATTACTTGTTGATTTTCTCTCCAAAATGTTGTCGAGGTTTTTGAAATTAGCGATTATTGCAATTTTTACCAGTCACTTCCCTCGAAACAGTTGCTTTGACTTAAATTCCTGTCAAAATAATGCTCAAAGAGTAGTTCCTGTTGAAGAAAATGAATCTAGAGCATTTTTATTAAGGGAAAGAGTTGGAAATCCAAATCCAGTCTTACCAAACCATTTCCCAAACGAAATTTTTTACTCTACAACGGACTATGTACTTAAAATTGGCGTTAAGTTGGCATTTTATGGAGATTACATTAGCTCTGATTTTAATTACATTAGTGTCAAGGAAAAATACGGGCCAAGGTTAATAAATATATGTGGTCACTTTGTTCACAAGAACGTGACTCCAAAGTATACGATTTTAGTTTCACTTGGTGGGTTGAGCTCTCATATGTGTTCACAAGAGTCTGTTAAATTTTTTAGAAAATTTGTCAACTATGTTTCAAGCATATATGGTCTGGAAATGGTAAATGAGTCTCAGTTTATTTTCCTAAATTGGTTTAATCTTGTTTATAATGATTCCAGCACCCTTGTATTCACCAATAAAATGATTAAATATTTTTTTAGAAATCCTAACAAAAAAGACGTTATTGTTCCGGCAGTAAGTTCAGCCGCTTTTATAAACAAATTGCTCCGTATAGGTGTGATTCCATCGTTATCTAATACTGGAGCATATGGATTATGTATAGGAGCGTTGAACATTGCAATTGCATCATTACTAATTAAGGAAGATATAAAGGTTGTTGTTCTTAACGCACCATCATTTTTTAAAAAAGATTATCTTGAAGGTGTAGTAAGTAATACATTAAAGAGAATTTTAACAACAAAGTACTTTCTACTTTGTGGAAAACGTGATCGATTATTTCATTACAAAAGACATGGTAAGGGATTGTCCAAGTTTCTACTCAACTACTCAGACTATGTTAGATATATAAAACTTGATGCAGATCATGAGGAACTCATTAATAACTATATTTATACAGGTATTCGAATAATCGCTACTGCTTTACTGAACAAAGAATATACAATTTCATATATTACTACTAAAGAGTATAGTAAAATTCCCAAGTCATTTTCTGAAACTCAATGGTTTAGATATGTTATGTATTCTCCCAAAAAAGATGAGCGTTTAATGTAATTTTCATAATACGCAATTAATTGTATGTGGCAAAATACAAAATGATCATGGCGCCATATATTGAGATATTGTTATTCACATACTTTTCTTCGATAAAGAAGACTCATAAAATGGATTTAAATGACATTACAGCAACTGTTAAAACTGCGTTCTGTAATACCCAAATTGCAGAGGCATTTGCTGCCGCTGTAGTAGCATCTTCTAAAGGGAAGGAAAATATTATTCAGGAGAGTTATGATTTAGAGATTCAGAAACTGTCAAATGAACTAAAGGCATTAAAAAGCTGTATAAACGATATGCAACAATCATTTTTAAATAAATTTGGTGCGGATTCGAATCCAATAGAAACTTATGAAATTAATGATAATGTTTCAGAAAAGAACGGTGGTATGAGTAAAGAATTTCAGAATAGGGAATGGGAAACTATGCAAAAATATATTTATGAACATTTCAAAAATCAAACAGAAATACAGACAAAAGTTAAGGAAATAGAAGATTATATTATTCGTGGAAAAGAGGATTTCTCGTTAAAGAAAAGTGAAATCAACTCTCTCGAAAAGAATCTAGAAGTTAGTACTGAACATATTACAACTCTAGCATATTTAATAGAGAATCAAAAGGACAGAATCGATGTATTAGAAGAAAAAATTGGTATATTAGAGGGAAAAATAAACTGCTTAGATGAAAAGTTCATTACAAATTTTAAAATATTAGAAAACGTGTCACAACTAACAGATCTAATTACGAATACCCTTCAAGCCCAATCAAAATCATGGGAGGATTTTTGTAAGACTTCTAAGAAATTAAGTAAGGACGCTGATTATCTAATAAAGAAGAATGCTGGTACTTTTGAGGAAAATAGCACCGTGGATGAACTTGCATTACTATTTAAGAAGTTTATTGACGAAATACAGCATATTCGACCAGTCAATTTTGTTCCGAAATTCTAAATTTCATTTTTTTATATAACCTAATTTGTGTTGCTGCCTCTTCCTGTACTTTTCCTCTAACATTCCTTTTGGAATACATGTATATAATATATGTGTGCAAATTTTTCCTTCCTTGTTTAGTTGAACTTGATTGTTAAGTAGAAATGCTTCTCTATTTATTCTTTCCCAATTTATAGGTGTTAAATTATCAGGAATCGACGAAATAATTCCTAACTTTTCGGGATTTGGACTTGGGACCGAATTTTCGGTGATTAACTGACTCATCGAAGACTAAATTGCAAAGATCAGAATTGATTTATAGCCAGTCCAATTATTGAAGATGGAGTTTAATGTCTTAAATAAAAATGAAATGATCTATCTTCGTTTTGTATCGATATTTTTATTTAAAAAAAAATGATAATAAAGTTGTCAGAATCTTAACTAGTAGTTCTGACAGCGAGTTTCTGTAAATACTTGCTAGTTAAACATTAAAAACTAAATCAATACTAATAACTTTTAACTTACCTCAATTATTTCTACAAACTATTACTTGCTTGTTCCATGCGTAAATAACAAACGATTAATTGGCGGGAAT
This sequence comes from Cryptosporidium ubiquitum, assembly GCF_001865345.1. Classification (NCBI taxonomy): domain Eukaryota; phylum Apicomplexa; class Conoidasida; order Eucoccidiorida; family Cryptosporidiidae; genus Cryptosporidium; species Cryptosporidium ubiquitum. The sequence goes on along the minus strand of NW_021639828.1, from coordinate 299,786 downwards.
AAAGCTCAAATTAACAAATATATAAAAAGACTAAATCTTTAAAGTCAGCAAAAGATTTGGAATTCTAATACCAATATTTAGTTTCTACTCTCGGTATTCCGGTATCGTGATCTTCGCTAAATGATTATTTTTACACATTTTCTTTTAATATAACAAACAAAAATAAGACACCGCTCTAAAGTAACATTTATCCGCTCACTCCTTTTGGCATCGTCTTTTTAATTAATATAAACAATAAGTAAATTCAAAGAAATGTCTGAAAAGGAGATAGGCACTCGTGATCAACAACAGAATGTTGAACGCCGGAAAGATGGGGCGTACATTCCCCCACATCGAAGGCAACAAGGGTTAAGAGAAGATCCTAATACTAACTTGACAAACCTGTCAGGGAATCAAGGTAATTTTTACAATGGCCAAAGAAACAATTCCGGTAGGAACAATATTGATGGCAAACGTAATGATCAGGGTGGAAATTTAGGTTTCAGGAAACATAATAACTCCTTCAATGACTCAAGTATGAATGTGGACCGATTTAATGCGTTGGGTGAGAGGCAGTCGAACACCTCCAACTCCAAGTACCAATATAATGGAGCTCTAGGAGGTAATAGTGATCGATTTGGAAATCTGAACGAAAAACCTCAGGAAAGAGGTTACAACAAATACTACAACAGGAATCGTATTGGCGTTTCTGGTACAGGTTGGGACGTAAGAGATGGAAGATCACTTTATCGTGATGATGAAGACAAAATATTTTCAAAGTCAAAAGAACACAGAGCAGGAATCAATTTTGATGCATATGACAACATTCCAGTAGAAATGACTGGCTCGGATACAAATAAGATCAGGCCGATGCAAAGTTTCATGGAGCTTGAAGGAATACACGAAATATTGTTAGATAACATTAGAAGAGTTAAATACGAGAGGCCAACCCCAGTTCAGAAATTCTCTATACCCACTGTTTTACATGGGAGAGATTTGATGGCATGTGCCCAAACTGGATCCGGTAAAACGGCGGCGTTTCTATTTCCAATTGTAATGAAGATGCTTAACGACGGTCCACCTCCAACTCCCCAACAATCTTCTTTAAGAATAAAAAGAATGGCATACCCAGTTGCTCTGGTTCTATCTCCAACCCGTGAACTTGCCATACAAACTTATGAAGAATCTAGGAAATTCTGTTTTGGAACTGGCATTCGAACTAATGTACTATATGGTGGAAGTGAAGTTAGAAGCCAAATAATGGACTTGGACAGGGGTTCAGATATTATAGTAGCAACTCCAGGTAGGCTTAGAGATTTAATTGATAGAGGAAAGGTTAATCTCAAATTAATTAAATTTTTAATTCTGGATGAGGCTGATCGAATGCTTGATATGGGTTTTGCTCCTCAAATCAGGGAAATTGTAGAGGATTCGGATATGCCTCATAGTCTTGATGGTAGACAAACTGTTATGTTCAGTGCTACTTTTCCACGTGAAATACAACAACTTGCAAAGGACTTCCTGCATAACTACATCTTCTTGACCGTTGGAAGGGTTGGTGCAACCAGTGGTTCCATTGTTCAACGTGTTGTATATGCGGAGGAAGACCACAAACCTCGTTTGCTAGTTAAATTATTATTAGAACAGGGCGAAGGGTTAACTGTCGTTTTTGTAGAAATGAAGCGCAGGGCGGATCAGATTGAGGACTTCCTAATTGACCAAAATTTCCCTGCAGTATCAATTCATGGAGATAGATCACAGCAGGAGCGTGAGCATGCATTGAGACTTTTTAGAAGCGGTCAGAGACCGATTCTTGTGGCTACTGATGTTGCTGCTCGTGGGCTTGATATTCCAAATATTACTCATGTAATCAATTTGGATATGCCCTGCAACATAGATGATTATGTACACAGAATAGGAAGAACGGGTAGGGCAGGAAACACAGGTTTGGCTACTTCTTTTGTCAATGAGAGTAATAAACCTATATTAAGAGATTTGCTAGCAGCATTGGAAGAAAGTGGGCAGGATGCCCCCGAATGGTTTCAAGATATGGTCAAATCATGTACGGCTTCGTTCGGGAGATATGGTAGTAGATTTAACAAGGGCGGAGTATCTAATTCTCAAAGAGGAAGTAGAGGGTTGCATAGCTTTGGAAGTGTGGACATTAGAAGTAATCAGGGAGGTAGTAACTACAATTCCGTAAATTCAGGCTACAGTTATTCTGGAAATAACTCGAGCTCTGGAAATCAAGGTTCTAGCAATGAACAGTGGAGGAACAATAGAAAAGGTTTAGGTAACCACTCCTACAATGGGATATCTGGGAACGGGAATAATGCTTCTCACTCTAAAGTTTCCAACAGAGACTTTGATCATGATGATGCATGGTAAACAATAAATATTACCATTCTTGATATCGGTATTATCAATATGAATTACTATTATCTAATTAAATTTTTATAGTATTCTAAACGGTTAATATTGGCAATGTCTCTGACATCTTGCTTATGTATATTTTAAGTTATATATTTAGAGCTTTCCAACATGTCTTTCCGAATGAATTATTATCCTGATACCTTTCAAGTACAGATTCATGGGCATTGTTCAAGATATTCTGAATATTGGGGTCCTCGTAGTGAAGGATTGCATTTGTAAGATCTTCCACAAACTCTTGAACGTTTGATTCCAAGAACCCAACTTCACTTCCTTTGAATTTCGCCAGAATGTCTTTTTCTGGCCCACCCGACTTGTGTGCGAACGTTAATAAACCAGAACAAACAAATTCTGCGACGCAAATACCGAAATGTTCGTCTTCCATAGTATGGATTGCAAATCTTGATGTGTTCATAATATTTTGCAACTCACTGGAACTTGAATTAATTATTAGCTCCAGTTTATCTTCTAGTTTCTCATCTATTGCCATTTGCCTAAGAGATTTTAAGTATTCAATATATTTAGGATTTGTGTCTTGTGAAGTTCCACACATCTTAAATTTCAATTCCTTGTAAATTTTTTCAAATTTGACTTTCTCTTCTTTGCCTGCCATATCCTTAATTTCCCTTATTCTTTTTAGTATACCAGAGAATATTTTTATCTGTACAAAATGGTTTTTTTCCGCTCTAAACTGAGAAAGCGAAACAATTATATTTCTCCTTAACTTTGGATCTACCGGTTTATTTAATGAATAATAATTCATATTGATTGGTGGATAGCAGACACTCATTTCAACACTATTTCTTCCCCAAAGTTCACTAAGCATGCCAAATGTCCAATTTGAGTTTACAACAATCTTGTTCGCAAGGCCAATGCTAAATTTATAGACAAATGAGAATAGTTTTAAATAAAAGTATCTCAAAATATTTTTTCTCTTTTCATTTTCAATAATTTCCTTTCTTACTTGGGGATAATGAATGTATGTTGAAATATGTTTTGTTGTCGGGAGAATTCTTGCTGATATCAATGAGAAAGGGAATCCTGCAGTTTCTACAAAAACTTTCGGAAATGGCCAACTAAATAGTAAGCCTTCCAAAGAAACGATTACTGCTGCTATGTTAACACTCCAAAGCTTCAAAAAATCAAGTTTTAAAAGAAACCCTAATTTCAATTCAGCGATTGTAATCCTATCAATAAACTCTGGAGAATTTAAAGGAATCATAAAAATTTCTTCTACCTTCTTTACTATTTCCACCTTATTAAGTCCGCAACTCGAATATATGACTACTTTATTTTTCAAATTATCGTTTAGAACTTCATATATAATACTCCATAACACTTTCTCGCCCCCACCAAAATTACAACATTGAGGATGAAAAAAGCCAATTGTATTTTTTCTTTCTTCCTTCCAAGTTTTGACAAAATCGAAAAACATATCTAATTATAAAGACCTAAAATATTAAAATGCAAAACAGACATGCTATTTTTTTTGTTTTAAATTAGTATATTTCGTTCTAAGTTTAATAAAGATGTTTGGCAAGAGCGCTTGAAAAAAAATTTCAACCAAAAAGATATAGAAAATGATCAAAAGCGAGCATTTAGAATGGATTTATGTGTGAAAAGTGCAAATAGGTGCTTGTTGATTGTATTATAAGGTTTAAATTACATTAAACTGATACACTATACCTAAGACATGACGGGAGTGCAAAAACATGCTGATATCTAAATAAGTAATGAAATAGTATTGTAATCAAAAATCACTTGGCAAAAGATAAAGCGAATATTCTTACATATTTACAAACAATTATTATGCTTCAACGTAATACAGGATATTATATGGACTCCGATGCTGAAGTTGATCCTAGTTATTACGAAGCAATAATAGAAGCAACCCAGGATAAAATATTTAATAGGTAAGCGAACAAAAATATATTATATTGCTTAAACCAAATTAAAATTGACTTTTTTATATTTCATAATAAGTTATGAAGAAACGAGATTTATTTTTTATTTAGGGGATGATATCCTCCAAAGGCCAGTATTGATGCTGGTATCTTGTTTCCTTCCTCCCACAGTAGATGAACTTGATAAGGCCATGAGATATACAGTTTACTTTTCTAATGAATTTGTAAAAACGGAATTTGTTATCATTCAATGTTTGACTAGAACAAACATTTTAAATGATGGTAGCTCAAATTTCCTACAACAATTCTATTCTTTATTGCCTACTGAATATAAAAAAAATTTAAAAAAAGTGATAATGTTTCATTATGGTGTAAGTAATCGTGCATTATTGGCAATTACAAGCTCTTATATGTCTCCCAGATTTATGAGGAAACTCGAGTATGCAGATTCAATCAAAGAATTACACCGTTTTCTTCCTGATATTTCAGAAGAAGAGCTACTTAATAGACTGCCATTTATAGTTAAACACGATGATGCTGAGCTTCTAGGACTTGAGGCACCGACATTGTTAAACATGAATTTAATGGAAGAATGCATTTGTAATGGTTATAATGTTCGAGGATATGGTAAAATACCAGCAATTATTGTTGATATTATCCAGAAACTTTCTAAACCAGATATTGCCGTGATCCCAAATTTGTTTAGTTTGCAAACATCTGCCGATAAACTAAATTCAATAATTGGAGAAGTTAATAGCGGAGTTCCATTTAGGTCTGGTGATTCAGATCCATCTGCTCTAGTTTCTGTATTCAAATTATTATTAAATTCCATGGACGAGCCGTTACTGGGCTCAGAAGCATTCTATTCAATTGTAAAACAGTGTAAAAGCTCAGGTACCAACGAATTATCACACAATTTCTATATGAACTTTCTTAAAGAAACCATTTCAAAGTTGCCAGATAACTCAAAAATTGTCATAAAATTCATAGTCGACTTTTTATATTTTGTCTCAACGAAATCGAGTATTAACAATATGACAGCACACAGAATTGCTGAAATTCTATCTCCTGCATTTTTTAGACCCATCAATATGAAAAACATTACGATGTATCAATATATTCCCCCATGCATTGAATGTATTACAGTACTTATTTCAGACAGTAACGGTATTTTTAACAACATTTTACCTGAGATTAATCTATATGATGATCACCTACGTGAAATTAAAGAGAACCTAAGAAAGAAGCAACTCGAAGAGGCTGAAGAAGAAGAAAAAGAAAAAGAAGAAGATAAGGAAGAAAGAGCTGAAGAATTAGAAGAAGAAGAAGAAGAAGAAGAAGAAGAAGAAGAAGAAGAAGAAGAAGATGGAGATGGGAATGAAGAAGTCGAAGATGATAATGAAGGTGAAGAAAATGACTGATAGTACTTTCCACCTGTTTTAGTCGTTATTTTTTCTTGTTAATTATTTTGGTTTGATTACCTAGCTATTTACTTACAAAAATTAATATTTAAAAAACTGAGGAAAAACGTTCTCCCGGCGAGGATCGAACTCGCGACCTTCGGCTCATAAGACCGACGCTCTAACCGAGCTGAGCTACAGGAGAATTTCACAACGGGGAGGTTGCAAGTTGGAGTTATTTAAATATTGAAATGTAGTCCTAAAAACAATAGTTCAATCTGCATTAATTTTTTTTTTTTTTACAAACTTAACAGTTGTTTTTGATAACTCAGTTTTTCCTATTAATGCTGCACCTTAAAATAAATATTTTGTTCAAAGTTAGGATTAAATATTAAAAAGATAAAAATTTATTAGGTATGAATCATAAAAAGTCTATTGAATGCCAATAATTATTTTCTCCAACTAGCCTTTAATGTTTTACGAACATTCACTTGGTTGGCCTCCGTAGCATAGTGGCAATGCGTTCGCTTCGTAAGCGAAATATCCAGGGTTCAATCCCCTGCGTGGGCTGCTTTTTTCAAATTTTTTCACATTTAATTACAAATAAACTTGCATTTTTTTTTTTAGCTGGATAATTATTTTAATAAATTATGTTCATGGTAATCAAATAAAGATAAACTATAAGCTTGATAATGATTCACACTTCTAAATTACATTTATTATTAATGGAAAAAATATGCAACTATTACCTTTTCAAAAGTCTATACAAAACGACATTGATAATCATAAATCCTGTCTAATAATCCTAAGTAAAGGCCTTGGTGTTTTTAATGTAGTATATAACTATTTAAGTAAAATAGAAATAAATGCCGGGAATTCCATTTTTATTCTAAACCTTTCAATATCTGAAATAGATTGCTTCAGGTTATTTGTGCAGAGTATGGATCAAAGGAGTTATGATGGTGATATTGATCAATTTAAGAGTAATACCTCTCTTCTCTCTAATAAAATTGTGAATATTAATTCGGAAATGAATTTAAATAAAAGGAAGGTATTTTATAACAAGGGTGGGATATATATTATAACATCAAGAATCTTACTAACAGATCTATTGTCTGAAAGGCTCAACTTTTCAAATATAGATGGCATTATATTGATTAATGCAGAGAGTTTAAATGTTAGAAATTGGAACGACGCATTTATTTTACAACTATATAAAAGTAAGAATCCAAATGGATTTATAAAAGGAATATCGCAACGCCCAGAAATACTAAATCAAGGATACTTTGGGCCAGGCATTGCCATGAGATATTTAGGAACAACGGATTTATTCCTTTATCCAAGAAATAATGTTATTGTTGAAGATTCATTTAAACTTTCTCAGAAAATTAAAGTAATAGAAAAGTCAGTCAAGGCAAGTGAATATTTTTACACTATACAAAAATGTATTAAAGTATTGTTAGAAAAAGGACTCGATCAAATTTTAAAATTGGATCCGAACATTGAAGTAACTCTGTGTGACCTATTATATAGCTCCTCGAAGAAATTAAAAAATAAAATTGAGTTATTAACTCATGACTTGTGGTGTAAAATGACACCTAAACTTAGACAAATTACAAAAGATATTCTCTACATAAGAAATTTGCTTGAATTGCTATATTTATTAGATGCATCTGAATTCTTTGTTTGTTTGGAATATATTCAATCATCGAAACTTATTGATAAATCTTGGATGCTAACTAAAGAATTTGAAACTTTATATAAGGTGTCAAGATCCAGAATATTTAAAATTAATGAGAGGAATATTAATTATAGCAGTGGAACTGAAAGTCCTTTTAGTCTCTCTCTTGAAGTAAACCCAGTTCATATTCAATTGATTGATATAATTTTAAATATTGGGAAAGAACTCACTGAAAATGATATTTCGGCTTTAACACAAGAAAGTAACTTATGCGATAAATTATTAATCAAAGAAAACGAAGTTGATTTGGACTGTGATTTGAACTCTTCGGAGAAAAATATTGATTTAAAAATCGATGGCGAAATAATTGATGAGGAAATTGACAATGCCGAAAATGATCTCGACAAAATCGAATATTTACAAACTAGCGAAAAAAATATCGAAGTTTGTTCGAAAATATTAGAAAATAGCAACCTCGTATATCATCTTCCAGAATATAGAGTTCTTTTGATTGTTCCCGATGAGTTTTGCCTAACAATTACTGAAATTGAATTTCTGTTACTAAACGGCCCACAAAATTTTTCTGCTATGAAACTAATTGAAATTTTTCAAAACATTGAATTGAATTTAACGCCCAACTTTCCAAATATAATCTCAAAAATAATACCTTCTTTTGGTGTGACGATTAACTCAAACGAAAAATTTCATTGTTTTAATCAACTTAGACTTGTATTATCAAAACTGATACAAAATAGTAGTGGCACACAATATCCGTTCTCTTCAAAGGATACAACTATTAAATCTATCCCAAATTTGAACATATATAGGAATAAGGGTTTAGACGAAATAATCACAAATAATAGAATTAATCCAAAAATTATAATTACTCATCCGAGTGTTAATGTACAAGGTAAGTGCAATATTTATTTTTCTTCAAAAATCTAATCAATTTTAGGAAAATTCTGGAATATTCTTTCATTAAATTCGCCGCATTTAATCATCATGTTGGATCCGGATATTTCATTACTAAGAGAGATTGAATTATTTACTGCAATTTCAGAAAAAAAAACGGAATTGCCTCTTCAAGTAATTATGATTACAATTCAAAATTCAATTAGACACGTAAGTAAGAATATTTAAATCTTCACAAAACAAAACATTTTTATAGGAAAAGCTTCTTAATACAATAAAAAATGAAGAACTATCGTGGATAAGTCTTGAAAGGCATAAAAAAACTCTTGTTGTGCCATTAAGCGACATTACTGAAGGAGAAATATTAACAAAACTAAACTTTTCTTCAATATGTCAGGATAGGCCTGAAAATGAAAATATTGTTCAAAGAGTAATTGTTGATATAAGAGAGTTTAGATCATCTCTTCCGTATCAGCTTTTTTGCAAGGGTATCAAAATAATTCCTATGAGCTTAGAAATAGGAGATTATGTAATATCCCGTGATGTATGTATTGAACGGAAGTCACTACCAGACTTAATAAATTCTCTTAACAATGGGAGATTATTCACACAATTACAGTGGATTTCAAAGCACTACTCCGTTCCTGTAATATTAATTGAATTAAACAATTTAACAGAATTGTTAAATCATCAAGGAATCCAGCAAAGCTTTTCACCAATAAAATCAAACTCAAAAGACATTTATTTGAGATTAATTCTTTTAATGAGGCATTTCCCTAACATTAAATTTATTTGGAGCAGTAATTCGTCATTCTCCTCATTAATTATTCTCCATATAAAGAATAATAGAGAGCAACCAAATCTAAAAGATGCTAGTGCATTAAATACTGGAATAATAAATGTAAATTATAACGATGTCACAATTCAAGAATATAAAAAATCTACAAAAAAAGGAAAAAAAAGAAAAGTATCATCAGATTCTACTAAATCTAACTATTATGCAACTACATTTCTTAGGCACCTTCCTGGGATAAACGCCAAAAATATTAAAGTTCTTACCTTTAACTTTTGCTCGATTAAAGAAATCTTCAATGCTTCGTTGGAAAAGTTAATATATCACTTGGGGATCTCAAATGGAACATCTCTTTTCAGAGCATTGCATGAGAATTACTCAGAAAATACACGTTTGAAACAACTTTTAGTTGATTAAATCGCTTGAATTTTTATAAGTATTGTTTAATGATAGATTATTCGATTTTGAAAAACTACCACCAAAATTATTTGAATATAAACTCGAACGCCGTGCTCTACCCCTTAAACTTTTTTGATTTGGTGACTTCTCTGCACGTTTATTCTCTAGAAATTCAATCGCTACCTTAAGTGCAGCAGCAACTGTTCCATGTTCTTTTGGGTTAAAGGATCTGGTTGCTCTAGTACCTCCTGACGTAATGAACCAAACACGCCACGTTTTCCTTCTTACACACCAAGAAATTCCAGTGTGTCCAACAACCTTCCAAGACTGCCTTTCTGGATACCACTCCACCCCCCCGATTTCATCAAGCCTTCCTAGAGGAGCTCCCCCTGAAGCAATTAACATCGAAATCTCATTATTTTTATATTTGTAGTTATTATTCGTTTTAATCCTTGTTCCGTCCAACATTATATCCGACCTCTGACGCGAAAAGTGGAATCTTCTACGTATCTCTGAATTGCTTGTCTCCACAGAAGAAGAAATATCATCAGATGACGAATTTTCCAATTTACTTCTGCTTATTAATAAATTAGTGTCATTATTTCTGTTTGGAACCACCCAAACTCCATGTAAAGTAGATGTGTGAGAGACTGACGAGTTTTCAGATGATGTTCTTGCACAACTACTGTTAATTGGAAGTGTCTCATCTACATTTAATGTAGCTTGATTTATATTTGAATATTTGTTTTGATTACTTACTTGGGAATTTGCTAAATACTCCCTATTATTATTACTCGAATAGTTAGGAACCTCAAAATATTCGGATTCATTGAATATTTGAGCAGTGTTAAAATTTTCAAATAGTCTTTGAGATGAGTGGACAGCATCCTCTTCTACACCTGGAGCAACCCAAATATATTCATCTCCTATCGTTCTTGCAGGCAATGTAAGCTCGTGAAACTGATTTGTAGTGAAAACCGAATTTACTCCGTGGCTGTATATGTCTTCATAACCATCTAAGTCTTCAAAGTTATCTATGCATGAATTCCATTCAGAGTTATACATCGATTTTATTGACGAAACTTCTTCATTCAGTGGTTTACATAACGAATATTGGAAGCGCATACTATATTGCCCTACAGTACGGTTAATCCCACGGCCAATAATTACCCAGATCTTTTCTACATAAATCCAACAATAGAATTAACCGAACACAGTCTCAATCCAATAATTTTTTTATTGAAAGAAATCACTACAAATACACGGTAAAAATGGTATATAAATTCATGTCATTTAAACATGTATGCATAGGTATCAATCTGGGTACCTACAATAATAGATGAAGAATTACGACATTACGCCTTAGACTATACTGCAATTCTTATTTCTTCTGGATATAAAAATGCTAATTACCGAACATTTTTTTAAAAATCTCAATAAAAATATTCTAAGTCCTACAAATAAAAAAACTATATCTATCTATTTTGTCATTTACTAGTACATGATATAAAGTTAGAATAATATGGGCTTGTTTGTTCATCTATAATTTAATAAGCAAAGTGCATGTTTTTTTTTTTGTGTAGTAATTTGACATTAGCGCCGTCTTGTGAGCATTAATCGCGCACTGGCCTTTTTTTTTTTTTATTATACTGATTATTTAATGAAACTCTGTGAATTAAAACTACGGGAATAAATACGATGGGAGAGAAGGCCGATGAAATTAGCCATGACATGAATTGCCGTGATACTTTCGGCTCTCAACCAAATGAAGATTTAACTCCGTCTGCAAAAGAGAAAGGAAACGAGGTAGGTTTTCAAAATAATTTGTCCAATCTTTTTTATACATGATTATTAAGGAGTACAATAATAAGGAATATGAAAAAGCTATTGAAAATTGGCTGAGAGCATATAGGTCATGTTGCTACATTTTGTCCAAAAATGTTTATTCTGAAATGCCGGAAAAAGATAGAGAAATTAGGGTCATGAAAATGAAACTAGACTCTAATCTTTCTCTTGCATATTTAAAACTCCAAGACTATTCAAACACTTTACACTATGCCAATAAAGCTTTAGAGTATGAACCAAATAATTTAAAAGCTTTACACCACAAATCTCAGGCATTGTTTGAATTGAGCGAATACAAACAATGTATTGAATGCGCAGATATTGCCTTGAAAGTTGAACCCAACAATATTGTGTTCAAAAAAATTAGGCATAATGCTCTACTTAAGCAGAAACGGTACATTTCTAAAAGCAAAAAAATTGTAAGTTGCATTTTATTTATTTTGAAAAAAATGACTTCTGAAAAGAGCGAAGCACTTTTCAATAATTCAAAAAACAATAGGGAATTTGATGGGAGACCGAAAAAATATTTAATTAGAACATTAATTGAATATTTTAATTCATTTTTTAATACTAGAATAGGGAGATATTTTATTAACACCATTTCGAAAATATGTCCAACAAGAGCAGTAAATTATCTTAAAATAGGGAATTTTTAAAAATTTTATAAATATTTTAATAAAATATCTATTTATTAGGTAAATAATTTTGCTACAGATCAACAAAAATTTTTTCGTTAGATCTTGTTTAAACTTACAACTTCAGTTGTAGAACTGAAGATTTTATAATAAAAATTGAGTCAAAAAAGGTACGGGCTACGAGACTCGAACTCGTGATCTCTTGCGTGTAAGGCAAGCGTCATAACCACCTAGACCAAGCCCGCTGTCACAGGTTCTCGTAAAAGGAAGTAGAAATATTTGTTAAACCAAATAGAAAACGTTGGTATAACTAGCCATTTCTTGCACCAGTAGGATATAAACAGCTTTGAATATAATCTAGTATCACTTCAATATCTACCTCATTCTTTTCCAATAATTCATTCATTTTGTATTCATTTTTTATGATATTCATCAACTGTGAATACTTCATTGCCGTTGTAGTTCCAAGTAGCCTCAATATCTCTTCACTTGTATGAAAGTTTGAAAAAGAGGTCAATATAGTTTGAAATTCAATATCGATATTTTTTTTCCAGCTTTTATTAAAATGTTCAAGGACTTCATTAATATATTGCACATTAATTTCATTCAAACGAAATTTCGAATCGATAATTTTCTGTATGTTAGAATATGCTTTAATAAAACGATGTTCAATATATTTTTGTGTATATTCACAGAAAACATGTTGAAAATCATCTAGTAAAATTTCCTTTTTTCCTTGTAATACTGAGATTATTGCGTCTACATTATTAATGATAAATATGCAACCTTGTTCAAGTCCAATACTATATTCATTCTGCAAAAATTCATTTGATGAAACTAGCCAATTAATTATAGATGATTGAATTCTGCTAACTAATTTCCTGATTTTTTCATTATTTGGATCATCCAATAACTTAGTTATAACCATTAACAGCTCTGATATTCTGCGAGTAATTGGATTTAGACGTGATAATTTGTCTGAAACGCATGATTTGATAAAATCACGGTTTGAAAGAGAAGATAAAGAATAAATATGATTAATAGCTGAAGATTCTAACGAGCTGTAAACTGCTTTATTTTGCATTTTATAATATTCAAATAATACATTTGAATCTGCGATGGCATTTTCAAAGACGCTTAACTTTGACTTGGAAAGACATTTAAATCTTAAAATGATGTTATATAATATTGATAATCCAGTTGTATCACATGTTTTTAATATTGTAGTTTGAAACAATTCCATAACCTCTATTAAATGATTACTAAAAATTTTCTGTAGGACATCTTTTAAAGAATTATCAAATAGTTGTCTAGAATGTTCATATATCGATATAAATGCTTTATATATCATCTTCTGCGATTCGAAAAAAATTTCTTCTATTCTTAATATCTTTTTTGTAGTTGAAAAAAATGATTCATTCATAGGTTCGTTAATTAACAAATAAAAGTTGTTTAAAATTTGTTCTCTCTCAAAAAATGTTGATTGATACTTATCATAATCTTTAGAAGTAATTAAAACACCAATTTCATCTTTATTCTCACAAAGTTTCTTTGTCTCTTTAATAACTGTTGAAAATAATTTTGCTGCAAAACTAATGTATTTCTCACTAAAAAAACCAAGCTCGGTTGTATTTGAAATTAAAAACTTTATTATTTTACTCATTTTAATTAATTCAGAATATGTACTCGGTTTTGAATAATCTGTTTGTAGAATTATGAATACTGATTCATTGTTAGAAAATATAGAAGTTAATTTGTATCTGATTCTATTAATGGCGATATTAAACAATGACCTATATAATAAATTAAGTTCCCTCCCAACATTTGTTCTTTTAATATCTGTATTTTGTATCGAATTTATCTTGTCTAACAAGTATTTCAGAGAAATACAATAATTCTTATCAAGCTCGCCAATATTTATTTTATCTATTAGATCGGGGCCTATAACTGTTTTTTCGATAAAATTGTGAATTTTTTCGTGCAAAAACTTCATTCTCCTCAAGCTATTTTGTAATAACATAAATTTCTCCTTGATTGCTTCAACTTTAATAGAATAAATTGACATTTTACTTTCTAACAATAAAAATAAATCGTAAAGTAAATTAATAGAATAGTTAAATAATGAGTTGTTGTTGTCAAATTCAACAATTTCATTTTCAAATGTCATAACTGTATTATTGAATAGTTGATAATACTTTCCTTTACCATTGTGTTTGGCTAAAAATGTTAATGGATCTGAATCACAAGTTACTTTTGCGCATTTTAAATCATCTTTTGAATCATTATAGCTACTCAAAAACCAATCACTAGATAATTCTAATAAAGTATTTCCATAATTCATTGTTTAATAAATGTTGCAATATGCTTTGTCCATTTGCGCGAAAAGTAAAAATATTTTACCCCACACTCAAAATTAGGGAAGAAAAAATAAATTATTTTACAAAAAAAACGGCCAATTCATTTTGACAATGGCCGAGTATTGATTATTATCTAACACAATTAGAGTTTATTATACAGCCAATTAATGTTTTTCCTATATATTTAGTTCCTAATCATTTTGTTTTTAGATCATTCAAAAAATATTTGTTTGAGATGTCATGTCTTTCAAAGAGGTCAATTACGACTTTATTGAGATGATTTTTACCAAATAAAAAATAAACTTATAAATTTGTAGAAAAATTGTCAACATGAACGATCCAGAAGAATTTGATGGAGAATATGATGACTATATTGAAGGAAAGCTTACTGAACATTCAAATGAAAGTTATGAAGAAAAAAGCGATATGGAATATTGCTCACCAAGGTTTGGTGAATTCAATTTTTCTGAAGAAGATTCCAGCACTGAAACAGATAAAGAAGACCTAGTTACCAATGACGAAGATAATTTACAATTTTATTCTGATACAGAAGGATCGAATGAAGATTTTGATAAAGATGTAAAAGAACATTCAAAAATAATTACTGGCCAAATCAATGAAAATCAAATTAATCACAATATTCAAAAAACCAATACTTTAATTAGTGAATATTCTAAAATAAATTTATTGCAGAAAGAAACAACAAATAATGAGCATGGGCATAACGAAAAACATTTGAAAATAGATTCAGAATATATGCAGCCTGCTGTATTTGAAAACAATTTGAATGATCAAAAAAAAAACAAAGATCAGAAAAACTCAAATCGGGCCGATGAAACTCAGATTTCATATAAAGAATTAGAACTACAAGTTAAGTCTTTATTAGAAGCTTCCAATAAACACCAAGAAAAAGTTCATGCTGAATTGGATGGACTATTAATGGAGAATGAAAATTATAAAGAAGAGATTTCTCGTTTAAATATTATATTGAAAAATAATGAGTTACTATTATCCCAATACAAACTTAAATCTATGGCTCTTAGTGCCCAACTTCCTTTTCTAAAAAGTAATTCGTTTATGGAGCAAGATAAAGAAGAATTATATTTCTTAAGAAATAAAGTAAAAATTCTAGAGTCAAAGCTTAGAGAACATCAAAAGGAATTAGAAAATTCTGATACTTGTAAAGAAAAAATAATATTCCTTGAAAACGAATTAGAAAGGATCACAAAAGAATTTAATGAATTAGAAATATTCCAAACAGAACAACTTAGAATTGCAGATGGTGAGATCATCTCTCTTACTGAAGCAAATAACACTCTTTTTAAAGAAATGCATTTAGTAATGAAGGAGAATGAGGGGCTGAAGTTAACAAAATCTGTGATAAAGAGGATTGAAACTCATTATAAAAACATAAGTGATGATATTGTTTTGCCCAATATAGAAGAAGAATTAAATGAAAAAATAAAAGATTTTATCCAAAATAAGGACTCTATTGATGATAATGGAGTATCTTCTCTTGTATTTGAAACATGCCAAACAATTATTCCAAGACTTGCGTATGAAATTGCAGAAGAAATAGTTATTAACCTCGAAAATAATGAAAGACCAAATGAGCAATTGAAAAGGTCGTTTACCAAAAAAAATGCATCAATTCAAGTAGGTTTCCCTCTAATTAATGGCTCAACAATAGACCATTCGGAAATAGGTATTATCTCGTCCAGAAGCGAATTGATATCTTTAAGAAGTGAAAACAGCAAATTAAAAAAGGAAAATCAAAAGTTAAAACAAGATCTTTTTTTATTGAAGAGAATAAATCATCGAACAAAAGATCAAGCTAAGATAAACTGTTTTAACCGCACGAAGCCCAAACAAATTGAGCTAATAAATGATAATCAAGAAGAATTAGTCCTTAATGGTATCAAATGGTTAACATCAGTTGTTAATGAAATAGATGACCTTGAACAAAAATATAGCAGTATTAAAGCTTGTAAAAATAAACCTGAATCCAGACGTTCAAGTGCATACAATTCTACGGTTGCATCTTTTGAAGATATTAATCTTGATGTAAATGAACGCTCGAGTAAGGATGAAGTGAATCTTGATAAAGAATTGATTATGTTAAGAGAAAAGTTAGTAAATGAGGGAATCCTCGTTGGAGAATAGGTAATTAGCTGATTCTTTACTGGTATAATGTTTTTGGAAAAGGGTTTTTGGAAATTTCTCTATTTATTGGCGAGCATTCCTGAACCAGCCATCTTAAAAACTCGGGATCATCATCTACAAGTGGCTCTAAACTTTCAAGAGTTCTTGAATGATACCAATTTAGCCAATCTAACTCATCATCTGAAAGCATTGAAACATCAATCATCTCTTTTTGGATTGGTGCGAATGTAAGAGGTGAGAACTTAAGAAATTTATTCATTTTTTTGTACCCATTCTCGATTTCAGCCTCAACTATTTCAGCCAAGTTTTCTATTCTTATTCCATATTTCCCTTCTTCATAATAACCAGGTTCAATTGAAACAACAGCACCTACAGCTAAATTTTGATTGCAAATACCGTCCCTTCCAACTTTGTAACAGATAGACCAGGGCTCTTCGTGAACAGATAAAAATGAACCAACACCATGCCCCGTTCCATGTAAATAATCTAGTCCAGCCTCCCACAAACTTGCTCTTGCAAGAACGTCAATTGCGATAGCATTTGTTCCTACTGGAAATATTGATTTATGTAGGCGGATAAACCCTATTAATACTCGAGTGAATGTTTCGACTTGCTCAATTGTTGGCTTTTCTTCTCCATTCCCAAACAGAAATAAAGTTCTTGTTACATCTGTAGTACCAGTATAGTACTGGCCACCTGAATCACAAAGGTAAAGATCGGGTTTAATTATTGAAGAGTTATTTTCTTCAGGGCGATAATGAATAATTGCACCATTTTCCCCTATAGAAGAAATTGTATCAAAGCTCGGGTAAACAAATTTTGGTTGTTGTTTTCTAAATTCGAGTAATTTTTGGGAAAGATCCCACTCCGTTACTTTTCCACTAAATAGTGTACCATCTCTACCGGCCTTATAAAGATAATACAAAAATTTAGTCAATGCCAAACCATCATAAATATGGCAATCACGCATCCCTCTCAATTCAATTTCGTTCTTTACTGCACGTAACATAATTATAGGGGATTCTGACGTTATTAGTATTTTTGAAGAATTAAAGTAGTTAATTAAACATTTATAATAACTAGAGCTGTTATGATTTTCCTGAGGATTCAGTACTTTGAATAACGTGTCCATTATTGCTAAATTGCAATAATTCTCGGGCAACCATATTTTGCTTAATTTGCTATTTGGGTCTGAATTTAATTCACTAAATAAACGATAAAGTTCATCCATTACATTTTCAATTTGAATTATTGAAATATGGTTTTGGAATTCATTCTTTAATATTTCTTCGCAATTCTTTATACAGTTAATATCGGCAAAAACCTTAAGATTAAACAATATTTCCCCCCCGTCTATAGGATCCGTCCCATCAAGTATCTCAAGTATCACATATCCAAGGAACACAGGTGTGCAATGCACATCTGAACCTCTTAAATTGAGTAGCCAAGAAATCTGTGTAAGACTGCTGAGAAATAATAACTTTGCATTCTGCCTCTTCATTTCGAATAAAACTTTTTTAACCTTTGATTTAGATGTTTCTCCAGCATATTTGACTTCATGAATAAAAATTTCACTTTTATTTGGTTTGATTTCTTCTTGTGGCCGTATTATGTCGACTAAATTTAAATTTAAAAACTTTATTGTAAAATTTCTATCTTTATTTAAACCAGAGGATTCGATATAATTAGCTAAGGCCTTAAATGACATCCAAGAAGTCACCTCAATATCAATTCCTAACTCACCACAAAAATTCTCCTCTTTCAATATATCTACAATATCAAGATAAAATCCTCTTTTAAATAGATGAACTTGATACTCGGGAGTTGCGGTCTTCTTAGCTTCAACAATATATCTGCCATCAACAATTAAATGCGCACTAGATTTGGTAACAACACAAATTCCCTGAGACCCAAAAAAATCTGTCATAAATTCTCTTCGTTTATATTTATCTGGGGTATACTCCGACATATGAGGGTCACTCGAACTAACAATATATGCATCAACATCATGTTGGCTCATTACATTTCTGAGTTTCTCTAGCTTTTCCTGTTTTGAAATATTGGACACCATTTTTACGGCAATTTGCATCAACTGCAACGCCTCCATTACTAAAAAGCCCCTCATCTCTCATACTTTAATGCGGGAATAAATCTTTGTGTATTTGTACTTAAAATATTATAATTCAAAATTTTATCTAGAAATCATTCTATCCTAATTAAAAATTTTTGAAAGTCCATTAACTAGGCTTTCAACATTTAAACTATTAAAAATTTCAAAATGGTTCGTGTTAGATAAATACAACAGCTCTATATCGTTTATTTTATAAATATTTTGAGCATTTACAATTGCGTATGACCCATTCTTTTCAAATACATCGCCTATAATTGAAGAACGTGACAAAATAAAATATACCTTTTCATCAACTTCGAATTCAAATGTAGAGATTTTTATGCTCATTAAGAACGTAGCCCTTAATCTATCGATCAAGTTTTTCAACTCTTCGAACTCAAAAACTGATTCATTTTTTGTGTAGCTATTTATTTTGTTGTATGCACTTAAAATTGAATCAGAGTTATTCAGTATATCGATCATTGTTTCTGTGATCGAGTTAGATAATAAACTTGAACAGCTCACAAACTTCTTCAAAATTTGGAACGAAATTTCATCAATTTTCAAGTTATTGCTATCACTTATCTTAATTGGAACTAATGGATCAATCAACAAGAGTTTTAAATCATACTCCAAACTTTTTTCATTCTTTAGTCGTTTGAATATTTGCAATGCAAGACTGCTTGATATTGACCAACTTCCTATTATTACTTTTGAAGTTGCTGTGTGATTTAGAACAGAAATATTTTCTTTTATTGTCTCAAGAGTTATGTGGGTTAGTGAGCTTAAAACATTTTCGACTTTAGAATCTGGGAGAGTAACGAGAATGCACTTGCAATTGTATTTAGACTGTATCATATTACAAAATTCTTGGATATTCAATATAAATAATTTGTCGCATATAAATATCATGAAGTTAGTGAGTTCTATATTATTGATCGTCAAATCGTTATTTGTAAATTCAAAAATATATTCTTTTGTTGAAATTTTAGTTTCTTTTACTTTCTTATTAATAAAATCAATTGAATAAATCCAATCTTTCTCAAGTAGGTACTTGAAACAAGTATGTAGATAATTTGAATCACAAGATGTATGATTAATTTTCCCGGAATTGGAAATTAAATTATTTGTGTTTTTCATATCAAAATAAGGCATAATAGAATCTGCAGGTCTTTCTTTAACAAACATGTGTTGTAATGGAGTAAGTGGGTGATTTTTATCTTTTGATGTTTCATCCAACAGTTGTTCAACCCAATCTTCAAATTCTACCATTCTTAAATTTATACCCAATAAATCCAATGCTTTTTTTATATCATTCATATTTGCCCATCCTTCAGAGTCAAGATTAAAATCATTGTTAATTGATAAATTTGGATTATTTATTCCAAAACAACAAACTTGGCAACAGAAATCAACAGAAACTAAATGAAGTGCCATCTCTGTTATAGGTAAAGTCCCCATTTTAATACAACCTTTTACAAATGCATTTGGTAGATCCGAAATATTGGATGCCCCAGTTATACTATTTCCTCCTATTCTCCCAGGTCTATATATTGCTATAGGGAAGCCTCTTTTACGTGCTGATCTAAGAATTCTTTCTGCTGCCCATTTAGATTGTGAATATCCCAATAACAATGATTTGTGATGAATTCCTTCATTATCGTTTGTAATTACCGGGTCATCCTCGTAAAATATTCTTCTTCCATCATTCGAAAAGTAATTCCTCTTCATAAATTCAGTATTTTCTAAACCAGATAAATATGGTCCTACTGGAGGGTTCTCAATATGATCATAAAAAACTCCTAAAGTAGATATATGATGAATTGGAATAATGCAAGAATTACATTTTCCTTTTTTAGTACAATTTTTGCCACAATATTCGGGTGCAAAAGAAAGTTTCAACAATTCTACAATACTGAGTACATTAACGTTTTTGATATTTGAATAAGATGATGTAAAGTTTACGACAGCACCAATGTGAATAATTGAGTCGACCGAGTTTACTATCTCTTTATATTCAGTTTTAATTATCCCAAATGATGGGATTGAAGTGTCTCCCACAACAATTTCTATATTTTTTTCTATAATTAATTCTGCATCTTGAATTGAATATTTATAAAGCGCATCCAATAACTTTTCTTTACCATTATTTTTGTCAGAGCACCTCACCAAACACCATATCTTAATTTCTCTATTCAAATTTACGAGGTTTTCAATCATACAAGTACCCATAAATCCTGTTCCTCCAGTCAAAAATACTCCAGACAATTTGTTCTTTTCACCAGATGGTAATCTAACACCACGAATAATATCAGAAGAATTTGAATTTACAGTAATTGCCTCATCTAAATTAATATCCTCATTTATTTCTTGCCATCTTCTCGATTTCGAAGAAATAATTTCTTCAGTATTATATCCAAATAATTCCCTTCTGACTTCTCCTTCTAGATATAAAACGACTTCATCTAGAGTCGGGTTGTCAAGCATTAAAGATATTGGTAACTTTATCCCAAGATTCTTAAAAACCGAATTTCTAAATTCAACTGCCATTAAGGAATCGATTTCTGCTAGATCATAATTTTTTTCCTCCACACCAAATATTTCATATGCAACAATTAATAGAACATCTTCTATATGCTTCCGAATATCAATAATTCCTTCAAATTTATCTTTAATAATTTTTGAATCACTTTCGAGTTTTGCCGGACTCTTTAATAATTTACTATTAATTTCACTGAAAATAAATGGTACCTTGTTTTCAAAAATAGTCAAAAATTCATTCCAGTTAATATTTGCTATTGCGATTTCAGAGGGTAAAATATGGTCTCTATTTCCATCTTCAATTATATCAAAAATTGCCGATAAACATTTTAGTCCTTCTGAGTTATATATTGGTTTGATACCTGATAATGAATGATGTTGTGATAGTTCCGCTGCCATTCCCTGCTCTCCCCATGGCCCCCATTGTATACTAAGATCAAGAATACTAGATTCTTCAAATTTTCTTCTAAAATTAATCAGCGAATCTAGATATGAATTTGCTGAAGAATAGCTATATTGTCCAAAGCTTCCAAATAATGAAGAAATTGAGGAAAACCCAATAAAGAATTTTAACTTATATGGAAGCATGTTTTTTATTGCATTATGTAAATTGATTGCTCCAAAAACTTTGGGTCCAAAAACATTCTCCAAATTCTGTATTGAATGGTTTTTTATTAGTGAATCACTCAAAACTCCAGATGCATGAATTAATCCAACAATTTTAGAGTTTGATCTTATCGTTTGAGAGATAATATCTTTTAATATTGACAAAACTGAATCATAATCAGTAACATCACATTTCATGACTTTTATACTAGAATTGAGCATTGATATCCTCTTCCATATTGATTCGCATTGTTTGGAAGGTAACCCTGACCTAGAAAGCAATATAATGTTACTTATATTTCTGCATTTTATTAACCATTCCGTAATGATTAATCCAAGTGCGCCAGTACCTCCACTAATCAATACTAAATCATTGCTTAATTGATTATCTTTATTTAAAAATTCATTTTTCATTTGAATTGAATATTGGGGTTTTATGATCTTTGAACAAACCTGAATCTTTTCTCTAAAGATATTTATAAAAATATCTTCGGGAAGAGATTTATTTTTCGATAAGATATTGACCAAATTGAAAATAAATAAATTATTTATACAAAAGTCCTCAAATTTCTCAATTACCATGTAATTAATCATTTTTCTCAACTCGATTCTTGCAGTTTTACAAAGGCCTAATATGCCTCCTCCTTTATTATATGACTCTAAAGAAGCATCATTAAATTTGTTAATTTTAACAAACCATACTTTAGTATCAGAGGCACATTCTTTGCATAAAATTACTGCATAATTCATTAATTCAATTTCACTTAAATTGAAATTTTCAATTATAAAAATAATTTTTTCCCAACTTTTAAGCTTGATATTTTTAATTAGTTCATATTCTGATTTAATCATGGAATAAAGGCCTTGTTCACTTTCCAAATTATTTTCTAAACTTATAGATCCAACAAACAATGTTCCCCCATCTTTATTGTAATTTACTTCAACTTCGCTTGAAACCATTTCAATCTCGAATAATTTTTGAATTTCTGTATTCCAAATCAAATTATTTATATTGTTGAAGATTGAAAATTGCTCCATTTCATATTCAATACTACCATTGTCCTTTGAATTCAAGTCATTTATTGTATATTTAGTTGTGAAAAATAGTTTACCTAATTTATCTTTAATTATTGCTGAATCATTGTTAATCTCAAGAATTAAATATTTCTGAGAAATAGAAGAATTAAATAGCTCACCAATCACTGTTTCATAAAAATTAATATCAATGTTCAAATTCATTATTTTCTCAATATTATAAAGTTTTATAAATTCAAATAATAATTGCATTAGTAATGGATGAATGCTATAACCAGTAAATGACTTTGACAAAGATTTGTAATAGTCATCCGTACTGAGAATTAAACACACAGAGTTTCTTTGGGTATTTTCTATATAAGATATTTCGGATTTTAATTTAATGGCTAATTCCTCCATGTAACTCATGATTTTCTGGAATAATTTATTTTCTTTTATATCAAAAGAAAACAATTTTTCGATAGAATTAAATGAATTTTCAAAGTTAATATCTTGAAACTCTATGCTTTCATTTTCCCTAAATGATATTTTTGCATTTGACGTATAAATCAAATCATCTTGTAGTGAAATATTTATTTTAAAACCATTGATATCTTTTTTCTCAACTTCAAGCCAACAAAATTGATAATCCTGTACTTTATAAAAATTCAGATTTTCTATAATGATTTCACAATGATTGTATCTACCCGTTTTCATTAAGTTGAATATTTCATCCTTGAAAATTTCTCTAACTCCACCATTAACGAATTCAACCAATAGCCCCTCTGAATTATCAAAAATTTCAATTGAATTTTGAAAAACAATTTTTCTATTGGTTTCAAATTTAATTAAGGGATTTAGATTAATATTTATCCATGGAAAACGTCTCAATTTACTGAAAATATAATTTTTATTTATTTTTGAATTCGCAACAGTGTTATTTAAAAATGGGTTAATAGTATGATTAATTTGATCAGAAACTAAATTCAAATGTTCAAGCTCTGTAGAAGGCTTTCCAAGCATTGTGCAAAAAATCTTAATTTTTGTTCTGAGCTCTTTTGGGATGCATTGTATAGATAGTTTTGTTAGTATTGGTTGAGGTCCAATTTCCAGTATTATGTTACAATCCAATTCCTTTAATGCATGGTTTATTGCGTCGTAAAACAAAACAGGATGAACTATATGGTCAGACCAATAATTAGAATTCATCAATTCAGAATGACTTATTATTTTGCCTTTTAATGTTGAAACAAACTTGATTTCTGTTCTATTTTTATTCCTAAAAACGATCTTTTCTTCAATGAAATCTTTGTAATTATTCGCTATATTTTGCATTAATGACGAGTGGAATGCATTCTCAATATTTAGAAACTTTCCACTACCACCTATTTTTTGTAATATTGACTGTAATACGAACTTTCTTCCAGAAATTACAACACTATTCGGTCCATTAATTGCAGCTAATGATACAGTATTCTTATCAAATTCTTTAAGAACTTCCATAATACTGCTTGCAGATCTTCTCAAGGCGAGCATTCCTCCATCACTAATATTCGAATTCACTAATAGTTTTGATCTATGTATTATCATTTTTAATGCCTGGTCTAATTCAATTGCGCCTACAATAACTGCAGCAGAATATTCACCTAAGGAATGGCCAATTACTAAATCTGGACTTATTCCTCTGCTTTCTAATAATTTTGCTAGTGAATACTCAAGTGAAAAAATTGCAACCTGCGAATATTGGATATCATTTATATCACAAAAACCGGCATCTTTTGATCCAGCTTTTGTTTTTGGTGTTGATACACCTGGGTACAAAATGTCAATTAATGATTCTGGCAAATATTCATCAGCATATTTCGCGCAATATAACATTGATTTTCTAAATACAGGTTCATTGTCAAAAAGCTCTTGCCCCATGTTTTCAAATTGACTCCCTTGTCCAGTAAACATAAATACAATTCCTTTTGAAACTTGTTTGTCAACTTTATCAATTGCTAAATATTTTTGATTTCCTAAAAGATATTCTGATTTGTTTTTTTGAATGATTACATGAGCATTGGTTCCACCAAATCCAAACGATGAAACTCCTCCTAGACTAGCTGAAACTGTTAAATTTGTATTTGGAATGGTTACGTTAAAATTAGAGCTGTCGATTAATGGATTTAATGTTTTAAAATGAAGATTTTTTGGAATAATAGAATTATTTAGCATTAATATCATTTTTATTACTCCTGCAACTCCCGAAGCTCCCTCTAAATGCCCAATATTTGTTTTTAATGCTGTAATATAGATTGGATTCCTATTTCTAGAACCAAAAACATTTTTTATTGCTCCGAACTCAATAGGATCGCCCAATTGCGTTCCTGTTCCATGTGCTTCAATTATTGAAATTTCATTTATTTTTAATGATGAATCTTCAATAGCAGATTTGATTACTTTCTGTTGTGCAGGACCATTTGGAGCAGTCAAAGAAGCGCTTCTTCCATCTTGATTTACTGCAGAACCTTTAATAAAGCCATAAATATTAATATTAGATTCGTTATTTAAGGTTTTTTTATCGAAATCTCCATTCTTTCTTTCATCAACTCTACATAGTACCAATGAACAGCACCCTTCCCCTCTTACATATCCATCTGCATCTTTATCAAAAGCTTTACAACTTCCTGTTATTGATAACATCTTTGATTTTGAAAATACAATATATGCCTGTGGAGAAAGTAGTAAATTCACTCCAATTACAATAGAAATATCGCACTTTCCCCACCTAAGATTTTGTATAGCTATATCCAATGCAACAAGTGATGATGAACATGCAGTATCAACAGTCATGGAAGGTCCATTCAAGCCTAAGTTATAGGAAATTCTATTAGAAATAAGAGAAAGTGCGACGCCAGTTCCAGTAAAAGGAGAAATAAATTCTGACTCCGATATTTTATTCCCTTGCATTAATGCCCAATCACTATTTCCACAACCAACATAAACACCAGTTCGAGTTCCTCTTAATTTAAGCAAATTTAATTTTGCGTCTTCAATTGATTTTACTCCAAGCATAAGAGAAAGTCTCTGTTGAGGATCAATGGTTGCTGCTTCTGAAGGAGAAATTCCAAAATAATGCGCATCAAATTTATCAATGTCGTCGATAAATGAACCATAATTTGCATAATAATATGGACCAAAATTCTCTGGATTTAAACTATAATATTTTTTATGATCCCACCTAACCACTGGTATATTCGAAACACAATTAATACCGTTAGTTAATACCTCCCAAAATGAGTCAATATCCTCACTTGATCCGGGAAATTTGCAAGAAATACCAATTATAGCAATATCTAAAATTTTATTTTTTTTAATATTGTTAACTGTGGCATCGTATGGTTCGCCTTTAACTCTTACACCCTCTAATTCACTAATAATATAGTCTTTTACATTGATTATTGTTGGGTAATCAAACATTAATGTGGTTGGAAGCAATATTCCTGTATTCTTAGATAAAATATTTCTGAATTCAACTGCAGAAAGTGAATCAACCCCAAATTCATGGAGTGGTTTATCTAATACTTTTGGATCATCAATATCTATTGTGTCATCTGTAACAACCGTTTTTATAATTTCTTTTAGTAAATTGATTATATAATCTTCCATTTCAATTGTGGTCTTCTTTTCCAATATCTCCATAATTTTTGATTTATTGTATTTTTCCTTAATAATTTCTTTATTTGTTATATCTGACAACATACTAGAAGCTTTACTAGGAATATTTGAAATTAATTTCCCCCAATCAGCATCCACTACACAAATTACACTAGGAACAGATTTTCTCTTAGATTTTATAACAGTATTTAGTACTTTTACTGCAGTAAGTTTATCCACGCCAGTTATTCCCGTAGAATTAAACTTTAAACCTAAACTATTTGATGCCATTCCTTCTCCCATCCAAGGGCCCCATTGAATGCTGAAACTGTTCATTCCAAGGCTTGATCTGTAACCCATAAAAGAGTCTATGAAAGAGTTAGCTGCAGAATAATTGGCTTGTCCAACATTCCCTAATAAGCTTGCAATCGAAGAGTATGAAATTAAAAATTCCAATCCAATACAGAGATATTGAGTTGTGTAATGAATATTCCATAGACCCTGAACCTTAGGGCTATATACATATTCAAATGATTCTTTTGAGTGCTCAAATAATTTTCTATCATCTAATACACCTGCAGTGTGAATTATGCCAATAATTGGTCTATTTTCTGGATTATTAAATATAGCATTTAAAGTCGAAGTAGTAGAATAAATATTTGAAATATCACAGTTAATATATTTAACTCCAGGTAGATTTGAAACCCCTTTAATCGAATTTCTAGATAATACAATTATGTTTTTCAATCCATTGAAATAAAGCCATTTTGTTGTGAATTTTCCCAATGATCCACTTCCGCCTATTATTATTACTATTCCACTCTGAATACCTGAAGAATCGTTAAGAGTTTGATTTTTGATTATTACTTTACCAATATGATTTGCCTTTTGCATAAATCTAAATCCAGAAATACATCCAGATTGCTCAATTAAATTGCCGGAACCTTCTTTAGAGTTTTCCATTGGAAATTCTATTAAGGGAATAACAGATTCTTTGCATTCTTCAATTCTTATCTTAATATTATTTAAAACTGTTCCAAACCATGTGGGGTCGTTCATTATCATATCATCAAGAGCTATAATTTCATATCTAATTCCGGGTTTTAATAAAAACATATCATCCCTCGACATAATATTGATTTTCCCCAGTTCAATAAAGACACCGTTATCTGAAAGTAACTCCAAACTGTAATCAATATATTTCCCAGATAAACAATTTATCACAACATCCAATTTTTCTCCTCCAAGTAAACTTTTCATATCCATTTTGAATAATTCTGGATTTCTACTGGTTGAAATATTTCTCACTCCTAAGTGTCTTAAATATTTTTCTTTTTTATTATTTCCAACGGTTGCAAATACTATGGCACCAACAGAATTACAGTAATTTACTGCAACTAATCCAACTCCCCCCGAGGCTGCATGTATCAATACACGATCCCCTTTCTTTATATTGTAAACTTCTCTGAAGCAAATGTCAACAGTGGAGTAAATTGTTGGAATTGATGAAGCCAAAGAAAAGTCGCAATTCTTTGGCTTCAAACAACAAGTATCACCAATTGCAACTATAAATGTTCTTAAGCAACCAGGAACCATTGCAAATACTTCATCCCCAGGTTTTAAGTGTTTTATACCTTTTCCTACAGAAACTACTATTCCTGAACAGTCTGAACAAGGAGGTCCAGGGTCTCCTGGATATAAACCCATAACATTCAATACATCTCTGAAATTTAACCCTACAGAACATATTCTCAATAATACCTCATTTTCTTTCAAAGTTGGCTCATTTTTCATCAAAGAAAAATCGTCCAAATGATCAAAGAACTCGATTAAATCTAACTTTTTCTCTGAACTTATATATGGAACGTTCGACTGCACTTCTGTTAACAAATTGGTTAATGAACCTCTTTCAGTTAACTTAATATTAAAAGGCCCATTCATTGGAATTGAAATTTTTGATAAACGAGGAAATGATAGTTTTCCATTCCTAAATATATATTCTGACTCATTGGAATTTAAAATATATGAGAATATTTTAGACAAATTTTCCTCGTTTATATCTTTTGCTCTACAGTCTAAATCAAGCAAGTTAAGGGAGCACTTATTGATTTCATATCTAGCTGATCTCACAATCCCCCAAATGTCAGAACCAATAAATTTGTAATTATCGTTATTATGTGGAATTGTGCCTTCTGTGATGAAGAGAACAACTGATGAATGAGAAATTTTAGGGTTAGTTCTAAATAGTTTTTCAAGCCAAGTTATAACTTCAATACCGTAATTATATAATTTATTTTTGATTTCAGAGCTTATTACAAATGCAATATTTACTTCACCAGAATAATCAATTAACTCTTCTAAAATACTGTCTTTGTTACGATAATATCTAATTAAATTATTTATTTTACTTTCTTTCTGAATTTCATCATTTAAATATACCATCCATTTTTTATTTTCAATTTGATCTAAAGCGTTATTTATATTTTTCCAAGTTAATCCCCAGCAATTTTCAATATATTCTAAGTTATCTCGTCTTGAATTTTTAATCGTTTTTTTATTCATATCAACAGTACTTCTATACCTGATATTTTTAATATCAAATAATAGATCATTATTTACTGAGTATATTTTTATATCTGAAATGACTTCATTTTTGTTATTTGTGGGCATTATTTTGCAATGCACCCATGCTTCTAATATTGGTTCTTGGTTAGTATAATATTCAATTTCATATATTGAGAATGGAACCCAAATCGTTTTATCTAAATTGTTTTTTAGGTCACAAATACAAACAAAGCAGGATTGTAGTGCTCCGTCTAATAGAGCTGGATGAATTCCAAACCCCAACTCTGCTAAAGAAAGAATTGGCTCTTGGGAATTTAAATTATCTGATATTTTGATATTTTCATCGTTACTTAGTTTAATTTTTGTTAAAGATTCATTTCCTTCTTTCAACTTCCAAGCTTTTTTTATTGTCTTGAATTTCCTGCCATATTCAATTCCCAAATCCTTTAATTTGTCATAAATCAATGAAATATCCAGCTCTTTTTCTATTGAACTCTCTAAATTCTTTATTGAAAATCCTTCATTTATCATTTCTGCCCGAATTGTATCTCCCACATCAGATGATACATGAATTAACTCACTATTACTTTCATCAATCGTATCTGAAAACATTCTTATTCTATTCATTTGTAAATCAAAGTCGCAAAATAATCTATTTTCGCTATTTTCTTCTAATATTAATGGTTGCTCAAATAATATATTATTTAGATTTATCTTCAAAGTTCTTTTTGAAAACGATATTTGTTCGTTATTACAAATATATATATGTTTTGCAACAGCCAAAATCATTTCAATATATGCAGCAGCAGGCCAAACTACTTTATTACCAATTATGTGATCAGAAAACATTTTTTTAATTTCATAATTAATATTCAGTACAAATTTTACTGTACTGAACATTTTATGATTAATATTTCTGAATAATTTAATTCCATCTAATTCTGAATCTTTGCTATCAACCATTTCCATTATTTTTTCACTTATCAAAGGATGTTTAGTATCCGACCAAGAATAGTTTTTACGTCTTAAAAATAAATTTTTTGAATGAAATAGTTTATTTTCTTCTATTATATTATCAGAATTACACTCAATTATCACATGTGCATTTGTTCCCCCAAAACCAAAAGATGAAATACCTCCATAAATAATGTTTGAATCACTCATAATATTTACTGGTTCTTTATCCTTAGGTATTATTACATTAAAGTCACTCAATTCAATCAATGGATTTAATTTCTTAAGATTTGGAATTGGAACTGCCACTCTATAGTTAAGAACTAAAAGTAATTTAATTAAACCTGCAATACCTGCAGCACCTTCCAAATGTCCAATATTAGCCTTTATTGCACCTAAATATAGTGGAGAATATCTTAATAAACATATATTACTATCAAAAATATCATCTTCCAAATTAAAGACAGATTTTATGGCATTATATTCAATTGGATCACCCAATTTGGTTCCAGTTCCATGTGTTTCAATGTAAGTTATTTGTGAAGGATATAGATTTGCTTTTTCTATAGCATGCTTTATCACAAACTGCTGAGAAGGGCCATTTGGAGCAGTAATAGTAGCACTTTTTCCATCTTGATTAACAAATGTAGATTTAATTACCCCAAATATTTTTTCATTATTTTTCCTTGCCTCAGATAAATATGTTAACAATAATGAAATAGAACCTTCCCCTCTTCCATATCCATTTGCTTTTTCATCAAAAGTTCTACAAATACCATCAGAAGAAAGCATATTTGCAGCACAACACGCCAAAAATGGTTGAGGAGCTAGAAGAAGGTTTACTCCTCCTACTATAGCAAATTTAATGTTATTACTTTTAATTTTATCGCATGCTGAGTCCAAGGCAACAAGAGAAGATGAACAAGCAGAATCTATTGTAAAAGAAGGTCCCTGAAAACCGAATATATAAGAAATTCTGTTTGATATTATAGATGGAGATATGCCTGTACCTGTGTAAGGTCCGGGGGGGATTGATGCAGTATTAGTCAAAATTGTCCAATCATTTGAAGAACAACCAATAAAAACGCCTGTATACGAATTTAATAATGTTTTTAATTCAATTTTTGAACTTTTTATGGCTGATAATGTTGTTTCCATTATTATTCTTTGTTGAGGATCAATGTAATTCACTTCGCTCGAAGATATTTTAAATTCGGAATTATCAAAAAATTCGATTCCATCAATAAAACTTGCAGAATCAGTATACATTTTTCCAGTATTTGCCTGTTCAGAAAAAAATAACCCACTGTCCCATCTATTATAAGGTATTTTTCCCACGCTACATTTAGAGTTTGTTAACAAATCCCAAAGTTCACTCAAATTAGTAATATTTTTTGGTAAACGACAAGCTGCTCCTATAATAGCAATGTTACAATCCATGCAAATTTTGTTCATATTCATCTCTTCTTGATTTTTTTGTATTTTGCAGTTTGAAATAGATTTTTGATTAATATAAGTTGCAAGGCTGGATATTGTGGGATAATCAAATAATAAGGTATGTGGAAGAGGAACACCAAAATTATGGCATAAAGAGTTTCTAATTTCAATTGCCATTATGGAGTCAACACCAAATTCCATTAAAGATTGTTCGAAATTAAGATCAATCTCAAAACCGAGAATTTCGCTACAAATAGAGATAATTTTATTTGAAATAAAATCTATTCTATTTTCAATAGGTATTGAATTAAGAATAGTGTTTTTATCTTCAATTGTACTATTGGATGCTATTTCTTTGAGAATCCCATAATTAATTCCTGTTTCAACGATAAATTTATCCCAGTTTGCAGGCTGAATTGCCAAAATTGGAGGGAAATTTTTGGAATCAAAGATTATATTTTTGATAACTTCAAATGCCAAATCATTATATATTAGGGATAGACCAACATTTATTAAATTTTTATGTAGTAATTCATTCTCTGCTGCCATTCCTTGTTCAGCCCAAGCACCCCATTGTAAACTATTTCCCGGTAGACCTATTTTTCTTCTAAATTCAATAATAGAATCCAATACTGAATTTGCACCAGCATATGCAGATTGACCAATATTACCAATAAGCGAAGTTATAGAGGAAAATGCGATAAAATATTGACAATTCTTCTTTAAAGTTGTATTGTGTAAATTAATCATTCCTTTTATTTTAGGTAAATTTACATTAACAACAATATTATC
This sequence comes from Cryptosporidium ubiquitum, assembly GCF_001865345.1. Taxonomy (NCBI): domain Eukaryota; phylum Apicomplexa; class Conoidasida; order Eucoccidiorida; family Cryptosporidiidae; genus Cryptosporidium; species Cryptosporidium ubiquitum. The sequence continues at coordinate 267,630 of NW_021639828.1, read as the reverse complement.
AGTTAAATTATGAATATTTGAATCAATTAAAGAACCTGCAATATGCATTATGCCAATCTTTTTGTATATTTTACTATACTTTTCAATTATAGTTTCAATTTCTCTTTTGTTCGAAATATCACACTTTTCAATCATTATTGTTTTTTTTATCTTTTCACTTAATTGCTTCCATTTTTTTGATTTATTAATTGATACTTCTGGATTCCTACTTAATAGTAATATATTTTTCATTCCAATAACTTTTATTAGCCATTCTGCAAGAACTAACCCTATCCCACCTAAACCTCCGGTAATAATATGGCAAGTTTCCTGTTCAGTCTCCAATCCCTTTGAAATAGAATTTTTAAACTCATATTGTGCTAATCTAGGAACAAGTATTTTATTTTTTCGAATTAAAAACTCAAATTCTCCATTTTCATATAAATTATTAACACTTGATAGAATATCTATTATTTGACTCAATCTTTCGATATTTAAATCATTATTCTTCGAGTAAAATTGATTAATATCAATATCTATCAGTAAAATTCTTAGTCTGGAACTTAGCTCTATTCTTAATGATCTCAAAAATCCCCATACCCAAGCCATGTTCATATTAATTATATCATTTTCTCCCTCTAAAATGGTATTGTTAACTAAAATAAAAACATTAATTGGGTTATTTTTGTTACTTAAATTTACTATCTTTCTTAATATTTGAATAAAAATCATTTCCCAATTCTCAGATTTCGAAAAACAATTTTCATCTAATTCTTTTATTTGACAATTATCTAAAATCGGAATGCACATATCAATCATTATATTTCTTTTATCATTTAAATCCATTTTGTCATTTAAAAATTGTAAATAATTTACAATTCTACCATTAGTAATTAGTTCCGTTTTTAAAATTGTACTATTTTCTTTGAAATCAATACATAAAATATCTAATGATTTTTGCTCAGATATCAAATTATACTCTAATTCTCTCCAAATAGTGTTCCAAACTAGTCCAGTTGAGCTACTGATGATGTTTGTTTTGTTTTCAGTAAAAATTATGTCTAATTTTAAGAATAATTCAGTTAATTTAATACAATAATCATCAATTAACCATAGGTTAATATTAGCATTATTGCCTTCATTCAATCTACATACTAATTCCAATGTGTATCTTGAATTACAATATATTTTCTCAATATCAAAGATACTGGAGAAAGTAATGTTTGAAAGTTTCTCAATCCTTAGTTTTGATGCGTCTATTTTTTTACTCAATATTTCCATAGATGAATACATCATTAAAATAAAAATGACTGGATGAATACAAAGAGCAGATTCAACTCCTAATTCAGAGATAGGAAGTTTAAATCTAATATGTATCGATGATTCATAAACCTCAATAGAATTAATCAACTCTAAAATATTTCTCGAGATTTTTGTCCGTTTAAATTCATTATCTTTTGCTAACTCGATTTCTGGAATGTAAACTTGAATTTTACTTACAATATTTTTTTTGATTGAAAGTGATGAAAGTGGAAGTCCATTGAAAGCACACAACATAAATTGATCATTGTTATTAATTAATCTCAATTTTGAATATTTTTCAAACTTTCGCAACCTGTTTGCAGTTTCGTATATTCCTTCTATTGATTCAATTTTTAATTCCAAAATATAGTTATATTTTTCGTTGACTATACTTAATAGAGATTCAAACAATAAAGAAATGATAATGTAAGACTGTTGATGAATTATTCCACTTCCATAAGATAAATCACAATATTTATCTATGAATAATTTAGAAATTTCAATGTTATAACCTGAATCTAAATTTGAATCAATAAGTGGATGAATGTTATTATTTAATTGAAATCTTTCAATTTTTGAAACTTTATTAATCTTCCCAAAATTATTTATTAAATTACCAATAAAAAATAAATAATTATTTTCGTTATTTATTATTGTTTTTGATCTATTCCTTAATTGATTCTTTTGTTTATTATTAAATTTGAAAGGATTCATTATTATAACGTGAGCATCAAAAAATTTAATTTCTTCAAAATCGAAATGATAATTTTCTGTTTCATTAATAAAATAAATATTTAAGTTTGAATTTGTAGGATATAATGTATTATTACTACTAAAGTATTCTTTAAGAAGTTTTATTCCACTTTTAAATGTAATTTTGTTTTTGATAGTGTCAAATAATATTGAACCAAATTTATTTGTAATTAAAGCATCAACGATAATTTCGTAATTAATCAAAGTATAATATACTGAGTAATAAAATGCAAATAATAAAAGGCTCATTTCTTCAATTTTAAATAAATGTTCTCTATTTCCATTTATTATTTCGCAAAAATCTAGATTTGAAATCTCAAGGATTATATTTGTACAATATCTAAAGTAATATTCAAATACCAAATTATTAGTAATTAACTCACGAAGTTGAGTTATATAGCCAATATTTATTTTAGAATTATTCTCAAATTCTTCATTTAATATTGCAACTACAGTATTATTTACCATTGGTATTTTATTTTCATTCTTGACTTCCAATATTGCATGAGCATTTGTTCCTCCAAAACCAAATGATGAAACTCCACCAATTAAAGAGTTATTATTTGAAATAGAAAGTTTAGTTTGAGAGCTTGGGAAAACAATATTAGTATCCACAACATTAATGTACTTATTAAGATTTTTTAAATGTAAATTTGGTGGTGAGATTCCATTTCTTAATGAAAGTAACAATTTAATTAATCCTGCAATTCCTGCAGAAGCTTCCAAGTGTCCAATATTTGTTTTCAGTGCTCCAATTACCAATTTATTTGGCGATAATTGATAAACTGTTTTTATTCCATCTATTTCTATTGGATCGCCTAATTGTGTGCCGGTGCCGTGGGACTCTATCATTGATACTTCACAAGGCTGAACTGCTGAACTTAATAACGAATTAGAAATTACATCAGATTGAGATTTGCTACTAGGAGCAGTTAGAGAGGCAGTTCTTCCATCTTGATTAACAGCAGTTCCTCTTAAAATTCCTAAAACTTTTCCACTGGATTGACTTTCCACATATTTTTTCAATACAATTGTTGCAACACCTTCGCCTCTTCCAAATCCATCAGCAGATTCATCAAATGATTTACAAAGGCCGTCTTTACTTAACATATTTGCTCTAGAAAATACAGAAAACAAATTTGGGGTTGTTATTAATTGGGATCCAGATACTATTGCCATTTCACATATTCCAAGAGAAATATTTTTATATGCAGCATCAATTGCAACAAGAGATGAAGAACATGCAGTATCTATTGTTATTGAAGGTCCTTTGATGCCATAAAAATATGAAAGTCTATTTGAAGCGATAGAGCTTGCAGTACCGGTACCAATGTATGCGGAATTACATTCTCCCCTGTTTAATAAATGCAAAGACCAGTCAATATTACAAAACCCAACAAATACTCCTGTGTTAGTATTTTTTATTGTTTCAATAGAATTTCCTGAAGAAATTAAGGCTTTCATTGTTGAATTTAAAAGATGCCTCTGTTGAGGATCCATTGTCCGTGCTTCTATGTTAGATATTCCAAATAAGTTATTATCAAATAATTCAATTCCTAGAATTGTTGACATATTCTTTGTAACACTTCCATTCTCTATTTCACAGTTCCACCTATTATAAGGAATAATATTGACACCGCACTTTCCCAATATAAGTGATTTCCAGAAAGAATATAGGTTATCAATTCCAGTAGGAAGTGTGCAACTAGCACCGATTATTGCTATTTGAAATTTCTGTATTTTATCAGAATTAATCTTTAAATCGTTTTTGTTTATCTTAATTTCTTTCGATGAAAAATTCTCAATATATCCAATTAATTCATTAACCGTAGGATAATCAAACAATACAGAAATTGGTAACTTAATATCAAATTCTTTAGATAGAATATTTCTTAATTCAGTAACTTCAAGCGAATTAATACCGAGCTCACGAATTGGAGTCTCAAATAATTGTTTATAATCAATATATTTCTTAGAGTCCAGTTTAATTATATTAAATATTATTTTTTTAATTCTTTCCGCAGTTCTGCTATTATTGATACATCCATTTTCGTTATTGGAATTAACTAAATCATTATTCAAAAATCTATTAAAATTTTTCAATATATTGTTTCTGAAAATAGAAATGTTTATAGAATAAAAATTTTCATTATAGTCTATATTCTTTAATTCCATTATTACTTTAGATCCATTTTCTATAATTTTCTTTGCCAAATGTTTATATTCTTTTTTTTTATTATTCTGAGAAAATATGAAGAAAATTTCCTTGAAATTTCGTTGAAGCAAATTAATTAAATAATAAATTTCCCAGGCGTTTTTTACTGAGAAATAATCTCCATCAATTATTAATGTATTAAAATCATCACTTAAAAACCTGTTGATAATTGAATCATGGAAAATATTATATAATGATTTTAATTTATTGTCTTTAAGTAAATTAAATAATTGCTTGTTGAAAGAAAAAATACTTTCAGATAAATGAGATCTAATTGAATATACAATTTCACCCAAATAATTATTCTTTGTGCTATTACTGATTAATAATTGGCCAAGATCAGCTTCTTGAATTAAAATCGGAAAGCTAAAAATCATTTCTTTATTTAATCGATTTAAAATAAAGTCTTCATGCATAAACTTTTCGTTAAATATAGTATCAACGATGGAAATATTTTCATATGTAATATTTTTTTTTTCGACTTGATCCCTGCTAACTATATTCTTCCTATTTATTGATATTATCTTTCCATCAGTATTTATCATATTTATTAATTCTGAACTTAAAACATCATCAGTAATTATTAAATCTCCGTTTAAATCACCTGAAGACTTTTTAATATCAATATTAAATTTCATAATCATTTTTCTGACCCCAATAGACAATAAAAAGTTATACTCGTTTTTATCGTTTACGAATACAGTAAAGTTGGCCTTGAAATGTAATAAATAATTAATTAGACTTAAACAAATTCCATTCAACTTTGAAAATACTAAAATAAAATTTTTTCTTCTTAATTTTGAAATAACTTCAATTATTTTTTCAATTATAGGATTATGTAGTAATAATACTGCTGATTCTTCATGAGATAAAAACGATGGCTTTTTGAAAATTAGCTTTGAAGTTATGATAAATTGATTTAGTTTATTTTTTACAATTCCAATAATATTATCTCCAATTTTAAAATCAAAAACTTCGTTTCCATGTGATACCACGGTTCCAGAGATCCCAAATATTTTTTCTCCATAACATTCTGTAATAGAGAACGCTTTTACCATTATTTCAATATCTTTACTACCTGGAATTTTTTTTGAAACTGTATTTAATGACTCAAAAGATGAATTAAAGAATGAAAAATATTGCATTAAATTTATTTCTAATATACATCTCCATGATTTTTTTACAGTATAAGTATCATTGTTAAATTCTTCCTTTAAGTATTCCGAAAATATTCGAATGGGAACTTTATAGTTGTTAGATTTCAGATTTGACTGGCATAGTAATTCTATAATTTTATTATTAGAAAAACCCAAATTATTAATAAATGATGTTATTTGATTTATTCTATAATAATCTATATCAACAAATTCTGAAATGTAATTAATAATTTGATGGATCATATTGCTTGACGATTTGATTGAAAATTTCTCCAATTTAATTTCATCTATGCTTATACTATTTAATGGAATAACTAAATTATTTTTAAATTTTTCTAATTCATCAATATTTTGCTCAAATAGATCACAATCAAATTTGTAATCATTTTCCATAACACATTCAGAGACAAGCGACATTCTTTGAGAGAAAACGTCCAAAAATATCTCTGTTTCCTTAGTTAATCCATATTCAATAGACCACAATGATACAAAAAACTTGTTTTCACAATTTTCATAAGTTAATAGATAGATATCTTTTTCATCAAAATTATAGTGTTTAAACCCAGTTATTTTGACTCCAAACTCATTATTCTGTAATTTATTAGAAAGATAAATAAATTCTCTAAATATATTTTCAATACTTGGATTAAAATCATTTAACAGTAATGAATTGCAACTTTCAAAAATTCCTAAAGCATTTTTTGTATATACATTGATTAGTTTATTTGATTCATCTAATGGGAAATTTTTCCAGTTGAATGATTTTCTTTTATATTTATTAAATTTAGATTTTTGAATATGTGAAACAATTCCGAAATCACTTTTTTCTACCCCAACTATTACGTGAGAGTTTGTACCACCAAACCCAAATGATGAAACTGATCCAAATACAATTTCTCCTTCAAAAGGAATCGACTTATTTGTTTTTGGAATCAATAGTTTGTCAGAACCAAAATTAATATACGGATTTAATTTTTTCAAATGTAAATTTCCAATTATTATTGAATCGTGGAGACTTAAGACTACCTTAATTAATCCAATTATACCAGAAGCTGCAAAAGTGTGTGCAAAGTTTGATTTGCCACTGCTTACCATTAATTTTGATTTTCTTTCAATAGAACAATAGGCTTCATACAATGCACTCACTTCAATGGAATCTCCTATTAATGTACCTGTTCCATGGGCTTCAACAATTGTTACCATTGAAGGATGAATGTTTTCCATACTAGAAAGTGCTAAATTAATACATTTAATTTGTGAATTCTTGCTTGGAGATGTCAGTGTTGCAGATTTTCCATCTTGGTTTATGGATGTACCCGAAATAAAGCCAAAAATTTTTTTATTTTTCTTCTCACATTCATTCTGAGGTAAAATGACTATTGCAGCAACCCCTTCTCCAATCCCAAAACCATCCGCAGAATAATCAAAGGACTTACATCTTCCATCCTTAGATAACATCATTGATTTAGAAAAAACAATAAATGTTGTTTTATTTAATGTCATTTGTACTCCTGCCACAATTGCACCAATACATTGTTTTTTTTCTATATTCTGTATTGCGATATTAAGAGAAACAAGTGAAGATGAACATGCAGTATCTATTGTTAATGATGGCCCACTTAGGCCAAAAGAATAAGAAACTCTATTTGAAATTAGGGACGATGAAGATCCTGTACCTGAATATGCATTTATCGAGTCCAAATCAGATAATTTTTCCATCCAATCATTAGTGCAACTGCCAACAAAAACTCCTAGATTTAAATTGATCAATTCATTTAAATTTCTATAGCCAGAGATATGTAAAGCATCAAAACAAACTTCCAATATTAGTCTTTGTTGTGGATCCATTTCCATAACTTCATATTCATTTATCTTAAATAATTCATTATCAAATAAATGTGCATTTTCAATGAATGTTCCATGATTACAGTAGCTTTTCCCAACAATTGATTCATCAACATTTAAAGAATCTCCCCAATCAATTCTATTTATTGGTGCCTCTATTACAAAGTCTTTATTTTCTTTAAGTAAGTGCCAAAACAATCCTATTGAAGTATTTGCAATGGGAAGTTTGCTTGCCATACCAACAATACACATTCTAGAATTCTTGTCTGAATAATTATCAATTATTGAAGTTAATATTCTTGGATTTTTAAAGTATTCATTAAGATTTAACAAAGTATGTTTTTCTTTAATTTCGTTTTTTATTTCATCATCTAAATATATTTCCATATTTCCTTCAAATTGATAACTTAGGCTTAGTAAATAACTAACAATAGAATTAATGGAAGGATAATCATAGAGTAAAGAAGGTGTAATATCATAATTTAATTTTAAGGATAATTTATTTACAAGTTCAACAGCACTTAATGAAGAAATACCAATGGAAAATAATGAATCATCCAAATTATATTCCTTTTTATCCGGAATTAATGAATTTACTGATTTGATTACCATTTCTTCAATCCACTTTTTTCTATGAGATAAATTAATTGAAAAGTTATTATACTCTATATAATTGTCGAATTTTTTTTTCGTTACTTTTTCAATAAATTTAAAATAAAGGAGTTTTTTAGACAGTTCAATATTGTTTTTGGACAATTGGTTAATAACATTTTCATCAATATTAACAGGAACTATAGTACCATTTATTCTTTTATTAATAATTTCATCAAATATATTCGTGAGGATTGATATATTATTAATATAATTTCCAACTGAAAATAGTTGACTTCTATCACTATTCATATAATTAACAAAGTTATTATCCAGAATATAAGTTGAAGGTATTTTTAATAATTCACTTCTGTGGTATGTTAGATTTTCAAATAAAATTTCGGGAAACCCAAATTTCAATTTCGCATCAAATTTTCCAAGAATGCCTGAAATTATCACAAAAAATGTTAGATCATATCCTCTCTTAGATACTAAATTATGAATATTCCAAGGAATCAGTGAATAATTATCTATTTGTTTTTGGTTAATTTCTTCAGTCATTTTATTGAAATTTATATGAATATAGCCTGTCAGTTCTAAGTTTTGATATTCCTCTATGATCTTATTAAAACAACTTTCTAATGAAACTTTGTATGGTAAACAATTAAAAATTTTAACACTTTCACCAAATTCAGAAATTTCTTTAGGAAGGATTTTGTTATCAGTTTTGAGTAATGCAATTTTTTTGTATCCCAAAATAAATAGACTATTTATTATTGAAGTAATATTCCTCATTTCACCACTTACAAGTATTAGCCCGAAATTTTTATTAAAAATCATTTTTTGAACTTTGTTTGCCGAAGGAGCTAATAGCTCCAACTTTATTTCATCCGATTCTTCGTAATTAGAGCATGGAATGGCTTTGTTACATTCGTCAAAAACCTCATAATTTAATCCAATTTTGTATAAACAAACTTTATCTCTATTAAAAGAATCAAATAATTCCAAATCATCACCTATTTTAATTAAACAATCTGGCCTATATGAACTATCAAAATTCAATTTACAACCCAACGACAGAATTACTTCCGAAAATTTATAATCATAATTTCCAATCACTGTTATTTTTTTGGAAATATTTCCTGAGTTAAGTTTTATAATATTATATATTACGGTAAAACAAATTTCATAGATTTTTGCTAATTCCTTTTTACTACCGATTTCAATAACAATATTTTTAAACAAATTAAACGGAATTTTATCGAAAATACGTTTAATTTTTGGAATTTCAATGTTTTTAAGGCCAAAATAGTTATTTTCATATATTCCAATTTTTATATTATCAGTTCCAGAAATAACTAAATCACCTATTTGTATTTTATTCTCAATACTTTTAGAATTCTTTACAATTATGTACTGACCCAAAATATCTTTATTATTAGAATAAATAATTTTCCCAAATAATTTGGAGCTTTTATCTATTATATTTTCAACCATAATTATTTCCATCAACTCGTTTCTATTCTTTCGTAAATCAAAGACTTTACAATCAATTAATTTCAGGCAATTTAATGATAAAAAGTAAAGAGTCCCATTTCTATAACAACATTCATCAGTTTTTTGATCATTGATTATATCATTAATAAAAAGAACATTATCTATATCTGTCATAAATACCTTGCAGCAATTTTTCATTTTTTCTTTTATATCTTTGAACATTTTCCAAATTATCATAGAATTATTATTTATTTTATTACTCTTAAAAATGACTGCTTCCATTGTTATTATCCACCAGGTAATAAAATTAGATTGTTTTTTTTGAAAATGGTCATTTGAGATAATTATTTCTTCAATCAGCTCAATTTCACTCTTAGTTGTTTCAAATTTATTTTCAATCGGAAAAAATGTGTTAATGATTAAAATTTTTGAGGATGAAATTGAGTTAAGAAGAATTAAAAGATCTTCTGTATTTTCAACTAAATAAACATTTTCAGAGGAATTTTCTTTAATTAAATCAAATATTTTAGAACAACCGAATACAATTATTACATCGTAATCATTCTTCTTATTATTATTTTGTGATTCCCATTCTTCTTTTAATAACGCAAATCTTTCATTATTAAACGATATTAGGTTATTTCCGAAATTAACTTTTTCAAGCCTAACTTTTCTTATTTCAACGATAGGGAAATCAAATTGGTTTTCATGATAAATTAATATATCTCCCATTATATGATCCTCATCATGTTCTTTAAGAATAGAATGAACATAAATGTTACCTGAAAAATCAATAGTAGATATTTTAAGTAAATTAATTTTAGTAGGGAAATATGAATCAAAATTTTTATTTTGATTATTTTTCATTGCAGTTAATATAATTGTGTGAAGAGATGATTCAAGTATCATTGGATGAATGCTCATAAATCTGTCAATAGAATAGAATAACCCCATGTTAATTCCAGATGGTTCTAAGTCTACTTCCATATTAAAGTTAAGTTTTAATAATGAAAATGACTCCTTTTCTTCAAATACTATTTTCTTAATACATTTACTTGAACTAGCAACTGGGAAGGATTCTTCAATTATTGTCCCATAGATTTTTTCAAATGATAAAGATTTAGAATTTTCTAATTTGTGTATCGGAAATCTGGCTAATTCCTTTTTATTGATAACTTTATCTAAATTTAATTTTGCAGTCAAGTGTTTTATTGAATCAATTTGCAAGTTTTTAGAAATGTGACCTCCTTTGGTTGAAGTAATTGAAATATTTCTGTAAAAATCTAAAGTAAAAATTAGCGTAGGTCTATCTTTCTCATCTTTGTAAGTGCTAAATTCCCATGGAATGCCAAAATTAATTTCTTCAAGCTGGAAAGTGGGTAAAACGGATTCAATCGTTCCATATTCATTATCAATAACCCGAATTTGAGAATTAATGTCGTTAATGGCAGCAGAAATAATTTCAATCAAACCCATTTCTGGCATGGCAAATACACCATTTCTTTTATGCCCATGGAAAAATTTAGATATATTCTCCGTTAAAGGAGTTGCATAAATAAATTTTGTATCTTTAGAGAAATTTTTTGAATCAATTATTGGTGAAAAGATTCTTTTTAACAAAAATGGATGAGACATTTCATTCCATCTGAGATTATTACTGACTTTTAACAAATTATCCTGATTTGAAAATTTATTAGGGATTTTCAAATTAAATCTGTAACTTATATCTTCCAGAACTTCCTTTGGATTAACATTAGAATCCTTTTTCATCAAAGAATAGAACTGGGCATTATTTAATATTCCTTTCGAAGAAGCCTTTAATAATGGAGTTAGTAATGGAGTAGGGCCGATCTCTATAATATTTTCTACTTTGAAGCCATTTTTGACTATGAATTCTTCTAAATTTTCTATCATTGAACGAAAATTGACAGTCTTAAATAATTGACTCGACCAATATTCTAAATTTGATATTTCATCATTAACCTTTAAACCCAAAATTGACGAAAAAACTATGATCTTTTTATCCATAATATTAAGACTTTTATTTTTTATTTCTTCATATACATATTCACTTATTTCAGAAAACATTACTGAATGAAATGCGTGTGAAACGGGGAGTTTTTTGTATGATTGAGTGGAATCTAATAATTTTAATATTGACATTACTTGGTTTTCTTCACCACTAATAACGCAATTTTTGGGAGCATTTATCAATCCAATACCAACTTCTAGTTTTTGATATTGAGGAAGACTATTCTCAAATTGGTTTATTGCTTCTCTAATTTGATCTTCTGAGCGTCTTACTGCCACCATAATTCCGTTTTTTCCTAATTTAGATATGACAATACCTCTTAAATAAATTATCTCCAAAGCAAGTTCGATTGTCATTACTCCAGCTACAACAGCTACTAAGTATTCTCCTAATGAGTGACCAAAAATTATATCTGGTAAAATTCCAATACTTCTTAATACCATCATTTCAGCATATTCAATCGAAACTATTGAAAGCTGATTATAAATTTCAATATCAATATTAACCTTTTTTTTGGCATCTTCCTCAAACATGAATTTTTTTAATGAAATATTTAGAAACCTATCAAGTGAATCTGAACACTTATCAATTGATTTTCTAAAAATTTCATTAGAATTGTAATATTCGATACCCATATTATCATAATGTGATCCTTGTCCTGTAAACATAAATATCAACTTCTCATTTTTTATAATTAATGGATTTTTTTGTCTAACTCCTTCTACCAATATGTGACAGTTTGCACCACCAAATCCAAATGAAGAAACTCCGCCTACTAAATTTTTTTCATTTAATTTCCATGTTGAGTTTTTAGGAAAGATTATATTTAAATCTTCAATTTCAATATGTGGGTTAATGTTTCTAAAATTAAACAATGAGGGAACTGCTCCAAAGGATAAAACAACTAAAAGCCTGATAAATCCAATGATTCCTGCAGCACCTTCCAAATGCCCTATTTGGGACTTTATTGTACTTAAAATAAGTGGGGAGTCTATATTATTATCAATAATTTTGTACATATTTTTATATACCTCTTTAATTGCACCAAATTCAACTGCATCTCCAAGTAATGTTCCAGTACCATGGCATTCTATATACCCAGGGCGGACATTTAAATTTTTTTCTTGTCGTGCAATATTAAGTGCAGTGGAAAGAACCTTTTGTTGTGCAACTCCATTTGGGGCTGTTAATGAAATTGATCTTCCGCTATGATTTGTAGATGATCCCAAGATTCTTCCCCAATTTTGTTTAATATTAATACTATTGTTTGATAGTACAATAGCTCCACATCCTTCTCCTCTCACAAAACCATCTGCATCTTTATCAAAACTTTTACATTCGGAATTTTTAGATAACATTTTTGCCTTACTGAATACAATAAAGTTATTTGGAGACAAATTCAATTGAATTCCAAATGCAATAGCCATATTGCATTCATTCATTTTCAATGATTTTATTGCCAAATCTATTGCAATTAATGAAGAGGCACATGCTGCGTCAATCGTTATTGACGGGCCTTTTAGGCCAAAAACATAAGAAATTCTATTGGAAATGATTGATTTCGCATTTCCAGTACCTGAAAATGCATTACAAAAGTTTCTTTTAGATGATAATATTGCCCACTCATCATTACACATTCCTGCAAAGACGCCAACATTAGTATTCAATAAATCCTTGATGTCAATTTTTGCATCTGACAATGCAGAAAAACACGTATCCAAAGCAACTCTTTGATTAGGATCCATTTGAGTTGCTTCTTCTTTTGATATTTGATATTTTGAGTAGTCAAAAATATCAACAGTAGAAATAAATCCTCCTTTTCTTGTATAATAAGTTGAATTTTTGTCGTTGTAATCACCAAATAATTTATCTACGTCCCACCTTTCATATGGAATTTCCGAAATACAATTTTTCAGACTAGTCATGTTTTTCCAGAATTTAAGAACAGAACTTGCGTCTCCAGGCACTCTAACTCCAATACCAGATACAATAATATCATTTTTCTCCGAATTTGGATATATTTTTAAATTTGTATTATCGAATTCCTTAATATTATTGTTTCCAATGATTATCATTTCTATGTATTTAGAAAGTTCTGTAATTGTTGGATAATCAATCATAATAGTTGGAGGAAGATTAATGTCAAATTTTGATGTAAGAGTATTTCTTAACTCTATCGCAGATAGAGAATCAATTCCCAATTCTCTAAATGGCGATTCAGAATCAAAATGATTGATATCAGTTCCAATAGCATCTGAAATTGCTTCTTTAATACTTGAAAGAACGAAAGTATGTAATTGTTCGGAGTTCATAGTTGAAAAAGTATCTCTATTTCCTATTTCTTTCACTTCTGATTTAATTTCACTAAACATGTAAGTGAATGTGTTATTTTTTACAACTAAAGGATCTAATGGTTGGACAATAAATCTGTTAATTTCACTCAACATACATTTGGAAATTATTCCACCTAGTGAAATAAGACCTAAGGAATTTTTTATTGGAGTCAGACCGATAGTTTTTAGCACATTAAAATTCAAATTTTTTCTTGCCATGCCTTGTTCAGCCCAGGGTCCCCATTGAATACTGATTGATTTCATCCCAAGACTAGAACGTAGCTCTGATAAATAATCTATATTACTGTTAGCCGCAGAATAGTTGGTCTGACCATTATTTCCTAGAAGTGCTGATATAGATGAAAACATGATTAAAAGTGGAATATTATCTAGTAAAGAAATTGTAGTATAATGAATATTCCAAGCACCAATAGATTTAGGAAGAAATGTGCTTAGCAAAGTTGAATTTGTTTGTGATAATATACTGCCATCATTAAGCACGCCTGCAGCATGAATAATTCCCTTAATATTATATTTTGTTTTTATTTGATTAATAATATTAAATACTGAAATTAAATTGCAAATATCACATGTAATTATTTCTAAGTTTATTTGTTTCTGTTCATTCATAGTCAATAATTTTACGATTAATTCATTTTTAAAATCAATAGAACTCCTACCTACGAGTACGATATTCCTTGTTCCTTCTTCAACTAACCAATTTGCAACAACTAATCCAAGTGATCCCATCCCACCTGTGATAATATATGCATCTTTATCATTTGAACAAATTGCAGTGCTTGGATTTGACAATATAACTTTACCTATGTGGTTTGCATGTTGTAAATATCTAAATCCGTGAATTATTCCTGATTCATTTTGAATACTAAATATTTTTGTTGGAATTGGTTGAATTTTCTCTTCAATTATATCAGTTATTATCTCTTGTAATAAATTTTGAAACCAAAAAGGATCATTTTCGACCTTTTTGTCAAATTCAATTGGGTGATAATTAATGTCACTTCTAATCTCTTTAACTTGATTCCCATCTAATATTTCACGCTTTCCCAGTTCAATGAAAGTTCCATTAGATTTCAAAAACTTCATTGACAATGGAATAAATTTTCCAACCAGACTATTTATCACGATATCAACTCCTTCAATGTTCATTTCTCTCATAAAATACTTCATGTCTTGAGAAAATTTCACGTGGTCTCTACTGCTTGAAACATATTTGATTCCAATCGATTTGAGGTATTCAATCTTTTTAACATTTCCGACAGTAGCGATAACATTTGCTCCAATTCTGGAACACATTTGTATTGCAGCTAGTCCAACTCCACCAGAGGCAGCATGAATTAGAACGCAATTACCTTTCATTAATTTTGAATATTGATTTAAAGAAATTTTTACCGTTGAAAAAATAGTAGGAATTGATGCAGCTTCTTCAAATGTTAATGATTTTGGTTTTTTTGCAACTAGCATAGCATTTGTTGTATGATATGTTTCAATACAACCCTGAGAAAGACCAAATACATCGTCTCCAACTTGAACATTTTTCACTCCAGGCCCTACAGAAACTACCGTACCTGAAAAATCACTGCCTGGTTTACCAGGATCACCAGGATATAATCCCATAACATTTAACACATCTCTAAAATTCAAACCAATTGATCTTACCCTTATTTCAACTTCTCCTTCTTCAGGAACAACTCTAAATTTTTGTAAATTAGTTGAAATATTCGATATGGCTCCTCTATTAGTAAGTTTCAAAGCCAAACAATTGTTAAATTTATTTACTGGTTCTTTTATTTTAATAGTTTTAATTTTTATTTCATCGCCACATTCAAGTAACTGATATTCTTTTTCGAACCACCTTTTTTTCTCAATATTTGTATATATCAATTTTAGTATTTTAGAAAAACTTTGGTCAATTATTAGTTTTGAAACACTGTTCCAATCAATAATAATTAACTTTATTTTTCCTAATTGACTTAATTCATTACTTGCTGACCTCAAATATCCAAGTATGGATGATTGAAAATGGGATGATTGAGTGTATTCACCACATAGTAAATTTGCTCCAATTGTAACAAATATCATTGTTAATATAGTATTTGAATTAGCATTTTTGTAAATGTTCTGAAGGATTTTTTGTATTGTAATTAATTCCTTGTATGAGTTTTTTTCATTCGTATTTGTAATGTATACAGGTATATTACTCGAAGAAAAAACATTCTCTTCAATCATAGTTCCAATTTTATTGATGTCAAAATAATCAAAATGCCCAAATAAAAACTTGTCTACTTCTGAAGATGTAAAAAGAATCTTAATACTATTTAGTTCTTTCATATTATCAAATTTATATTCTAATTCTCTATAAACAGATAACCATGAATAATGATCTTTTATTGGAAGATAATTGAGGGTTTTTAATGGGGTCAACTCTCTGAAATGTAAGCCTTTTATTTGTAAAAACTTTATTAACTCATTTTTTTCCTCATGTTTAACGTAAATATTTATATCTACTTTTACTTCTTTATTACTTAATATTTGTTTGTTTTTAACACAAACAAACAATTTACTTATTGAACGAATAAATCTTAAATTTGTTGACGAACTATAAGGAACGATATATTTATTGTTTTTAAAAAGAGGGTTAAATATAATTTCTTGGATACTTATTGGAACAAATGGTTTTATTGTTTTATTTTGACAATTATCAATTAATAAAGCGAATAACTGAAAACAACCATCTAATAATGAAGGATGTAGAAAATATGAATCGATTTCTCGATTTGAAGAATCAATTTCAATTATACCAAATATTTCGTTTTCACTTTTATAGACTTTTTTAATAGATTTGTATTTGTCAAAATAATTTAAACCTATTTTATTCAACTCTGAATAAAATCTTTCAAGATCAAAACTTGAGCACTTATCAAAGTTTTCCATAGAATCATTACCGGAGTAACTTAAATCGCCATTAATTTTATTTATTTCTACTGAAGATGTTGAATGACAGATAATTTCACCAATATTGCCTTCAATTCCCGATGTTGAAATGGATATATTCAATGTGTTGGTGTTATTTTCAAGTGGGTAAATGTCACAAATTAATTTTCCATTACCATTCCATTCGAAATCGCTTGGAAAAATGAGTGGTTTAGTGATTTGTGTATTGCTGATATTTAATGAGTTTATTTTTTTAATTCCATTGCGAATCAAATAATTAATTATTCCACCGATTGACATTTCAATAAAAGCTGATCCAGGAAAGACAATTTTACCTTGTATTATGTGGCCAGATATTGATAAAAAGATTGTTTCACCGATGTTTCTTACATACCTAGTTGTATTTGAATTAGGAATTTTTATCTTTGTTACATCATTTATTTGGTCAATAATAAGACCCAATTCTGATGGTTGACATAAACTATTAGGTCCTGAAATTCTTGGTCCGATATAAGGGTGGGCTGGAGAAATCCATGGAAATTTTTTCTTTTTAAAATCTAATCTAGGTAAATTCCAGTTATGAACATCATCGCTGGCTTGCAAAATTACATGAGAATTAGTCCCACCAAACCCAAATGAAGATACTCCTGCAATTAACCTTTTTGAATTGATTTCTACTTCGTTAATAGGAAATTCCAGGTTCTTGTTAGAATTATTAAAGTTTAAACCAGAATTTAACTTATTTATTAAAATGTTTGGAGGAATTACTCTATTATTAACTACTAGTATTGCTTTCAATATTCCGGCAACTCCAGAAGCACCTTCTAAGTGTCCAATATTGGGTTTCAGAGTTCCTATATAAAGTTTATTGATCTTACTACCGAAAACATCTGATATTGCACCAAATTCTATTGGGTCTCCTAGAGGTGTTCCAGTTCCATGTGATTCAATATAAGATACATCTTTATTCGAAATACATGAATCTTCTATTGCTGTCATAATTACGCGTTTCTGGGAAGGTCCATTGGGAGCAGTTAAACTCGCACTTTTTCCATCCTGATTTACAGCTGTACCACAAATTTTCCCGTAAACTTTTTTTCCAACAGATTTTAATTCGTTTTCTATTATTAATGACACACATCCTTCTCCTCTCAGAAATCCATCAGATAAATCATCAAATGCTCTACATTTTCCAGTAGGGCTAAGCATATTTGCTTTTGAAAAAACAATGTAATATAGTGGAGATAATAGTAATTGCACACCTGCTACTATTGCAGTTTCTATATTACCAAAATTAATATCTTTTTTTGCAATATCTAATGCAACCAATGAAGATGAACATGCTGTATCAATTGTTATAGATGGGCCCTTGATACCGTAGATAAAAGATATTCTATTAGAAATGATTGATGCAGCTCCGCCTGTTGCTGTAAATGCCGTTGCACTCATATTTAGCTTTGTAGAAAGATAGTTCCAGTCTGTTCCACAACATCCTACAAACACCCCAATATTATAGTTGGAAATATTTTTTGGATTGTACCCTGAACTATGTAATGCATCGCTTGTAGTTTCTAAAATCACCCTTTGCTGCGGATCCATCGTAGAAGATTCGTAATTTGTAATATTGAAATAATCATTGTCAAAGAAATCGACATTTTCAATAAATGTACCATGCCTTGAATAAGTTAGATTTTTTGATAAGTAGTTGTTATTTCTATAGTCTTCTATATCTAGATAAAATTCATCAATATCAAATCTACTCAATGGAATTTCAGATGACCATGTTTGCATAGAAAGTAAGGTTTTTTCCCAAAACTCAGCAGGGGAATATGTATTCCCTGGTAGTCTGCAGCCAATTCCAGTGATCGATAATCTGAATTTTTGATTTTTATATGTATTATTTAGAGAGAAAATAGTTTGTTTTAATGATGGAATATTTTCAGAAACAACTAATCCAATGTTATCTGTATTTATTTTTGGCAAAAAAAGATTTGTTGATGTATTAGAAATATTTAAAATATAATCTGATAATGAGTTTACGGTCGGATAATCAAATAATGTGGTAATAGGTAAAATTATATTTAATTTACTAGATATTGAATTTCTTACTTCAACTGCAGAGAGAGAGTCAAGACCCAATTCAATTAATGGAGTATTAAGGTCAATTTTTTCAATTCCTGCAATATCATTTATTGTATTTATTACTATATTTGTAATATTCTCTTTGTCAATCGAAATTTTATTAGTTATTTCCAAAGCTTTGTAATTTTTAATTTGTTTATTCATCGGCTGATAAATACAAGAAGAATTATTTATAATTGCGAGTTTGATTGCAGCTTGTACAAAAGACCCATGATTAACACTAGAAATTTCTTCTGAGTTATAATTCCAAAAAGCAACTTGCCCAGGAAGACCGATATTACGCCTGTATCTACAAAATGTTTCTAGAATTATATTATTTTTGGTATCACACGAGCATAATAAGAAATATTGAATAGAGGAATTAGAAATGAATGAAATTGAGTGAAGTTCCCAAAGAATATCGGAAATTTCTTTACACTTTAAGTGATTTAAAGGCAAACATGTTATTCCAGAAATATTATAAATTCCATTTGTAATTAATATTTTTTTAACACTCCGAACAAAGTTTTCTTTTCCAATTTCGTATTTGTATTTGAATGGGTAATTTACCGTTATTTTATTCATAGATATATATACAAAATTTTTTGCCCCTGCTTCATTCAGTAATTTTGTGGCAGCAAATAAAGATATTTCATCTTCTTTATGAGATAAAATTATATGATAGTCGTTTTTAAACCCATCATCATCGATTTTATTTTGTTTTACAAATTCTGAATCCCAATAATTAGTTTCAAAACAGTAAAACTTAACTGTTTTACTTTCATCACAATTTATCAATTTGAATTCTTCAAAAACGTTCTCAATATTATTTTGAACTTCAAATTTGATCGGGACAATTACTTTTGATATATAGCTACAATATTGTTGTCTAATGATATTTGATGTTAGACCTTCACCAAATGGGTTGATTACGAAAAGCGATCCTCCTTTTTTGAGTATTGTTTTTATATTTTCCATCAATGAAATAAATGCAAGTTTGCCAAAAAAGGTTGAGTATATAATGGTAAGGTCAAATTGTTCGGCATTAAGATCAATAATGTTATTTACGTAATTTAATATATAATTACCTACCCTGTAACATTTTTCCTGATTTTTTTCATCAAAAATTGTCAAATAAACCAGTTTTCCAGATTTTAGTGATAAAATTTCATCTGTTATTATTTCAGGAAATATTGGAGAAATAATAAGAATACGTAATTCTTCAATATTTTCACAATCAATAGTGTATTTAATTATATTTAGAGGTATTGATTGACCGACCAAAAATAAGGGTTTTAAAATTTTCTTGTACTTGGAAATTATTTCGAATGGGCCAATAATATTTCCATGAATGATCATTTCATTAATGAACTTTGATTCAGAGTTTTCTTTATCAAATCTGAAACTTTTAGATTGTTTATCTAATAAATCAACTAATTCATTGCATTTATAATTTTCAAAAAGATCATGAGAAAATTTATTAAGATGATCTATATTTATTACCTTATAATTGAAAACCTCAAACATTAATGTTTGAGGAGGTGGTAATATTAATACAATTTTGCCAATATGAGAGGCCTTTTGCATGAATCTTAGTGCTTCGAGGGTACAGGATTCCATTTTAAAAACTTTAACAGGTAAAGTGGGATTTATATCATTTAAATGATTAGTTGTATACCTTGAAAGTAATGATTGGATATATTTAGGATTATCTACAACTAATTCATCGATTGCAAGTTTCAAGTAATTTATCTCTGGATAATCTAATTTTACTTGAGAGTAATCCAAAGTTCCTCTTTTGCCCAATTCAATAAATGTTCCTCCTTGACGTAATTTCTTAAATGATTCGTGAATGAATTCTCCAGAAAGACAATTGAGCACTACATCCAAACCTGCATTATTCCCATTTCTATATCTTTTTGATGCAGCATTTAAGAAGAAGCTAATTTCTTTCTTAAATATTTCGGGATTTCTTGAACTTGAAACGTAATGGACTCCCAATCCACCTAACCACTTTTTTTTTGATTTTGAAGAGCATGTCGCAAATACAATTGCACCTTTATTAAGGCAATACTGAACACCTGCAATACCCACACCACCTGTTGCAGCATGGATCAACACAAAGTCTCCTTTTTTTACCTTATATAAATCATTAAATGAAGCTTCTATTGTACAAAATATTACGGGTAGGGCAGCTGCCTCTTCAAATGCTAGGTATCTTGGTTTTTTACAAATTAAAGTAGATGATGTAACTAACTGAGATTTAAAACAACCTTTTGCAAACCCCCATACGTGGTCGCCTATATTGAAAGACTTTACGTTATTTCCAACACCCAGTACAATTCCAGAAAAGTCACTACCAGGTTCCCCTGGTTCTCCAGGATATAAGTTCATTATATTTAATACGTCTCTAAAATTCAATCCAACTGCCCTAACTTGTACCTTAACCTCGTTCTCTCTTAATTCTTTTAAATCACATTTTTCTAAGTAATTAAGTTTAAAATTTTTAAGTTCTCCTCTAGAAGGTAGTTCATATTTAAAGTGATCTATACCAATACAATTTCCAATTTTTATCGGAACAGCACAATAACCAATCAAAGTTGAATTTTTCTCGGTTTGCACTTGAACATTTCTTATAACTAAGTGATTAAAGGTAATATTTGGCATCTTATTTTTAATATTGTTTTTCCCCAAATAATTAATTCCAAATTTAATTTGGCTGTTTAATTCGTTAAAGGATTCAATGTCAATAATGGAAATAAGAATTTTATTTTCTAGAATGCATTTATTAAGAGAGTCCCAATATAAATTATCAAATGAAAAGCTATCAGTTCTGATCTTTTTGTCAATTGGTACTGTATTTTTTGTTATTATGTAGAAATTTGATTCAATATTTCTTTTTGTAATAGGGATTATTTCTTCTAATTCACAATCATAAAAAACAACATTTCCTTCTAAATTGTTAAGAATGTCATCAAATTTCATTATTCTGTTTCCTGTTCCTTCAAGAATCGAGCTGATTTTAGCAAATTCCTTATCAGATGTAATAATATCATATTTAAATGCATTGTCGTTATTTCCGAATAATTCGGAGGCTGCAACTGGTCTCCAATCTAATTTTAAACCAATAAAATTATTTCCTTGATTAATTTTTAATTCAGACTGATCAATATTTAGTTTAGGAACCAAATCTTCAATTATTTTTTGGCTAGGTCCTTCATTTTTAATAAAACTTATATTTACAATCTCAACTAAGTTTAAACCTTTTTCATTTGTTAAACAAATGTTGCAAACCATTAGTTTCTCTTGAATATTTGTAATTTTTACTAAGGAATAAAGTTCAGAGTAGGATATATCCGAATTTACTAGCATTTCTTGAATTCGAACAGGAATAAACTGGCCATTAAAATTACCTTTAACAATTAGAAATCCTCCCAATACTTGAAATGCTGAATCTAGTATCCACGGTGCAATATTAAAAGGACTAGAATCGTTTTTGTTTATTTTTATTTTTCCGAATCCAACTAAATCTCCTATTGAAACGTATTCCAATGAACGATATCTACCTTTGTAGTTGTAACCTGAATTATCTAACAAATCATATAATTCATTGTGAAAAATTGTTCTGACAGAGCATGATTTTTTAAATTCAACAAGTGAAAAAGAACTATCCAGAATTTCCATTTTGCTATCTGGCTCAAAATCTAAAATTATGTTTACCGTGCAATAACAATAAGTTCTGTTTCCTGAATAAATTGAAACTTTTCCATCATCAATATTTATGCTTGCATCTAATCCTTCGTTTTCCAAATTGTCTATTTTGAAAGCGGAAGTAATTTCTAGATTCTTTATTACGATGGGAGAAGTTTTGATTAAGTGTATATTTGACTCCCTACTCAATATCTCAAAATTACTCTTCTTAAACTCATTTATAATTTCATCTCTAGAGTTAGTTTTTTGAATAATATCAACAATTTGTTCACTACTAGAAATGTCTAATGCTGCAAACCTACAAATCGTCATAGCAAGTTCAATAAATCCTGATGCAGGAAATATATTTAATCCATTAATTATATGCTCCATAACATATTTTTTACATTTCAGTTTTGAAATAGAGTACGAGTAAATTTCATCTTTGTTGTTAATCGTTGAAATGAAAGGATGGAATCTTACTGTCCATGGGAAATAATTGCCTTCTTGTAAATCAGAGTGCTCTTCACTTTCGATATTCCAAATTAAGTCAAGATTTGCCCCTTCTTCAATAATAATGTGAGAATTAGTACCACCAAATCCAAAAGATGATACCCCGCATCGCAATACTTGTGTTTCTTCAATTCCTATTTCTGAAAAATATTTCCCTTCATTCATATTAGGAAAAATAATTACTTTATTATTTAGATTATCATTTAATAATTTTTTGATATGGGTATTGATATTTATTAAATTTCCAATCCCTGGAAAAAATCTTTTTGACATAACTAACAATATTTTTAGAATACCAGCTAACCCTGCTGCGCCTTCTAAATGACCAATATTGGATTTGACTGCACCTAATGCAATATTAGAATTTACTTGAGCCTTCATGTTTTGGTATTCATTATAAGTTTTAAAAATAGATAATAATGCACCTGCTTCGATGGGATCGCCCAATGGAGTACCTGTACCGTGACATTCAATATAATTAATTTCGGATGGATGAATTCTTGCGATTCCCAGACAATTCTTTATTACGGATACTTGTGATGACCCTTTTGGAGCAGTTAAAGTTGAAGTTTTTCCATCCTGGTTAACACATGTACCTAGAATCGTTGCCAGTTTTTTTTTTGCTATTGATGTATGTTGTATACATATAATTATGCATCCCTCACCCCTTACAAATCCATTTGCACTTTCATCAAAAGGTGAGCATTTACCCGTATCAGAAAGCATTTTTGCTTTGCATAATGTAACATAAATATTTGGGTTGATTATTGAGTTAACTCCTGCTACTAAAGCAGTATTGATTACATTATTTTGAAGGTGATGAAGTGCAACATCTATAGCAACTAAGCTTGAAGAGCACGCTGTGTCAATTGTAACTGATGGCCCTGTAAAATTATTATAGAATGATACTCTGTTTGCTAATATTGAAGGGGATGCTCCAGTTCCGGAGTAAACAGAAGGGCTCGTAGAATTAGAAATGATTTGGCCCCAATCATTTGAGCAACAACCTATATAGACACCAATTAAATTTTTGGTCGATGTTTCAATATTATTTAAAATTTTTTCAGTGCCTCTCAATACCAATCTTTGTTGTGGATCCATATGTTCAATCTCTATTGGAAGTATTTTGAATTTTTCAATATCGAAATATTCGGACCCAATCATATATGCTCCTACATCAGTATAGTAATTTTTTGTTTTTGAAATAACAGAAATCGATTTTTTTTCGTTAAAACAATATGTGTTCCATCTTTCATGTGGAACTGAAGAAAATACATTTCTATTATTCAACATTACTTCCCAAAGTTTTAGAAATGGGTTATTTGAATTAAACCCGGGTAAATGTGCATTTATTCCAGAAATAACATAATCACCAGTAGAAATTCCAGGAAGAGTAGTAATTTCATTTGGGGAACCCTTTTGATTTCCATTTGTAAGCAGGTCGATATGCTCTATTAAAAGTCTCAGAGTTGGGAAATCAAATATTAGAGTTGCAGGAAAATCTATATTAAATTCTCTTGAAAGTGCATTACAAATTTCTATAGCTTTAATTGATTCAATACCATATGAAAGAAGTGGGTCATCTAGCTCTGGAAAGTAGTTATTTCCTATGATTGTTTCAAATACATTTTTTACCCTTTCGTATATTGTCTCATGTACTTCACTTTCGCTATCGACTGAAAAATAGTCAGAGTCAATATTTGTTTCATCTTGGTTTTGTTTTTCATAAAGTTGTGTATTTTCTATGTAGCTATTAATAAAGTCGATTATAATGTTACTACCAAAATCACCATTAATAATCATTTCCTTAGTTTTCGATCTTTGAACCTTACCACTTGAAGTTTTCGGCATTTTCTTTTCTCTTATTAATATTATTCGATAAACTTCAATTCCAGAATATTTTAGGATATTCGTAGATATTTTATCAATAATATCTTTAGTTTGAACCTTTTCTTTTTTATTAATTAAACCCTTAATATAGGATTTAATTCCTGAAGTACTTGATGACTCAACAAATTCACTTCTTACTTCTGTTGCAATTGCAAGCTTCTCTTCACCATTAACATCAACTGAAAACGCTACACAACAACCAGGACGAATTACATGATGAGAGGTGTCGATGATCTCTTCTATATCCTGTGGATAGTAGTTTTTTCCTCTAATGATAATAACATCCTTTTGCCTTCCAACTATATATATTTGGTTGTCATTAATAAAACCCAAATCTCCTGTCCTTAAAAATTTGACATCTAAAAGGTTAGCATCGCACTTTTTTACTTCAGCAAAGAAAATTTCGTTAGTTAGATCATTTAAAAGCCAGTAACCTGCACCTTTGCTTTTTGAAGAAACCCAAATCTCGCCAACATGATTTTCTGGAAGAATTTTATTTTTTTCTGGGCAAACAATTATAATTTTATCGTTTACAGAATTTTTTTCTCCGCAGCAGACTAGGTTTCTCTTTTTGCAATCTTTATCATCGAATTCAATAATATTTGCATGTTTGCAGGAATTGCAATAACAAGAAATAAATCCATTATTAACTATTTCAACCTTATTTCCTGGAGTTATTGTATCGCTTTTCAATGTTAGTACTTTGGGAAATAGCTTGCTTTTTCTTTTGAATCCGGAAATAATAAGCGTATTTTCAGCCATTCCATATGCAGGAAGTATACTTGAGGAGCAAAAACCTACAGAAGAAAATTTTTTTACAAACCTAACAAGCGTTGAAACTCTAATAGGTTCAGAACCACTCAAGATACCACCATGTTTTAGACAACCCAATCCACCAAGATCACTTATTTCTTTTAATTCATGATCTGTTGTTTTCCTACATGTATAATCAAATGCAAAATTTGGTGCAGCAGTAGCTGCAATTCTGTACTTTGAGATAATTTTAAGCCATAAATGAGGTTTCTTAATAAATGAAAATGGCGAAATTAAAAAAGTTTCAGATCCGATTATTACCGTGCTAACAATAAACCCTACTAAACCCATATCATGATACATTGGAAGCCAAGAAAATCCTCTAATGTTATGCCCAAAACTATTAATAAATTTATTTTTGATTTCAACAATTTCCTTTAATATTATTCTAGCTTCATCATTCGTTTCGATCTCATTTTCAGTTAATTTTGTTTCTGCTGATTCGCATTTAGGCTCTACAGAAAAGTTAAAACATTTCATGCACAATAGCGAATTATAATATAGTGAACCATGAGTAACAATTACTCCTTTTGGATTGCCTGTTGATCCAGATGTAAATTGTATGAATGCACTCTCAGAGGGCAGACATTTTGGTTTTTGAAAATTGATAATTTCATTCTTTGTAATTTTTTGAAATGGAGTTGATTCATCATTTTTCGATATGTAAGAATCATTATCTGTTATTATTTCAAATTCATTATACTCTCTTAATATTTTATCCGTTGAATACCAACTAATTGCATTCCAAAGAGGTTCGTTAAAAAATTTAAATTTGAATAGCGAAATAACTCGATTGTACGATGAATTAGTAAGACAAGCATTGGCTTGGCTTGTATCAACAATCTTACGAAGCCTATCCACTTGAGATGGATTATTTGGATCTGCAGGATAAACGGGAATTGCAACAATCCCACTTGCCAGGCAACCATAAAAAGAATATATGAAATCGATCCCTGGAGTATAACAAAGAATGATTCTATCGCCTTTTTTTAAATGTAGTTCGTTTAACAAAAAGTGAGAGATAATTCTAATTGACCTCCAAAGATTTTTATAGGTAATTACTGACTCTTCATTCCCGTTTTCATTTAACCAAACAAATGCATTTTTCTCGGGTATCGTATTTGAGAATAACTCAATTTGGTTGATGATTGCATCATATTCAGGTTGATTACTATTCATCATGCAAAACTTAGCGATTTAGATTTATTTTCTTTTTGTTAATAAATATTATTCTCAAAAATGCAGTTACTTTTGCAAATGTGCCTTTTACTTGTAAGAATGACACACTTTGTGCGGTAACTCAATAACTCGAAGTTAAATTTCAATAAAACTAATAAATAATGATAATAATAATAATAATAATAATAATAATAATAATAATAATAATAATAATGATAATAATAATAATAGTAAATAATAATAGTAATAGTTATTATTTGAGATCTAAATTCTAATAATTGACTGTATAAGATTCAAAATAATAATATTATAATTCTAATAATGATGATTTTAAAATATTTAAAGACAAATTAATCGATTTTATTATAAATAATTATTTTGAGTAATTCTTTATAAATTTTAGTTAGTGGTTATTTGATATTTGCGTTTCTATTTATTCTAATTGAAATACATTAAAAAAAAGTGATCAAACAAAAATTATGTCCCGCGGAATATTCTTTAAATAATTTTCTTTAGAAAAATGAAATTATACACTTGTAAAATAAATTGCAAAGATACTACCGAGAATAGGCACACAAGTTCTACATTTAGTAACCAGCTAAAATGTTTGGCATTACTCTCAACCATTAAGCCCCTCATTCTATGGTGTACGACGAGCTCTATATTATCTTTGATTGGTGTTTCATTCTTATTTTTTAAGTTGGAGAATGGAATAATTACTACAATAATCGTATCAGTATTTTCAAATATAATCTGCCAGCTTGTTTTTCTCTCTTTGCTATTTAGCAGAGTTATGAGTGTAACAATAGAGAATTACTTAACAGCATCTTTTACACTATTTAATGATTTAATTATTACGATTCCAAGATATGTTCTTTGGGAATTAATTTTTACATCAAGATGGATATGGCTTTCATTACATTTTTTTTGTGCAACATATTCAATCTTTAGATTCTGGAATATTTGTACACTATTTTTGTTAGAGCTCCCTATTTTTTTATCCACGTTTTTTTTCGTTTCTGGTGGATTATCATTTGTTCGTTTTTTTGGAAAGAGCCAAAATATTTTCTTGTTGTCATCTCGAATATCATTAAAACCGATAATAATAAAATTAAATTTAAAGGAAAGTAATGTTCTACTGAAATTCTATGAATTAACTGATTATTTTACTTTTAATGGTGGTTCAGGAAATATCAAAAACTCACTTATTTTTACGATCTTGACTTTATTAATAACAATCCCTATATATTATTTTGGAATAAATACTCCCGGAATTTCGAATTTTTTTAACCTTATAAATAAGTTTTATTCATTTAGAATAAGCTTTAAATTGAGAAATGAAATAAATCCATTGATTGTTAAATTTTACATTTATTTAACTTCATTCTTCGTGGTCTCATTTTATTGGTATTGCATTGAGTTACAATCGGCAAATTTTAGAAATTTATCATTGATCAACGTGAATGGAGTGTTTTTAAAGCATGATAAAATATTAAATAATAACTATTTAAATGAAAACATAATTCCTAGTGACAACTTTATTCGGTTTATCACAAACCTCGAAAAGAAATTTATATTCATTGGACGCAACATAAAACTAGGACAAAAAGTCTGGATAAAAGTTTTTTATTCATTTTATTCAATATTTGCCATATTTACAATTCTTCCAGTACTATTTCTTTTTAATCTACATAAGATTGAGTCTTTGATAAATATTTTGATCAAAACGATTCCAATTAATTCCAATACAGCCTTTGAAGAATGGCTTGGCTACGAATACAGATTATTTTTTGTACTAGAAAAATTACAAAGACAGTTAGATAACATATTTTCAACAGTTCTTTTGCTTGATTCATCTATTCACACAAAGGTTGCTACTATAAATAATAGCGATTTTAGTTTAGTTGTTCATTCAACAATTGGTTTAGATAAACGGATCTCATTTTCTCAGATAGATATTGATGATTGGTTTTTGAATATTTGTTCATTAGATAATCAATTAGGAAAGAAAAGCCATATTCCAAAAAGCTTTAATGAATGGTGGTATAGTAACGTTTTGTTCTCAGACAGTTTAAATAATCCAAAAATTAAAAACAAGAAAAAAAATACTTTGTCGGGGTGGAATATTAGAGATTCAATCATGCATCACAGAAGTGAGATTTTTTGTATACTACTTGAAAAATTCAAAAACTACTGCAAAAAAACGGAACGGGTTTTAATGAATTTTACAGTAGAAAATGAACTTCTCAACTTGAAAGAGAGTGAAATTATTCCACAGCTAATTTTTCTCATGCAGGAGATGACACTTTATAGCATTGACCTATGCTATTTATATATTTATTGCTATCATAGATTTATTGCAAAGAATCTAATTATTAATGGGTTGAAAGGGGAATGGAACGCTCAAACGTTGAATCAATATATTAACTTATCTGCCGAGGTAAAAAATCGCATATATTTCGCATGCGAAGTCGGACTATTAAATTCTCCATACATACATCCAGTTTTTGAACAAGAAATTATTAGATTGTACAGGGGAATTGACGATTCATTGGAATTATTGTTACCTTTGTTATAGAATTTAAGTTAAAAACGAGTAATTTTTAAGATCAAGTATGGCGGTAAAATGACACTGCCGACATGACATAATAATAATCTAATGTCATTTGTGGACCAATGTATTTAAATTAAAATGGTTTTTCAAAAAGAAAATTCAGATACTAATGGTTGGGTTGCTGGCTGTGATCCACATACTATCTCATTTGGTAGTGCGTTATTTGAAATTACAGAAAAAGCGGCTAGGGTCAGGACATTATTAGAAAAAAAACGAAGGAATGAAGAGATTTGCAATTTAATTTCAGCATCAAGTGAATCTTCATTAATTAATAATATTAAGAAAGAGATAATTAAAGAAAATCATGTATCTTTTAGCAAAGTTGCCGACTTAATTGAGGCAAAATTACTGGACTTGGGTGAAAAGAATGAGAAATGCATGAGTATGAACATTAAAAAAAGCATAGAGGCCAGCAATGAAGCAATAAAAAAGAATTCAACAGAAATAATTGAGAAAGTGTCATCAAGTATCACTAATAACAATCATATCAACGATTTCAGTGACTCATTAGTTAACTTATTGCTTGAACATAGAAATAATATAAAAGATTCATTAGCAGAATTAATCAGTATTATTAACCAGAAGGAAAGTAGGATTTCACAAGAAGTCTGTAAATTTATTGTGGAACGTGATGAAAAAGAGAAATCGATTTATCTCTCTCAACTTAATATTATACAAAAACAATATGAACTTATTATTCGAGATTTAAGAAAGAGAAACATGTTTTTGGAGCGCGATATAGAATCTAAACAATTTTGTGAGAAGAAGTTGCATGAACAAATTAAGTCAATGGATAACGAGGCTAAAGAGGCGGTATTGTTACTAGAAGAAAAAGATTTCAAGATTAATTTTTTAAATTCACAAATTAATCAATTGAAAGATGAGAATCAGGAATTAAGGGATAAAAATATTAATCTACTCAACAAAAATCAAGAAATTACAGCGAATTATTCAAATAAATATTGCTTATTGAGAAATAAATATTTGTTTCTTGGAATTAGATTTTTGCATGCCACACTGGAAAATTTAATTTCTTCAAGGCGTAAGGAAGCATTCAATATTTTGAAAAACAATTCCGAATTCAATTCTTTCAATTCAAAAATGACTGAAAACTTATCAAAAACATTTAGGAACTCTGCTAAATATGATTCGAGCACTCAAATACCAATTAAGGTCAATGAAAGCAACTTGTTTAATCTTTTGGATGTTGAGAAACGCATCAAAGAACAGGAAAAGGAGCAAAGTTTAGTTAATGCACTGTTAAGTATGATTAGCGGACAGAACTACACACAGTTAGCATTATTTACAAAAATAATTAACCAGAAAAGAGTAGAGATTTTGACTAAAGTATTTTCAATACTTAAGATCTAGAAAAATACAAGTTTTTGAGGATTCTGATAGTTGATTATCGAAAATGAAATTAACACAAAAAAGGTGAAGCATGAATTGATAAATATAAAAACGAGTATTGGCAATAACTCAGTTAATATTGTTGAAAAGATTGCAGTTATCCAGAAGAATGCAAGCAAGTAGGGTGTAATTGAAAAATAAAATTGTTTTGTCATGTAAGTAGATGCAAGTTTCCATGAAGTGGGAACTACACCAAACCCAAATGATGCAAAAACGCAAATCAACGAAATGATGACAGGTTGATTCATTACACTTATGTTACTTGAGAAAAATAATAGTGAGCAGATTGGAATGTATGAAAATATAACTGAAATTAACCCTAAAATAAAGAGCCTTTTGCTTCCAATATATACTTCAAAAAAAACACCAGATAACGTGAAGTTAACTAAAAAGCAACCTGCCAGCACTATATACTTCGATGATACTTGGTCAATGATACCAAGATGCGACATTATTAGTTTGCTATTCATGATTAGTGGTATATATCCAGTAAATACTTCAGTACATATTATGATGGGAATGAAAATAAAGACATTACGCATTGATGACTTAGAAATAACTTTGAAAAGTTTAAAAATTGATATGCTTTCTCTTTCGCTTTCTTCTCTTAGTTGACTAATAATTCTTGTGGTGTCAAATACTCCATATATTTGTCTAGTAGTTTCTTCTGCAGAACGAATATCATTTAATTTTATATAGCGAGATGGAGTATCACCATTTAGTTTGATAATCCAGATTATGAAAAGGATCAATGAAAATATCATAGGAATGATGAATAAAATTCTAATATACAAAGTTGAGTATGAAGTATTTTTAATTTGAAACACAAAATCCGTTTTCTCGGGTTTTATTAAATTGTCTCGAATGACTACATTTATGAAATCACTATCAATAATGGTGTTTACAATTTTATCAGTCTTATTGGTATTGTTAACAGAGTTTCTCAAATTGATGATAAAACCAGTTATATATGCAGTTGTTATGGAGAATAAATAACTCAGTAAAATTCCATAACAAAACAATACGTTATGTAAAGTTGAAAATAAAGTTTGATTCTGTTTGTTGGTGAGTTCAAAAATATAAGATGGTACTAAGTTACATGAAAATCCCACTCCAACACCACATATAGCTCTTCCGATCGAAAAAATCACAATTTCCTTACTTAAGCAAAATATAGAACCAATTCCAAACAAAAAATATGCAGAGAGAATACCTTTTACCTTACCAAAGTACCTTTCCACAAAAATAGAAGTAATAGAGCCAATAGAAGCACCAAATAAAATTGAAGAATTGACAAAAACCATAGAAAAACTCCTAAAGTCTGTACAACCACCTGTAATTTGAGAGCCACGAATATGTAAACACTGGTCCATCCATGAAGAGGAAAAATACTTGGTCAAAACGACCCTTGGTATGTTGGCCACACCAAGCACATATCCGGACAACAGAGACAACACACCTGCAGCAAGGATTCGTTTTTGGCTATAACTAAAAAGGGAGAACTCCATAGATTAAGATACTAAATGTACGCAAACCCGCCAAATAGCGTATTAACCCTCCTAAATCTAGAGAATACAAAGTAAAAAGAGATTAGAAATCTCCTTCATAGTGCACTTCTTCGTCCTCACCATCAGCAATTTCAATTCCGACCTCTTCGTAGTCTTTTTCTAAGGCAGCTAAATCTTCTCTAGCTTCACTAAATTCACCTTCTTCCATACCCTCGCCGACATACCAATGCACAAACGCCCTCTTAGAGTACATTAAATCAAATTTATGATCCATTCTATTGAAAACTTCGGCGATTGCAGTTGAATTAGAAATCATGCAACACGCACGCATAACCTTAGCAAGATCTCCACCAGGCACAACAGTTGGCGGTTGATAATTAATTCCGCATTTGAATCCTGTTGGGCACCAATCAACGAATTGAATGGTTCTTTTGGTCTTAATTGTTGCAACTGCCGCATTCGTATCCTTTGGTACAACATCACCCCTATACATCAGACAACACGCCATATATTTACCATGTCTAGGGTCGCATTTCGCCATTTGATTCTGAGGCTCGAATACTGCGTTAGTTATCTCAGCAACACTAAGTTGCTCGTGAAAAGCCTTTTCAGCGGAAATAATTGGAGCATATGATGAAAGCATGAAGTGGATTCTTGGATAAGGAACTAGATTTGTTTGGAATTCAGTGATATCAACATTCAGTGCACCATCAAAGCGCAAAGATGCAGTCAAAGAAGAAATTACTTGTGCAATTAGTCGATTTAGGTTTGTATATGCAGGCTGCTCAATATTCAAATTTCGTCTGCAGATATCATAAATTGCTTCGTTGTCCAGCATGACCGCAACATCCGCATGTTCAAGGAGCGAGTGAGTGGAAAGAACGGCGTTGTACGGCTCTACCACTGCAGTGCTTAATTGCGGGGATGGCCATGTACAGAAGTTCAATTTGGATTTCTTACCATAATCAACGGAGAGTCTTTCGAGCAACAATGTTCCGAGTCCAGCTCCTGTTCCACCTCCCACTGCATTGAACATTAGAAAACCTTGTAATCCAGTGCAATTATCAGCAAGCTTACGAATTCTATCTAGACAGACTTCCAATATCTCTTTTCCAACTGTATAATGGCCTCTCGCAAAATTATTTGCTGCATCTTCTTTTCCATTAATGAGTTGCTCAGGGTGAAATAGTTGCCTATACGTCCCACTACGAATTTCATCAACAACAGTAGGCTCCAGGTCCACAAAAACTGCTCTGGGTACATGCTTTCCAGCACCAGTCTCACTAAAAAAAGTATTAAATGCATCATCGGAGATTCCCATATTTTGTTCAGACATAGGCATTGTTCCATCCGGATTTATTCCATGTTCTAGACAAAATAGTTCCCAACAAGCATTACCGATTTGTATTCCTGCTTGCCCAACATGTATCGAAATAACTTCGCGCATGATTAATAAATAACTTTAGTACAAAATATAGTATAATTAAGGGTATCCTGAGAAGAAACCAATGAGGAGGTCAAACTTCAGAGAACAAAGACGATTTGGATGGCAATTTTTTCACTGGCATGCTTAAGCGTTTTTATTTGTGGGGGCTGTCCACTCTAATTTGCGGGTTGAACCAAACGTGGGATAAGGCGGGAATTAATTCAAGTAACCGAAAAAAAGGAAAAAATGTTCAATAGAAAAGGTGATAAAGTTAATACATGGTTCAGTTTTATTTGGAGTCTAATAATTTACAGATTTTATTATATAATCGTATTTTAGAATATAAGTTATTGATTGAGCTTTTCTTTATTTTTGCTAGTTTGCCAAGCAACTCGGCCAAATTTTCTAAATATGCCTTGCAAAAATGATCAATAGAATACTCTAAGTAGTTTTTCGTGACTATCATCGAATTTTCTAGAGCGCTAGGTTGATTCCGTGGCATGGTTTCGTACTCAGTACTTTCAAGCACAAATCCACCCTTGACCATTTTTTTAATCATTGAATTACAGGCAACTAGGTTTCTTTTTCCATTAACAAACATAGAAATATTTGTTTGATTGGAGTTTCCTGTAAACTGAATAACGTCAATGAATGTAAATATAAAATCTAGAAACTCGGATTTTGGATGAATCAATACACTTGATGATATATTCATTGCAGGGTGCAAATAAAATTTGGATGATTTTGCGAGGTTTTCCTCAATTTTATTTTTGCTTTCAAAAAATTCATTAATTTTATGAGTAATAGATAAACCAAAATAATCACTTGATAGTAAAATAAGAAGCAGCTGCCAGGAAGATGTAACTGGATTTTTGATCCCTTGCCCAATTAATATTCTTTCCACAATACTTATTTGGCTAGCATTCAAATTTCTTGAGATATGCGTGTTTAATACATAGGTTTTTTTAAGTATGATTGAAAAAAAAATATAAATAATTAGCATATATTTAATTAATATCTTACTCATTTTATATTACTTTATTTTGATTTATTATTTCATTAATTAATTCGCGGATCTAAAAATAAACGTAAAAATATAAAACGCAAATGAACTATAAAAATAATTAAATTCTAGAAATTATGCACATGAAGGAGAGATATTTTATATGAGTTTTCCATTAATGCGATCAGTACTTTTACAAGTTCAGTTTTTCGTGATGTATTATCAATAATATTCCACAATTTTGCTGCTGAGAACATGTTTTGCACACATTTTCTTTCGTTACCCCAAGTTCTACAATATAATTCTAAATATTTTTTAATTCCATTTTTTGAGAATCCTTTTATGATCTCGCATTCAGAAGGTAGCTTAGTTTTAACTCTTTTCCATGTTATTTTCGAAAATAAATCATTACAGGTTACTTGTAGACCAATATAATATGATATTTCAGTAACACCGGGATACCCTAAAAATAGCAAGTCAAAAATTTCAAAATAAATACAATCCCCTGACAATTTAATTTGAAGGTCTTTTTTATTTGATTCATTATTTGGTTCTACAAAATATGTAGTGAAAACATATTCTAATAGTTGGTTTTTTTCAATCAATGTATTTGATCCAATAAAAGGTAGTGTCAAGTAAATTTTAAGTTTGGCATTTGTCTTTAATTCGCTAAATTTTGTATATATTCTAATTCCCGGAGGAAGTTTGAGCACTTCTTTACCATTTACTTCTATTATTGATGCACTTATTTCTAATATTTCCGGTGGTTTGTTTTTTCCATAAAGATAATTTTCAAGATACGAATTAAAATCATACGATAATTCCGGTCCTTTAGGTAGAGTTTCAATTATGCTGTTATTTGTTTTGTATAATTTGTTTATGAGTTCTAACGATTCTCGAATTATAATATAGGCCTCATTTGCCTTCGCTTTCATTTTTTTTTCTAGAACTTTGTCAGGGTGTGTAAATAATAACAATTTTTTTTTGACTGTTGGCATTTCATTTATTTTGAATTTTTTTGGGTCTATTCCTAACGTCCAAAAAGGATTATAATACTTGTTTTGTTGCTCACTATGTCTGTCTAGTACAAACTCAATTACCAATTTCTGAAAATTGGATTTTGCTGAATAAAAATGTTCAGTTCTGGTTTCCATGTTAATACCATCATTATCCTTAACGCCATATTGAGAATCCCATTTCATTCTTGCTTCTTTGAGTCTATTATATGATTTGAAAATCTTTTCAGAATCTGAAATATCTTCAATGGGAAGAAATAACCACTTAAGCAAAATATCGCATCTATTGATTGTTTCAGTATCAGATGCGTCAGAAGAGAGATTCAAAACTGATCTTAAGTCATTTTTGTCGATGTTAGAGTTAATTGTGTTAGAAATAGACTCCCTTTTGTTAATTCTCTGAATACACCACAAATTAACATGATCAAATATTTCGATATTATCACATAAATTCTTATTAGAGAGTAAGAGTCTTTTTACACTCAAAGATGAACTGTTGAAAAATGATGTTGTGTAATATGTATACTTAAGCCCAATTAAATCATAAAATGATTTTTCCATTATGATAGCGTCATCAGATATTATAGTTTCATTCGATATGTTTTTAAATGTCTGATTATATAGATTCTTGACATTTTCGAGTTTATTTAATAGGTAGAAGTAGAACAATTCATGATGATTTTCTAAAAAAAGTTCTTCAAAGTTTTCATTTTTCTTTTTCTTTGGGCCATTATTTTCTTGATCTTCCATAATATTATATAATCTCTTTTTATTTAATTGGTTTTTTTTTTTCTCATCACTTGTAAATTTTGAAATTTCTTCGTTTTTTTCACAAGAAAAATTAAGACAATAACTAGTATATTGTTGCTTAATTTCACTTTGTTGGGTAAACCTCCTGATTGTTTGATGATCAAGAAAAAGGCAGAGAATCATAAAACATGTTTTCCATGAAAATTCTTCTGTATTGTAATTTTCAAAAAACTCGTTAAGTTGGGACAATGGATGAATAACTTCTTCGTTGCTTAAGAATCTCGAAATAATGTGATACAACTTTTTTTCTTGATTTTGTAAGCTATTAAAAGTTTTAATATTTCTAAAGTGAGGACTCAAAATTTGGACACTAGAAGAATACCTATTTGAGTTTAAATGAGATTCTTTATTCATTCTCCTTAATTAAACCTAAATCATTGTTTCAAATTCTGTTAAATAAAAAAAAAAAATATTGCAATTACCCACAAAATACCGCATTTAATTAAATCGGAAAAAAGTTAAAGCAGAAAATTCGAACAACTGATTTTAATTAAACATTAAAATTTAGATCAAATGAATTAATTTGCAAAAAATTTATTCAGTCTGTATACTGATCTCAAATTTATGAAGCGAAACTAACAAATTCCCCATAAATATTCAAATTCATTGCAAATTTTTGAACAACAGAGTGCTGCAGATAGTGGGTATGAACTAATGCTAATTACTTCTTCTATGAAATCACAACTCTGTATTGGGTCGCCATAT
The DNA here is from genome assembly GCF_001865345.1 of Cryptosporidium ubiquitum. Classification (NCBI taxonomy): domain Eukaryota; phylum Apicomplexa; class Conoidasida; order Eucoccidiorida; family Cryptosporidiidae; genus Cryptosporidium; species Cryptosporidium ubiquitum. The sequence goes on along the minus strand of NW_021639828.1, from coordinate 230,273 downwards.
GCAACCGCACCAACAACGAATGTTACTGCACTCTTGCGTGCGTTGGAGTCTTGACCTGAATATATTTCATTTGCCAAAGCCCGAATACTCTTTTGGGTACCATTAACTGAAAGACCATATTTTTTTCCTCCAATAGGCAAAATTTTGTCAATGTCATTTTTGATTATTTTCATCAAAATAGTATTTCCATTAACCGCTAGGACTTTGCGCTTAACGAGTAAGTTTACCATTAACGACGAAAATTCCTTAAAGCTTCTTGGTACAGAAAGTTGTGGGTTTACCTCTATTAATACGTTACTCATGGTTCGAATATAAACTAATAATCTCCCACTTTTATTTAGAGGAGAATCTAGCAGTGAAAGTAAACATTGATGCAATATATCTGGCCTGATGTTTAAAACCATTTCTTCTTTCGAGAATATTTCGGAAAAATGAGATGAACAATATTCTTCGATTTTTTTTTTTGGATGGTCAATGCCATTAAGTAACTCGAGAGACTTATCTTTCTTTTCATATAATTCTAAGCATCTAAAAAAATTAAATACTTTACTAAAAACAATAGAGTAGATAACTTACGCTCGGTCTAGTAAAATAAATACCCTTTCTTCATTCTTCCATTCAGAAAGGTCTTTTGGAACATAAATTACATTTGAATTCATTTTATAACAAAAACTAAGGGCGCTTTTAACGGGTAAATATTTTTCTATTTTTTTCGTAATTAAATGGATTTGCTTACAAAGCGTAATAAAGTTAGAAAGCAGCCATCGACAAGTTCTAAGTTTACAAGTTTTAGGACAAGCATTATTCTAATAGATGCGTAAGTTTAAAATTTATTGTAACAATTTATTGACTTACTGGTAAAATAGTTCATTGTTTGTGAATAAGAAAGGTGGAAAAAAGGAACTTTTAACTGAAGAAAAAATACTCGAGGAAGATGTAAAATTAATTGCTAACAATGAAGTGCGGCCTGATATCATCCATAACTCACTATTAATGCTACTCGATAGTCCATTGTGTAAATCCGGCAGCCTTACAGATATTTTAATTTTAAATTCTGATGGTAAATTGATCAGAGTAAACCCAAAGTTCCGTGTTCCAAGATCTTTCAAAATATTTAGCAAAATTTTTTCTGAATTCTTATCGTCTCCAAATGGTGAACTGAGACTTCCTGATGGAGAAAACACGGTTCTTATCACTTTGCTTAATGACTCGATTGAGGATTATTTTTCAAATAGCGAAATAGTGATTGGACTCTCCAGAGAAGCAAAAAAGGTAAGCTTCAGAAAGTTTATTAAAGATGAGATTGCAAGAAAAATAGGTAATGGAGCAGAGAGTATTAGTTTTGTTATTGGGGCTTCAGCAATGAATAATAGCTGCGGCCAATTTATCTCGAAATTTACACATTACATATCATTATCCGACATTAGTATACCCTCGTACATTTGTTGCACAAAAATTTGTGGTGAAATGGAAGAATTACTAGGAATATATTAATTTTTGTTTTAGATCTAGATACTAGTTTATTCTTGAAACATTTTTGCGTGAATTTCATACATTTGGCATTCTTTTTCATAATAAAACAAAACAGGGACACACAAAGTAATAGTTGTTGTAATGCCCATCCATATTATTTCTCTACTTATATTCGCTCCGTTTTTAGTGATGATATTGATGTAGCTCTTTGAAATTGGTGAAATTGGGTTCACTTATTGGTTAGATTAAACTTACCTTGATTGATTTCATATTTTATTGGTTTAATTATTTTTCTTCTTTCAAATGTCTTTTTTGCGGCAGGGATTGGCATTTATGGATTTATTGCCATAAACATGAGATTATAAAAGACGATTTCACAATAGATAGTGGAATCTCGATAAATATTGCTTAAAAGCTGAATTATACCCAAGTCTAATCGCTCAGCATATTTTCTAGCTTTCTTATTTTGTTTAATTTATGTATTTCATACCAGCTAAGAGTATCAGAAATAATATCCGTAATTTCCTTTTCATTAAAATTGGGTAATTTTGTTGGCATTGGATTCTTTTGGCTCATTTCTTTCTCTTCAAATCTCTTTGACAAAAACCACAAATCCATTGAATTGTTGAACTTGGGAATTTCAATATTTACATTATATTCGAATATTTTGTAAATATTCTCCAGGCTCTTACTTTTGGGGCTTTTAATTTTAGGGTTTTTAATTTTGGGATTTTTAATATTAATATTAGGTTTAGTTTCATCCAAAGATTTTTCAATAAATCCAGTTTTTGAACGTATTTTGCAGACTTTATTATTTTCTGTGTTCTTTAGTTTTTCTTCTGAATTCCTGTGACCTTCTTCATTTTTGTGCTTCTCTTCAGCATCCTTAAGTTTTTCTTCTGAAGTTTTTTGTTTAGGAGGTCCACCTAAGATTGTATTTTTTGGTTTACCTTGCATAATATCTCTCGACTTAGAAGTCTTATTTTCAGTAACTTTTTTGTCCACAGCTTCTGTTTTAAAACAACAACATATTGAAAATTTTCTATTTCTTTTTTTCTTCTTTTCAAATCTTACATTTTTGATTTTTTTTTTTCCATTGTAATTTTTATTCTTATTTAATTTTTTTTTCCCACCCTTTAATAAAACTTCGGAATCGTTTTTGAGTTTTAATTCAGTTTGGTTTTTAAATGCTTTTGAATTTTCATTTTTAGTTAATAAAAAGGCGTTGGTATTTTTTGTTTCAATTGATAGTGGTATACAAATTTTTGTTTTTTCTACAGAAACTATACATTTATTATCGACGTTTTCGGAAAAATTAGATTTACATGAAAAATTACTTTCCGTATCTGAAATAATCATGTTCTTAGTATGAAATTCATCTTCTTTATTCGACTCTTGGTGTTCAACCGAACCATTTATTGAAGAGCCACATTTTGATAAATGGCTATTTGCTAAATTATTGTCTACGTTTTTTTTTTCTTTAACTAAATTTGAATCCATTGTGAAAATACTAATTTAGGAGAAAAATAATAAAAATTATCCGTTTTCCATTCAAATAAGCCGATTTTGTTTCAAAGATCAAGTTTTATTAAACAATGAAAGGATAAATTTTGATTCACACATGTTTCACACTTAAAAATGCAAAGATAAAGAAAGAAATTCATAATAAGTTTTGCAATTCAAAAATAATAATTATTAAAAATATTAAAAATAGAGTATGAATATGAATATGAAATATAAGCTTTTACTTTTAATTCTCTCCTTATATCATGTTTCTTTAAAAAACCCTTAATAAATTGAAAAAAAACCCTTTTGCCAAATGCGCCATTGTAGTGCCATATTTAATAAATAGTATTTTATTATGTTTAGAATCAAAAAACTCATTTTTTTGGCATTAATAATATATTTAAATGTAATAGCCAGTTATTGCAAAAGAAGTAAAAAAGCAGAATGCTCATTTGAAAAGAATTTAGAGGATAATGCCAATATTAGGTACTTTGAAGTTAGTGTTACTTCGAATACAGAACTTAATACAATAAAAAATATAAGAGAGCATGTTAGCCTCCTTGAAAAATATAATGATCAATCATATGAATTGGCTGGGAATTCAACCAATTTAAAAAACTCTAGCTCAAGTTTGATTGATGATGATATACTATTTTTAGAGTCCTTTATTTCATCTTTCTCTACACAATCCAACATTTCGGCACCATTTTCAACAAACGGTGTGACGATTGATTCGGTTCCCATACACGAGACCAATTGCAATTCTGATTTAATATTCGAAACAAACAATGAAGATATTAATATATCAATAAATAATCATTTGATTTCTAAACTAATTCCTGATTTCGATCAAATTAATAGAACGATTTCAGTTATACCCTGGAAAGTTATTGATAATATCGTTCTAAATTTGGTCCCTGAAATTCAAAAAATATCTTATGAATTTGCATTAATCTGTACTTCAATTAGTAACAACATCGAATTATTAAAATCCTTTTCAAATGGATCCGATATTAAGCATGTGCAATGGGAAGCATTACAAATGGCTTCTTTTGCAAGAGGTTATTCACGTTATATACTAGAGACAGTTTCATTGGCGATGTCATTAGTATTGATCGCTCCTGATTCTAAAGCAGAACCATCTGTTCTTTCTGATATTAACTTTTATTCAATAATTAAACATCCAAAAGAATTACTAAATAAATTAAGTGAACAGAAGGTTGAAGAGAAAAAAAACTATGAATGCATAGATTTTTTCGTGGATAAGGATATCAAAAATTCCTGTATTTTCTGCTTTTCTATTTTTTTAACTCTTTATTCTCGAATTCAGTGCCAATTTGTAGAAGTTGGAATTTCAAGAGAATCAATACTTGGTATTAGGTGGTTAGAAGAAATTCATTCACATATAAATCAATTAGATAAGTTTTTATTATCTGTATGGAATCATTTCGTCATTGAGAAATACCCCAATAGCTCTCATTATATTCCTCCAAAACCGACTATTTCATGGAAGGCATTTAAACTGAAACTATATGAAGAGTTCAGAATAGGGTTAAATTTCCAACAAAAAATAAAGCTAAATTCTGAATTGGATCTAAGTGATCATATCTTTTTAAATAGACGTTCTAAAAAAGATTCAGAAATTAATAATTATATTGAGCTAAAATATATGGATTCTATTTCGAATATACTAGAATTGAATCAAATTGAAATAGATGTAATTGAGGAAACTATAAAAGTATATAATAATATCATTGAGTTGATGAATTTCTCACAAAACGGAGTATTGCTTGGCTCTATAACAAAATTAAGTAACTCTTTAATGTCAATAGCAATAATATTAGGAACATATGGAGATAAACATTTGATTAATATAGCCCTACAAAGTTTAAAAGAGAACCACCGTGATATCCCCAGTGAAGAATGCAAGAGACTTCATCGAGAAGTGATAATTGATGAATACTTTGATCAAAGCACACTCACAAATATTTTTGTAAAATATATTTATTGTAAAAATGATCTAAGTTCACAAATAAATAGACAGATTTCACTTCATTTTAAGTACGAGCTAACAAAAAAGTTTTTGAAAAGAATATTAATTTCTACAAGGAATTCATTATTTGATAGGATAAGAGAAAGAGTTAGTGCATCCAAAGTGAATGCAGAAATTAACTTTAAAAGATCTTTTACCAGGTATTTATCACAGTTTCAAGTAATATTGGGTTTAGTGAAAATAATTAGAATTAAGATGGATGAAACCAATGCTAAACTAAACGAACTATTGCAATTAACTGACTATTATATTTTAAATCTTGAAAAGTTCAAAATAAAACTTACAAGTTTTATTTTCAATAATAGATACTTTTTTTTAGAGAAAGGCGTTATTGGAGAGCTAAATGATACATCGTATCCACTTACACCGATTACAATCTCTTTGGGGCCATACTTATTTGATATTGCTGGAAAAAATTTAAGGGCAACGATAAATAAGTTGCGTTCAAAGATATCATTACTGAATAAGTTGATTTCATTTTCGAGAAATATATTGATCAAAAGAAGATATAATATTAATGAAGGATTAAATTATCAAGAAAAAAACAAAATTTTATATTCAACTGCACTTAGAATTTACAATAACAGAGATGAATTAATTGTAATTAATACTTTCACCATGGTTTTGTATAAAACTTTAAAAAACCTAGGAAATTCATCACTTAAACCTGTTAAAAACGAATTTATAAGTGAAAACTATCGCTTTGATTTCGGGAAAGATGATAGATGCAATTTAAAGAGCGACATCTTATCTTTGAAAGAAACTGAATTAATAGGGTGTAAATTGTTTAACAAAATGGTTGAAATTATACAAATTGATGAGCTTTTTAGTCTATTGCAAAAACAATTTATCATTATTGACAATACTGAGAGAAAAATATACTATGAAATTAGTGTGTTATTTGACAAAATTTGGCCTCATCGCAACTTCATTAATAACATCTTATTTAAAAATCTCTCTTCAAAGCTTTACACTTTAAAAAGCTTATTAGAAAATATGTTGATTTTTAATGGAATTGCAAGAAATTCTTTAGTACCTTATATAAATGGCATGAACAACTTTGAATGCTTATATGACTTTTCACTAGGTAGTATAAGTAGCTTGGAAAATGCTATTAAAGAATTCCCATTCAATATCAGCTCGAAAGGGCCAAAGGCATTCTTTAAAAACATCACAAGTGCAATTAAAGGAATATTCATTAAAAGTGAAAGAACGAAAAACAGAGAGAAAAAGGCAATTGTGAAGGAAGTTACTAGGCTTAGTAAGATATTGTTCTCACTTGAGCCATATGTAATAAATATAGATATTTCTTTCAAATTAAATGTTGAAAAGCTGCGTTTTATAAAGATTGAATCTCAAGAAAGAATAAGAAAACTTTTCTATTTGTATATACACTGCATTTATTCAACCTTAAAAAGCACAATATTTGTCGGAAATCTTGAGAAGCGTTTTCCAATTGAGGTTAGAGAAGAGTGGAATGAATTTATCAAGCAATTAAATATAGTTCAAGCTTCACTTTTTGGGCAGTTGTATTTAATTTTGGTAAGTTAAGCTGAATTTACATGAATCCTAGTTATTTTTCTTTTCAATAGCCTATATTCATACATAATTTGGAGATAAGAAATGCTGCCAACTTAATAATAAAACAAATTACTTCAAATCAGGTAAGCTAGGGCTCTCCTTATTAAAAATTTAAACAAATCTTTTTAGGACGCATTATCAACTAAGCTTAGAAACTTTGTGGAAAAATGGAGCTGAATTAAAAAAAAATACGGAATACAACTTTTTACACTCAAGATTTAGCGGTTAATGTTTACGCATTATATATATATAAAAAAAAAAGAAAAAAATGTCCGACCAAAAAATTACAATCATAAATGGAGAGTTGTGCAGAGTAGCTAATACTAAGAGAAATGAAGTAAGCGATGAATCTTCACTACTTCCATACTCAATCAACACAAGAGTGGCCCGAGAAGAAAACAATTTTTTCAACATGACTTGTTTAAGTGTGTCCATATTATTTTGGATAGCTTTACTAACATGGATCTCACTTGGAGCATTGCTACTATTTTTTAAAAGTTCAATAATTGGATATTGTTTTCACTTGTTAACATTCCTTATATCTTTGTTGATGAGCGAATCTACAAAAACTTTAATAGCATACATGCTTTTAAAAAATAATTACGATGAATCATCTAGATTAAGAAATTATCTATCACTGAACCCAGGGATATTGATTTCTGCATTTGACCCTACATCATTTATTGTAATGGCATCTACATTCTTTTTATTAGGTATCCCTATGCTAAACATTAAGCAATTAATTAATTATGAGGCTTTAACACCTAATTGGAAGAAGTCTTTTGTTGCAATATCTGGCCCTTTATTTCACTTTATTTTCGGTCTAATACTTTCATCAATTCATATTATTGGATTTTTTTTGATTGATGACATGTTTCTTAAGGGATTAACTCAATTTTTAATATTAGGGATGAGATTACAGGCCTTTTTAACTGTGATAAATATAATTCCCTTGCCACCAGTGACAGACGGATATAAAGCAATATCTCCATATCTACCAGAAGGTATTACTCGTGATATTTCAAATGCGAAAAATACCTTTATATTCTTTGTTCTTTCTACAATACTGTTTATTTTTATTTCTCAATCTTCATTAGTGATTAATACGGTAGACTTCATAGTTAAAAAAGTATATTTGATGGATCACACCATATAGAGAAAGAGGATTTTTATCTAAAAATAAGGAATAGGTTTGAAAACTAATTTATAATCTAAAAATATATTTGATTTCTTTTACATTCATTTTTTCCCCCAGAGCATTAATTATCTAATTCGCTATTTATGTGAATTTTGTTGCGCCATAATTTTTGAAAACTTATGTTATATTGATTAATGGTGGCTCAAGGTAAACTTATACATTTTGAGGTTGAACCTGTTAAACACAGTGAGGAAATTGAAGAGAATTCTAATGTTAAGTTTGAGGACATTCCAGTTGAATGTACTTGCCCATTCTGTAAGGAAGATATCGTTACCCAAGTGGAACTTGAAAGTTCTTGGTTTACTTATTTTGCCTCAGTTGTCTTGTTTTTGGTAATTGGTTGGATAAGTTGCCCAATTTTACCCCTGATCTGGACTTTAATACAGGACTCAGTTCATACATGCCCAAGATGCTTAAACAAAATATTTAGAAACAGGCGTATTAAATGCCCTTCAATTAAATCTGAAATAATGACCCTTAAATGTGGAAGTTGTGCGGTGGTCTTAACAAGAAGATATGTAATTACTATTTTACTAATATTCTCAACAATAATTATTCTTACCACGCTTCGAACACTATTAAAAGTATATGGTTTACCTGATATTGAGCATGGGCCCCCTATTGATAACACATGGATGATGTTTATTGAGTCTTGCGGAGTTAAATCATATTTAGGAAATCCAATTCGTGCAGTTAGAGAGTTTGAGGATAATTACCAATATAAAACGGTTTCTTGGACAGGAAGGGTAATCAAAGTTCAAGAAGGGTTTTGGAAAAAACATTTCATTTATATAGGCATGAATCCGCCACAAATTGTAACTAATTCTGGCAATCCAATACCAGATCTTGGCCTTACATTCAATGAAGAATTATTATCTCAAATTTCCAAAATAAAACCTGGGGATCTTTTAGACTTTAATGCTACCTTGGTAGAATTTGGTAAACGTGGACACCCTCATTTTGGTCAAATGTGGAATTTTACAAAGTTGGATGATGAGCTTAATATGATGGATGTTCTCTTGCCAAAACAAAAGAGCTTACTGCTTATGATACCGCTTATTGAGATGATGAATCAACTGTCAGAACAACTCTCAAAACCTATAAATTCAGATGAACAAGATAGACAATCAAATACGCATGACAGTGTTTTAAATTCGAATATACAGGATGTTAGAGAGTTTGATGTAGGAAAAAGATTTCATGATGAAACATACAGACTACCAGAGTCAAGTTATAGTTCAATGGATGAGACAGAAAAAAGCATTGATAATTAATTTAAATGATTACTTAAGTTTCATTCTCCATTTTAATATTAAACTTTTGAATAAAGATTCTGTATTATTTCAAAAGTTTTAACAAGAAAACTCCATTAATAAAACCTTCAAATTTAAGAAAAACCTTATTAAATTCAAGTAATTAAGATATGATAATTACCTAAGTATTATATTATCAATCTAATTATTTAACATTAGAATACTTGGATTTTAGAAAGAAATTAAGTTCAAAGAAGTAATCAGGAATGGCAACCAAATTTTTATAACGAATTGAGTAGATAATTATTTATTTAATTACGATTATTCTTCTTAAATGAACGCGACATAGACAGTTTAATTTTCGAATTCATTTCCTTTGTTCGATTACCATAAGAAAAATGATTAGAAGCCTTATCTTTATGAACAACACTCTTTTCCATTTTATTTTCGTCTAGAATTCTCGTAGAAAATAGAGAAATATTCAAATGATTACAAATTGATTTAATAGTTATGGATGCAAAGTCTATAGTGTACATTGTATTCCATAAGGCGACAATTATTAATAGCACTATTTGAAATTCAAACGATTGACTGAACAGAATTCTACCAAATAAGAGAAATACTGAGGAGATATAAAAAGGGAGTGCTGGCCAGTGTACATATGGTAGTTCTTCGAGTGTAAATGATGAAACATTCATTCTCAAAGCAATAATTGAGCTGCTCGTCGTTAAAATGAACATGGTAGTCATTGGGAACTCAGTGTATGTATTTGAGCTTATGAATAGAAATTGAAACATTAAATGACACAATATACCGCAAATCTCCAAAGATGCAATTTTTTTTGACCTTGGGCTCTTGCATTCATTTAAGCCTGAAACGATATCATTTATTAGCGTGATTATACCTATAATTATAATGGATAAAATGATAATATCAATAGTTGAAATATTTAATAATAAGTGCTTAAACAAGATATTTAAACCACTAGTTGAAGAATAAACTGCAAAAAATATTACAATACACTGGCTCTCTGTGACACCCAAGTAATCTGAAGATGAACACCGAAAAATCTTACAGTGGCATTCTAACCAAATAAATGAAAACATTTTAAACTGTGCAATTGATAAAAAAACACAGAATTTATAACCCCATCCCATCCTGCAACAAGCACAAAAAATTGTTGAAAAAAAAATAGTTGTGTATGAATCAAGCCCATGATCAAGTAGTTGCCCTAAAGGCGAACTAATCTTTAGTCTTCTTGAATGTTTTCCATCAACCGCATCAAGAGTTTGATAAAGAAATAAAAGTAGGGAAATGATTATCGAGGTACCGAAAGGCATTGCGTTATCGAGTGTTGGGCAATACATCATCGTTAGTAGTATTGCAATCAAAGAACATATAAACCCAAGTACTGTCAATAAGTTTGGTGAAATATATTCAGGAATTTGCCTTTCAAATAATTCCCAAAAAGGATTCATTAAGGAATCCAAAAATGTAGACCCACCGCTTTTATAACTATACTCCTCGATATTTCTCAGCCCTTCCTCACTAATAAAGCTTCCAAACACGCCTACATGAGTTCTATTTTCACGTGAACTATTAGTCATTATAAAACTTAATCTCAATAATTGACCTTAAGCCTTTTGATTTACTTATCAGGAATGCTGAACAATTAATATTAATAATTAGCAAATTTATCTTTTAATAATTATTAAAAAGAATATCATATTGGGAACAGAAATATCCGATGGTTCAACTGAAAATACTCACTTGTCAATATACTGTAAATGAGGGGAAATTGGTGGGGGCAAGTTCTTATAATGAGCGCATTTATCTACAAAAAAAAAATAGTTTAGATTTACTGACAGGAAATGAAAGGAACATTAATCTTACTACTATATTTATTGAATTTTCTCAATGGAACTTTTGGAAAGTCGTATTATGATATTTTGGGAGTGAAAAGAGATGCCAGTGATACAGAAATTAAGAAAGCATATAGACAAAAAAGCCTAAAATACCATCCAGACAGAAATTCGTCTCCAGATGCATCGGAGAAATTTAAAGAGATTGCAACTGCGTATGAGGCTTTGTCCGATTCCGAAAAAAGAGATATATATGACAAGTATGGTGAAGATGGTTTAAAGCAGCATCTTGAAGGTTCTCAAGCTCATGATCCATTTGACCTTTTTTCAATGGGATTTGGGAATTTATTTGGAATGAATTCTGGGAGAGAAGGCGAAAGGTACAGGGTTCCAGACACTACATTCAAATTGTTTATGACTCTTGAGCAGCTTTATTTTGGAGATATAATCACAATTTCATACATCAGACCCGTTTTATGTATAAATGCGAATGATTGTTTGAAGAATAGGAATGATTGTGCAGGTGCGGGGACAAGACTATTTACTCAGCAAATGGGCCCTGGATTTATGGTTCAACACCAGGTTAACGATTCAACTTGTGTTGCAAGGAAAAAGGGATGGGAGAAAAATTGTAAGCAGTGCCCAAATGGGCCAACTGAACTAGAGACTGCAAAACTAACCGCATATATAGACGCAGGAATGTATTCTGGTGATACAATTAGATTTGAAGGCTCAGGGGAACAGAAACTCAATCAAGAGCCTGGCGATTTTATTGTTGTAATTTTTGAGGTGGAGAATGAATATTTTAAAAGAGTGGGGAATGATTTGCACACCACTATGGAAATCAGTCTTGCAGATGCTTTACTAGGGTTTAATCTTCCATTAAAGTACATTGATGGGAAAAACATAAATATTGAAAAAAGTGGCATAACTTCATATGGAGATGTACTTAAAGTCAGGAAGAAAGGAATGCCAATTCGAAACACAAACGAATACGGTGATCTGTATGTAACGTTAAAGTTCAAAATGCCACCAGAACTGAACGAAACGCAAAAACAGTTAATTAGAGAGGCAATTCTAGACGCTTAAATATAATTAATGAGCTCTATGGACGCTAAATATTGCTGAAATGGAAGCAGTGAAACAGCCAAATGAGCAAATTAATGTAAAAAGTATAAAGATAGGCCTAGATAAGTACTTTTCACAAACAAATACATGTTTGAATAGCTTCAGATACACTACAACCGGGAAAATTAGGCAGATTATAGTTTCGAATAACCCAGTTGCAACCTCTACAAGTAAAAGCAAATCCTGTAAATTAGTTGCCAAAAAAATTGAAAAAATTAGGAATAAAAATACAATAACCGCTCTAGCCTTCGTATCCACTGAAGTTTGTATTTCTGAAAATTTCTTCTCTTCATCGAGGTTAATCAAATCTTTGATCTTATCACTAACTAAAATATTAGACTTATTCTTACCATCTTCCAAAGAACTTAAAATGGAAGTATCGATCATATTCGGAATATCTGGGCTTATGCTCGCATTTTTCTCGGCAAAGTCTAGAGAATACCTGTGCCTCTCGATATTATCAAGTGTATTTGAAATAGAGGAGCGGCTATAAGTATTTGTAGATGAACATAAAGTTTCTATTGGTGAAAACTGATTGTACCCTGCAATTCCAATTTCATTTACGGGTTGATTAAATAGCTTATTATCAAAATCGTAATAATAGTTTCCTTTAAGTATTATTATAATATTTGACAACGACGATATTGCAGCATGCAGTGAAAGAGTACAAGCTACTAAGTTAGAAATACTCAAAAAAACTTTTGATAAAATGAGAAATGTACCTTCATTGTCATAATTAAGTGCTACGCTCTGTAATGTCGATTCTCCGAATGTTAAATATGAAAATACAGTAATCACCGAAAACAATATAAAACTCGAGATCGAAACTGTGCTAGAAAGAGCAAGTATCCTATTTGTTGTGGGGTTTAAAAGCTCATATGCAGTAGCGGGAGAATTTTCATGGTTAGAAAACGCAAAGCATGAAACAGTTAGCATCTTGATACATGATAATAATTTAATATCTGCATTCCACCAAACAACCTTTCCACGGTCTAATGATGCTCCAAAGTAAAAATAATATTGAACAACCGTTATTGCAAACAATAAACCTGCAATCAATGATAGCCAGCTAATATGCCTAGTCGTTTGAAGTTCCTTTTTGAGGGAAAATGGAAACATTACAGCCGCGCAAAATGCCATTAGTATTATTTGATTATACGAAATACCTGATGCTGTAAATTTAGTTGAAATAGGAGGGATAAGTTGTTCGATACACGAACACCAAATGATTAGAAAGCACGGCAATGTAATAGCCATAGCAAAAAATATTGGCAGATTAACAAAAAGTGCAATAACTTTAGTATTTACTGAGAGTCTCTCCTTCTCCTTATCATTATTTACCTGTCCTTTTATATCGGTTGAATCCTTATATAAAATAGCCTTTAAAAGAGTGTTTCCATAATTGTCTGCAGAAAGCAGAGCAGCTGATTTCATTAATACAAACTGAGTCATAAAAAGTACAAAACACGAGAAGAACATGATTAAAAGCCCAAGAATAATTCCAGTCTCTTTCATACACGAAGGAAGCAGCAAAACTGCTGAAGGTGAAATGGACGCCCATAAAACAACCACATTTTGAATTAAAGAACCTTTTTTTAAGTACTCATTCTCAAAAATAGATCTATTTGGTGACCTTTCTTGTTTCATCGAATAATACTACAAGCTCTTTATCTTATTATTGGTCAATATTGCAAGAGGCGCTACTAGACACTTAACTATGTGAACATACTAAGTTGCCGCCTGAATAATTGATTGTTTGCCTAGATGTGTTGAGTAAAAAAACGAATCGAAAATAAATCAATTTTCCTATACTGGGCTCTCGATTCATTGTGGATTACGTGCTTTCACTATTAGAACTTGAAGTTATCTATTTCTCTGCGAATTTCATTCACCAATTCAGATAGAGTTTCTGGTTTTACACCTACTTCTATGAGTTTAATTAAAATTAATAGGGAATCCTTATCTAGCCCTGTATTTAACAACCTTGATATGTCAACTAGTGTCTCCAATACTTCTTGGTTAATTTTTTGCCCACATAATTCCTTCATTATAAGGGGAAAAAAAGATTTATTAGTGTTTCTTAAAAAGAGTGAATAATATAATGGCGCAAGTAATTCGGAGAATTCCCTGAATCCCCACAGCTAAAGAAACAAAGATATTGTTCTAGTAAAATTTCAAAGTAGATGATTGGCTAGCAAATATAGCCATATCATACTGTAATGTATTATTTATACTACAGATACCTAGATATGATACAATAAATATAATACGATAGAAGGATAATATTATTAAATATCCATTGTACTATTAGATGTAAATTTAGGTTCTAACACTATAAACAAGATTCGCTATATATTCAATTCACAAATTGAATTTCTTGGATACAATATCTTCTTGAAAAATATTCCAAAGGATTACTGACTCACCTCCGAAGGCCACTAGAGCTTCTTCATCTGGACAACTTTTACATGTGAATAACTTCCCTCCCTTCAAAGATTTTTCAATAATGCATTCTTTCATATTAGATAAATCCCATACTTTTGAAACACCGTCTAAGTCACAACTAACTAACATATTAGAAATAGATGTACAACAAACAGATGTTATCGGCTTTGAATTAAAGTTTGCTAATATTGAGAATTTGCTCTTAGCACAATTTTCTGAAAGCATTCTAATGTCGTATCCAGAAATAAATCCATTTTCTGTTGAGATTATTAAAGTATTTCCATTATCATAAATATCCGCATTAGGTAGTACAATGGACTCTGGATCTCCATACTCTTTGTCATACTTTAGTAAAGCTTGATGATTTACAGTCCTAATATCAATGATTTGTATCGACCTACTATAGTCAGCAGAAATTAATATATTGTTCTCAGAATGATGCCACTCTAAACATTGAACTTTTCCGCTGCAATTAGAATAAGTGCTAATGCAAGAACCTTCATTTAAATCCCAAAGCTTAACTGTTTCATCGGCAGAGCCAGATGCCAATAACTTAGAATTTTTACTGTGAATTGCCAAGCTCATAACTGCATCAGAATGGCCCGTTTCACTTTGTAACATTAATATTGGATCAATTGAATCAATAAAATCTAAATTCCAAAGATTGATCTCACCATTAAATGACCCAACCGCAATAATATTGTTTTTATTATAAGCCCCTAAAGAAATCCATTCTGAACAAAGGGGATAATCTCCAATAATGATATCGTGGTGTACGTAAAAACTTCCATCTTCGATTGAATATAAATATACCTGCAAAGTAGCAACATCATCTTCAATTGCGGTCGTTGACAATAGTGAATCACTTTCTTTTATTTGAAGTGCATCATCTTCATCATAATCAATAATTTGATCTCGTTTCATATTCGGGTCCTTTCCAAACTTAGATAATCCTTTTTCCACTGTATGAAAAAAGTTTTCACCATAAAAAGAAAAGTCTTTTTTATTATTATCATCATTTCCTAGTGAATTCAATTTCGTGTCAATATTAGTCTTTGTTTGACTATTTATTTCATGTTCGATATTGTGGTTGACAAAGTATTGCTCAACATCCTCGTCATTCATACAATAGTGCGAATTTTTGACAGGGATTTCCTTTGCATAACCTCTTGGAACCCATGATAGGGAACTTACTGCATTACAGTCCATTAAAGAAAGATAATTAAACAGTGCCAGTTATATTATTTAAATAATCTCCCGCTTTGTCTCCAATTTGCGGTGTTAGCATGTTGGGTTGTAAAAAAAAAAAAAAGATAAAAATATAAACTTTATATTACTGATGTTGAGGAGAAACGCGCGACAAAGGAAGGAATATCTTTCTAGAAAAGGTTTAGAACAAATTGAAAAGAACAGTTTAGAAAGAAGTATTCGTTTCAAGGAGGCACTCGATGAAGGAAAACTAATCCCAACGGAATATAAGAGTATTTCTGATAAGATCGTGGCAAATATTGATCTCATTGACACATCAATTGACCCTAAGTCGATAATTGACGATGAATACTCATTATCTGGATTATATGAACCAAAAATACTAATTACAACATCTAGAAGTCCGAGCAACAGGCTTTTACAATTTGTTAAAGAACTTAATCTGATTGTACCAAACAGTTTTAGGATCAATAGAGGTGGCTATGTTCTGAAAGATTTTGGGGATTTGTGTAGATCAAATGGAGCTACAGATTTAATAGTTGTGCATGAACATAGAGGAGAGCCTGATGGTTTGATTATTTCTCATTTTCCTCATGGGCCAACCGCATATTTTACTTTAAATAACGTGGTACTAAGGCATGATCTCCCACTTAAACCATCAACTGTATCCCAAAGTAATCCCCATTTAATCTTTCAGAATTTCAATTCTATTCTTGGAGGGAGAGTATCTAATATTTTAAAATATTTATTCCCAAGATCAAAAAACACATCTCAAAGAGTAATTTCATTTATAAATATCAATGACAACATTATTTTTCGCCATTTTAATTGGGTCAAAGATATGGACAACAAATCAGAAGATTTACAACTTAATGAAATTGGGCCTAGATTTATTCTTAAATTATATAAAATAGAACTTGGAACACTAGAGATGAAAAATTTATCAACAGAGTGGGTACACAGACCTTTTTTTAACAAAAAAAAAACTTCATTGTGATATATATTTACTTTCTAATCATTTATTTCAATTTTTTCTCTATCCACATCATTCTTTCTTTTGCTGCAGTATTTCTTATTTTGTGAGCATAATCTAGTATTTTTTTTGAAGCTTCTGCTTCAAGAACCCAAGCACGGCTTATTTCTGTAACTTTATTTGAAAGCTCGTTATCAATTTCAAATTTTGATTTAATTCTTGAATTGATTATTTTAAGCAATTCCTTAGATGAAATCCCAATATTATCGAGCTCACTAGAAAGAGTCACCACTATTTCTGATATACTTTTCTCACCATTTCCTCTCAAAATCTCCTCTAACCCCTTAAGTTTATTTGAAAGATTCTTAAATCTTTCCGTTTGTGAAATAATATCAATATATGCCATCTCGCACTGTGCAGATAAGGATGCCTCAATCCGGCAAAAATCTCCACACTCAACTACTGGAGTGTCTAGGATTTTTCCAGAAAAAACGCTTTTATCGAAATTGAAATCGTCATTCTCGGTTTTTAATACGCTGTAATTACTCGGTGGTGCGGTTGTGGTTTGTATTTGATGTAATTCAATTTGGTTAGTGTTGCTTTCAGCGTCTGACAAATTAATTTCAGAATCAAGTTTATTTATACGTTTAATAAACTTTCTAACGTCTGTTTCATGATAATCTACAATTTTACCACTTCCCAATTCTTGAAGTGCCGACAACTCTTTTGAAAGAAGTTGTACAGAGTTTTCAAAATGTTTTTTGTTAGTCTCTGCAACTTCTTTTAATGAATTAATTTCATTATTAAGTGATATTTTTTCATATATAAGTTCTTGTATCATCTTCTTTTGATGAATCACTTCTTCAAGCAAGTTCTCATTCTCAATACTAATATTTTTTTTTGATTCTTCAATTGCATAAATATCGCGTTTAAATTCTTCATATAGCTGGTTTTTTAATAAATTAATTTTGTTTGAAGATTCACATTCAAAACGATCGATTGTCTCCTTTAACTCATTTTTTAATTTATTTATTTGTAAATCTTTCTGAACTAATTCATTTTTCAACTCATTATATTCCTTTAATACCTTCTCCAAGGATTCTTTTTTTTCTATTTCAATAATACATTTGTTGTTGAGTTCCTTATGAATTTCAAACCTTTCATTTTCAATCTTTGAGTAATTTACTTCAAGCTCCGTTATTTTTCTCCTTAAATCACCATTAAATAATCTCTCCTTTTCCAAATCACTTTTTATTTTTCCGCATTCCTTTTTTAATGAATCAATTTCAATATCTTTCTTTCTATTTAAATGAAATTGGCTTGAGAGAGCGTCATTTAACTCCTTATTCTCCCTATTCATCGACTTTACTTTTGAGTTAAAATTATCCAATTCATTTTTAGAATCTTTAAGTAATTGCTTCGTTTCATTTAGTTCAACATATGCTTGTCCAAGCCTACTCAATGAATTGTTAAATTCCAATGATTTTGTATTCAATTGATTTTTATATGATTGCAGCTCCAACTCTAACTGCGAAATCTTTGTTTTTGCGTTTTTTTCTTCCTCAACCCCAGATTCCATCTTTATCTTCCAGTTGTTGATTTCAGACAGTAAAGAAACATTTTTTTCTTCAAGATCACCTATTTTTTCTTTGTAATTTTCTAAAATTGATTGTAAAATACAGTTTTCACGAATTTTTTTATCTAAACACATTTTATTTTCTTTGTAATTTGTGTTCAATCTATTGTTTTCATCGGATAGTTGTGAAATGTTCCTGTGTAGTAACTCTTCTCTATCTCTGTTATCCTTCAATAAATCTTTTAAAAATATCAATTCATCATTTAATGATCTGTTTTCATTATTAACTAGATATTTTGAATCGTCAATCTTTTCAATTATACCCATATTCTTAAGCTGAGACATAAATTTATCAAATTCATTTGATTGATCTTTTGCTTTCTTTAGTTCAGATTTTGTTTTCTCATATTTGCTTTCCATTTCTTCTGCAAAAGTTTTCAGATTATTATTTTCTTTTTCTAAATTTTTTAAGCGAATATTCATCTCACTTTCAAGTAATTCCTTTTCTTGCAAAACGTTATTGTATTTTCCATTCAAATCTTTATTTTCGATATTTAGAATGTTAATTGAATCATTGATCTGAACTATAAGCAAATCTTTCTCTCTTAGATTGTTTTTGTACCTTAAATTAATATGGTTTAATGACTTTATTTCGTCAATTAATTTAGTTATAATAACTTTCTCTTCTTCAATATGATGAACAGTATCTGATTTAAGTTGTTGATATAGATTTCTAATAGATATGTGAACTTGTTCTGTTTGCTTCATTCTTTTCAAAATTCTAATTAAGTTGAATTTAAAATTTTGTTGCATAATTGAATGAGTATTGAGTATATTGCTTTGATAAGTTACCGTATTCATGGGCAGAATTGGTACCGAGCTAGATTGAGTTTTACTTTTCTGGTTACAATTAATAGATCCAATACTATTTATAGGGTATTCAAATTGGCCTGGAACGTCTATATTATGTTCATTTAAATAATTATTTGAAATTAAGTTGTTCTTTGATTTATCAAATTCAGTAGAAGTATAATCCACAATTCCAAACCCGTTTGGGATGAAACAAAATGGGTTAGATCTAGAATTTTGATTAAACACAACTTTTTTTAATACCTCTACATCTTTTTGCAAAGATTGCCCTTCTTTAACTGTCTGAGCCAATTCTTTAAGCAGTTCGTTTGTTGTTTTTGGGATTTGATTCAAAAATATTGAATCATTTTCGTTATTTAGTTTTCTATTTTTTTTCCTTGACTTGCTATTTGTATGTACGTTTTCATCAAATTCTGATTTTAAGTTTCGGTTAGGTGTTTCAGATAACTTTTTTTTGTCATTTGGTACCTCAGATTTAATTTCATGACTTAAGTTTAGTTTCGGATCACTTATATGCGATTTTAATATATAATCAAAAAATTCTTCATGCGCAGATTTGTACATGTGTTAATAATATTCATGTGCATTTATTTTTTGATACATGCACGTGGAGTCAAACCCCCACAAAATTCGGCGCGACAAAAGCGGCAATTATATGGCCATTATTGAGTTTAACTCGAATAATCGAATGTTTTTCTTTTAATTGAAAAATCAAGAAAATAATAACACGTTATGTTAAACAATAATCTAGCATAATTAGAATATGGTACGGAATTGCTACCTTAATTTTTACAGAATATGATGTGAATGTAATCTGTAGGGATTGCCTTTTATTTTTGTATTAGAACAAATCAAAAAGAAAAAAAAAAATCAATTTGCTATAAAATTATCAAATAAGGATTTAACTAAGAATTCCCCCTTATTAAATTTTAAATATACAAAATCTAACAAACTAAATATTTTCAAAGTATTCAGATCTAGTAATCCTATTTACATCTCTCTCAGCTAATAACTTTGCCCTTATTCTTCTTCTTTCGACAATTCTTCGGTATAGAGGTTTAGGTACAAGTTCATCAAATGCCATATTTAGGAATCCTGCACCAATTGCTAGAATATAAAGCCACCAATATATTGTATATGTTCCGAAAATTTGTTGTAAGCCAGGAGTAAATGTTACAATTAATGTGCTACTGGCACTTAAGCTACAAGCAAAGTGTAGCCACGGGTTATTAAACAAAGGTTTCGTGAACCAATCCCAAGTTCTGACTGTATATGCTCGTAACATCTCACAAAATACTGCAGCAATGAAAGATGCTGTCCTACCTCTTATTGTTCCGAAAGCAACCAAATCAATATATTCATCATTAATTGTCTTCTGTTGGGGGATGCACCAACCATGTTTCCCAGCTACACAAGAGATTCCCAATGTCTCCGCCTTCTCATATAAATTTTTGACATATGGAATTTCAGAAGGTGAAAGTGTTGAATTTATCTTTCCTTTAGCTACACCCAAGATTTGTTCCATACTATTAGTCAAAGGGTTATAAAAATCAATGTTTGTTACCCATCCAGTTTTTTCTAAGTCAATTAAATTTAATCTCCATTCATTAGTTTGACAAAAGTATCTATTGTTTGATTCATGGAGACAAAGCGATTCAATAGTATTTCTCTGAAAAACTCCTAAAGATGTATACATTGAAATTATCAGCACTGAAAGAACACAAATTGCTTCAAATATTGCGTGAGGAATGTTCCCAAATATCCACCAGTCTCTCGTCATTATTGGACTTTTTTTTGGCCTGGGAGGTACTTTCATCATATTTGGATCAGGGGGGTCAACACTGAGTGCAACTGCGGGTCCACCGTCTGACATTAAGTTTAAAAACAGTATCTGAAGAGCAGCTATTGGAATAGGAAGTTGTGCTGCAATTGCGATTGATAAGTAAATTATTTCTCCAATATTAGTCCCAAGTAAAAAAGCTACAAATTTCTGTACATTTGAATATATTTTTCTTCCTTCTTCAATAGCATTTACTATTGTTACGAAGTTGTCATCAAGCAAAACCATTTCAGAGGCACCTTTAGCAACTTCAGTACCACTTATCCCCATTGCAACTCCGATGTCGGCAGCTTTCAGTGCAGGTGCATCATTTACGCCATCCCCTGTCATTGCGACAACTTCTCCCTGCCTTTGAAGTGAACGAACAATTGCTATTTTATCTTCTGGTTGAGCTCTACAAAATACGCTTACTGATGAAACAATTTGATCGAACATTTCGTTTGGCAAATGTGGTCTAGAAGCGTCACCATTCTCATGTAATTGGTTACAAATAATAGATCCAGATATTGTATTCTGTGAGCCCACATTGTTTTCTCGATTACTATTAAATTCATTTTCATCTGATAGCAACCCAATTGACCTTGCAATTGCACACGCAGTTGGTTGTTGATCTCCTGTAATCATAATTACTCTTACACCTGCTTCACAACATTTAGTGATGGCTTTTTCAACTCCAGGTCTGGGTGGATCCAAAAATCCTATCAATCCTAAAAGAGTAAGCTCATTTTTGTCTAAAACATACTTTAATCTTTTATCACTACATTCTTCTGTAACTAAATCAAAAAAATCCTCACTAGTCAGTGGAAGGATTGCAATTCCAAGAACTCTCAAAGCCTCTCCACTCAAAATCTTATTCGTATTTTCTATTTCAAAAATTTCCTTTGCACTTATTTTTTCTGAATAGTCAATTTGGACTATTGACTCTTCATTTTTCCAGCTTGTATTAAGCATAAAGCCTACGTGTCTTACAATCTGGTCAGGGGCACCTTTCAATATTGCAACATGAGTGTAAATACCAGAATCAAGATTGTCAACTGTCTTTGAATGCCTCTGTGAACAGAAATTTGGAATTTTATTTTGATTATTAGCTTGCTTATTCGATTTTGAATCGTTTGAAAAAACTATGTCTCCAAATTTGTTGGGGGTAGCAAGAGAATGAACAGTCATCATCATTTTTCTAGAAGAAGTAAATGGTACTTCTGCAGAAGGGACTCTTAAATACTCCATTTCATCTTGAATAGCAAAAATTGTTCTGTTTTCTGTATTCTTCGCATCAGCTGTATAATTTTTTAGTTTATTGCTATCAGTAGAGGTGGAATTGAGTATACACTGCACCGGAGAGCTACCCGTAGTAACAACTTCAATACCAGCATTGTTCCCATTACTAATACTGCTAAAACTCTGAGCATTTAATTTGGAGTGAATTATATTACTGCTTTTCTCAGTATTGGTTTGCTTTGGTTCATTTTCTTGTTTTCTCGAATCAAAAATCTTGTTCTTTATTCCATATGATGCTTTAGCTGCAGCTACAACGATTGCTCCTTCACTCATATTTCCTCTGGTTTTCCAAGAATTGCTATCATTATCATATACTAAAGCAGTTCCATAGCTGTTTAAGTACCCTGCTAAAAGCGCACTTCTAACATATTTGGTTTGAGGAAGATGGCCGTTTATAGGATCTCCAAAGTCTTTACATACTGAATTGTAATTGATGAATTTAAATGGGATTTTGTCATTTGGGAATATTTCATTCTTAGTTTCAAAATTAGAATTTTCAGTCATCTCTATCGTTTTGTTTTTATTAAACGATATTAAGTTCATTATGTCTTCTTTAATATTTTGTGTGAGAGAAGATGACAGAAAAACGCCTCCATTTGGGTCACTACCTCTTGTAGGGTAAAATGAAAAGACGCAATAGTTATTTTCTTGAAGCTCTCCATAAGAATTCGATATTTCATTGCCTGTAGGAGACCCATTCAATAATTTGGTACTATTCCTAGAAAAGGTAGCTAATTTAACTGCTGTCATTTTTCCTTCGGTTAGTGTTCCAGTTTTATCGCTGCAAATAACTGAACAACATCCTAACGTCTCAACTGCAGGTAGTTTTCTAATATTTGCTTTTCTTCTACACATTTCGGAACAACCAATTGATAGACATATTGTAACTACCATAGGCAAACCTTCTGGTATAGATGAAACAGCGAACCCCACAGCAACAAGAATAATACCAAGTACAGGATTACTGTTTGGATGAGATGGATCTTTGTAATTTGTAAGTAAAGCTACAATTACTATGATTACCAATACAATTAATGACATAAATCCTATGAATCCACCAAGCCTATTTAGTCCGATTTGTAGTGGCGTACCACTGTTTGAACCACCACTGGCAAGTTTCAATTGCTGTGCAATTCTTCCTATTTGTGTGTTCATTCCAGTAAGTACAACTATTGCCTTTCCTGTTCCATTTGTAATTGCAGTTGAAGCAAAACAAATATTTGTGGGGAAAGGATTATTTAGATCAGAGTTAATCAAGTGCTTCGATACATCTTCTGATTCACCGGTAAGTAAAGCTTCATTACACTTAATTTCGGTAGCTTCAATTAACCTAACATCTGCAGGAACGCTATCACCAGTTCTCAACAAAACAATATCTCCTGGAATAAGATTATATGCAGGTATTATATTTATAATCCCGGACCTTATTACTGTGCATTTTGGGGAGGATAAATCTGCGAGTTTTGCTAGTGCATTAGATGCATTGTTTTCCATGTATGTTGCAAGGCTTGCGTTAATCAATACAATAAATAAAATCCCGACACCTTCGACCCATTCTTGAAATGCTAGTGAAACTATCCCTGCAACTAATAACAATGAAACAACAAGTGATGTGAATTGACTGAGAAAAATTTTCCAAATTGGTTCATGCTTTTCTTTTTGAAGTTTATTGGGACCATATTTTTTTTCCATAAGTTCAATTGCCTTTTCTTCATCAATCCCATCGATAAAATTTGTAGATAGCTCATTAATTAGCATATCAAATTCAATTTGACTCCAATAATGTATTGGTTTTTGTATTTCACCATCTTCTAAAGTTTGTTCTAATGCCTTTGAAACAAAGTCTGGATCTCTTTTTCTGGCCTCTTCAATTGTATCTGGTATCATTTGAGTTGACATAGTTAGTTTATTAATTACCATGTCTTGAACTGCTGTTTCATTATATTGTAAATCAGGTATACTTGAGATAACATCAGAGCTCAATTGTTTTCCAAAGTAATTGTTTTCGTTTGAATTAACATAATGGTTAAGCAAATTACGGCTAGCTAACAGATTGAGTCTATTTTGTAGGAATTTTTGGGGATTAGGCGAGCATGTATCCGGATTCGGTTCTTCATCAGCTACTTCTGCGTGTAATAAATGTCTTCCATTAGGTGTCATATCGACAAAAACACTTGCACTTGAAATGGGTGATACAATTCTTGAGGAGGGGGACGAATTGTTTCCTACACAATTGTATGTAGTAACATTTGGAGAATAAGAATTTACATCCTTTATTGGAGATTGAGAACTCATTTCCAGTAATTTTTCGTCTTTATTGAACATTGAATGAAATGTATTCGGTGACGACTTTGTAACAATAGAAGATTGAATAGTTCGGTTTTGTTTATTTGGCTCAAAAGAATCATTGCTTTCTATCATTAAATTTTCTAAGCAAAAATTTTAAGATATAAATCGAATATTTCTGAATAATTAAAGCGTGGTAAATTATAGATTGGTTATATCATGCTCGAATTCGAGGATTAGTATAATTTTTTTTCAAAAAAAAATTTTAACCTAGCGCTAGAAATATCAGCAGAACTAATTACAGGTTAAAGTTATTTATAGCCACTTAGAAGATCTACCCCTTGAAATTCTCGTTTCATTTCTGGGCCTTCCCCTATTACCAAGTCTAGCAGCCTCTCTGTGGGTCATATCATCTTTTGCAACACTTACGTTCTCATCACTAATTCTGATGAACTTGATGTTATTTCCACGAATATAACATTCAATCATTTTAAAAAAACTAGTCCCGTCTCTTGAACTGCAAATTACATTATGAAGTGCTAAGTTCATGAATCCATCTACACCAGTTAGTATTCCAGAATAAGTTTCGCCATTCTTTAGCTCTACCAACTAAATCAATTTAATATTTTAAGAAAATAGGAATCAACTTACTATTGGTTTGTGATGAGCTGCCTTAATTACAGATAAAGGTAACTAAAAATATTGCAAAATAATCTTATAATTTTTAAACAGGTTTAAACTTACCACCATAATAGAGAAAATAAATGAAGACAAAGAGACGCGGGGTTTAGAATCATTCAATTCCATGATTCTAAAAAAATTCTATTTTTAGCAAAAATTTTTCTAATAACATTTTTTGGACGATGATCAGAAATTATTGATGCAATTTCATTTTTAATCCCCAAAACAAAGTTTTTTTTTCCACAAATATATATTATTGAGTCATTTCTATCAACAATTTCCAAAAGTAAATTTTTATAATGAGAAATTATATCATTAACATGTTTCTCTTGCGACTTAGACAAAGCAAAAAACACTTCGGTTAATGCACCCATTGATTTAAGTTCTTCGAGCTCATCCTTGTAAATTATTTCATTTTCTGTTCTGCATCCATAAAATAAATATGCAGGATTTTTGGGTTTTTTATCTTTCATTAAGATATATTTTCGTTCATGCAGTAATGCTCTAATAGGCGCAATACCACTTCCATGTGAAAACATAAGTATTGGAGAAGTTATATCGTTGATATTGAGAGAGGATGACCTTATCGTTCCAAGAACTGGCAAATTTAAATCAAATTCGAAAAGAAAACTCGAACATAATCCTTTAATGTATTTCTTCACATTACTTTTATTGCCTCTATTTCTATTTACTTCATGTAATGACACTGGAACATAACCTTTAATACACGTGCTTATTGTTAGATCAATAGTTGATGGAGAACAAAGTGAAGAGGAAGAAATCGAATAACTCCTTAGATTTTGTCTAATTCCATTGAATTTAATGAAGCTTTCTATTGGTATTGGAACAAGACTTTTCATATACTTATCTATAAATAATGGAAAAGAAAATTTGTAGAGATCTTTAATTTCATTAAAAGAATCTTTGTTGGAAATGAACTCTCCTTCGTTCTTATTTAAATAAGGAGTGAACTGTAATATTACAGTATGCGTAGGCAAACTCATGAGATCAAAATAATATTTTAGTACATGCATTAGAGAACAATTGTTTGGGAATGGAACTTTGATGCTTTTTAAAATATCGTTTACAGGGGCAAAGTCAACTATAGTATTCTTCAAATCTTCAATACTCTGCATTCCCAATACTTTATTTGAGAAGAAAATAACAGTTTCATCATCGTTTGGTGGAAGTATATCAATTATATCAAATGTTTTGTAGTTTGTGCCATCAGGGAGTTTAAGCTGTAGATTGAAAATTTGTCTATCGACATCATCAATGGCTTTTGACTCACATAGCAATTTTCTATTAATGGGCCAAAATTCTAGTAACTTGAAATAATTCTCCGAAATATGACAATTTCCAGAAAGAGAATTGATCTGTGATGAGGCTTCGTTTGCGTTTCTCAATTTACAAATGAAGTTGTCTTTTTTTCTTGTTTCAATATTACTAAAGTAGAGTTCTGACTGCTCTTTGAAATCAGAAACTCCAAGCTTAGCTAAAAATGTTTTTTTCCACCATATTTTAAAATCCAGTTCATTACCATTAACCTCGTCTAACAATGCAATCTCACAGTATTTCTCCCCTCCGAGTAAAGAGATAAATTTATCAAGTTTATTAGCGGCTGAGTTAAATGAGTATTCGTAGATAGAACTTCCAAGACCAATAATAGTGTATTTGGTTCCTAAAAATATTTCATTTCCTGATCTAATCATTTTCGATAGATACCGGACATATTTCCTCGATGATGCTGGAAAACTTCCGTTTCCACATGTTGAAATCACGAAAATTAATACTGAATTTTTTTTATATGAACTAACATCGAAATCGAAAATTGAGTTGATCTCAAGGACATGGGAATCAATACCCAATTTATCAAGTAGACTCTTCAACAATTCAGAAATTTTTCTCGAATTTCCTGTTTCTGTGGAATAAAATATTGAGAAATTGATTGGAACATTATCTTCTATGTAATTAGCATTTTGTTTGGCTAGTCTTTTCAAAACGAGAAACAATCCCACAGAAATGTTAAATATTGAAAGACAGTTCAACAATTTGTTTTTTAAAAAAAAAAGCATTCTGTATTGAACTATTTGCGCGGCGGTAGAATTAGAGTAATTAAAAAAATAGAATATAATAAAGATAGACTAACAAAGAATTAATGAATTTAAGGTTTTAATGACAACCTATATTGATTTCTGACTATTATATAAACTGTTGATTGATAAGTATCGTCTCCACCACCTTTGTAGAATTATCGCAGCCTTTTCCCTAGTTTGCATTATTCCCCAAACCAAGACATTTAGCGTTTCATTCCAATTTGAACGCCACCTTCTGAATGCTCTTTGTAGTACTATTGATGATTTAGTCTCTATATCTGATTTTTTCGCCATTTCTTTCTAAATTCATAATCTTTCTATGCGGGGCAATCTCTTTAAAATATTCAGTGAATTGCGAGCAATTTATTTGGGAATCATCAATGTTGATTCTTATATAAATGTCTGCAAAATAACTTACTTTTCTAGTAATAATTTGCTTATTCAATACTAATAAATACAAATTTTAGACCTAGCAATGTAATTAGTGTAAATATTACCTTTTCCAGTATGTACGCCAATTAATAGGAACTTTCAATAGTTACAACTAAGAAAAAAAATAATATGATAAATACAGTTGTTGGAATGAAAAATGATCGATAATCAGCCACTTTAAGAATAATATCAAGTTTTTTCATTAATAAATTGCAAGTCAATATTATTGGCATCAGTATTTCCCCCTCTCCCTCCCCCCTCCTTCCCCCCTCTGTGGCTGGATGTTTATTTTGTTTGCTTTTTTTTTCTGAAAAAAAAACATAAAGTTAATATTCAGTTATTATGTATGAGGAATATTGAAATACTTGAAAATAATTGGATTAGTTATAGTACCGATGGCTACGTTAATTTTAAAAATGATTCTATATTGTTTAGATGCATAAAAAACGAAATTGAAAGTATTATAAATACGTTGATACATAATAACCATCATTTTTCTCAGATAAAATACTCTAAAGAAATAGTATACTCATTTGAACTCCCTATAGTTTACCAGTTTCAATTGTTATTGGAAAATATTTTTATTTCAAAAAAATTTATAATTGAAGAATGCAGTTTAGAACCATTCTTTGAAGTTATTCAATCTCCAGAATATGGAGGGCATGCAACCGCATCAGTTCTAAATGCTATAAATGTATTTATTTTAAATGGTGCAATTGTAATCGAAGGCTCAAAAAAGCCTTTTGTTATAAATAAAGTAATAGAAAATATTCTCAATTGTAAATTTGCTGCTTCACATTTGGAGACGGACGAAATTGCACTCCAAAAACTATCTGATCTGCTTGTAAATCTAATTGACTCACATTTTGGTGAATATATTTCATCCGAGAATTTGGTAAAAAGCCTTCTGAAGTGTTTTCAAATTTCGAGGCAGCCAAGATCGTCACTTTTACTTAGATCATTAGGTGAGCAAGCAATAAGAAGAATTGTTACTATTGTATTTTCGAGATCAAAGGAACTTCAAAAAAGTGAAAATTGCAATTACGATATTTCTCTGATTAGAATAATTCATTTTTTGTCAACATTGACTTTTTTTGGGCTTTCTAGTACAAATAAGAATGATATTAAGGTATTGAATTCGCCGATTGATGAATTAGATGATTATATATCAAAAATGATTAAGAAGACAATTCAAATGGGCGGAGTTGATAGTTCTACATATCAAGAAGTCAGGAAAATGGGGATTGAATTGTTGAATGCCGCAATTGAAAGTGGAGGAAGATTATTAAATAGTTACCCTGAGCTAGTAAACAAAATAAGTAATCATCTATGTGTGGAGATGTTGATTAACACAATAAAGGAGCCTTCTATGCTTCGAATTATATTGAAATGCATGCTGAGTATATTTACTAATTTTAGAAACCATGCAAAAACTCAATTAGAATTTTGTTTGACTGCAATTCAATTAAGATTAGCTAATAGTGGAGAAGACTGCATGGATCTCTTACCTATAAATATCCCAGCAATGCACATTTCATTAGAGCAAAGAGAATCAGCTCTTAATTCACTAACGGAAATATGTAAGGATCCTCAGTTAGTAGTTGAAATTTTTCAAAATTATGATTGCAATATTTATTGTGGAAATGTCTTAAAAACAATTATTAAAACATTTGTCAACCAGTTTAAAATTGAATGTAAGAATTCTTCGAAAAAAAGTTTCAACTCAAAAACTTTTACATTATTTCAACGTCTTGGGTTGAATGGAATATTATGTATTGTTGGTGGTATTATAAAATCTACTCAATTGCACGTTGATATTGAAAAAAACAAGGGTTCAAATAATGCCATAAAATTGGAAATGGATTTACTGAGACAAAAGAAACTTAAAAACGAAATATTTGATTGCTCCGAAAAATTTAACTCAAATCCTTCAAGTTTTTTAGATGTATTAAAAAGTTCTTTTTTGTTTGACTCAAATCCCAACCCAAAAAGTCTAGCAAAGTTTTTCAGATATTCTCAGAAAATTGATATGGTTACTCTTGGAGAATATTTATCGAAAAATAAAGAATGGAATAACCAAGTCAGAATTGCATATTTATCTACGTTCAAATTTAATAAGAAATCAATTGTTTCGGCATTACGTGAGGTGTTGGCAACATTTAAATTGCCGGGGGAATCACAGCAAATTGAAAGAATAATGGAAAGCTTTTCACATGAGTACTTTATACAGCAAGATCTTTTTGATGAATTAAGTCAACAGGAATCACTTGAAATTAATCAGGATAACTTACCAAGAATTATCTACGACTTCGAACCTGAAACAAATAAACAGAGAACAATATTACTTGACAGTAGTGATACAATATTCATTTTGAGCTATTCCATTATTATGCTAAATACCGATTTACATAATAGTCAAGTGAAAAACAAAATGAGTATAGATGACTTCATTAAAAATAATAAGGGAATTAATAATGGTAAAGACTTACCTAAAGAATTTTTAACTAATATTTTTGAAACGATAAAAAATAATGAGATTAAACTATCTGGACTTTCTAATATTACTAAACACAATAGATTTCACAATCAAATTGATTCAAGTGTATGGACTAACTGGATTTCAAAATTCTTTATAGAAAGGTACCCGATTTGTTTGGATTCAGTATTAGATCAATTTGAACTTGCTGGTAGCATTCATGAGGAGTTGCTGGAAACCATACTTGAAGCTGGGTCAATTAATTGCATTTTTACTGCATTTGAAAACTCGAATGATATTCAAACTTTGTTCAGATGTGTCTACGGGATTTTACAGGTAGCATACCTCTGCCATTTTTTTTCAAAAAGAAGGTACATTAATGAAATACTTAAACGCCTTTCGAAATATATTAACCTTGATTTATCTGCTAAATGCCAATTGGTTCTGCCTGTATTTATTCAGATTTCAGAATTAACATTGAATACATGGAAGATAGATTCGCCTTGGGAAACCATCCTTGAAGTTTTATTTTCATTAAATTCGATAAAAATTGTTCCACATAAATCATTTGAGTGTGAAGAGTTAACTGATAATCAAGGAAGGCCAATCTCAAATTATTCTAATGTACAATACCCTAAGCTCTGCTTTTTTCCCAGAGCTAAAACTTTCGGGATTTCACATGGTTTTGAACCTCTTTTCGAGATAGTTAATAAAATTAATGATTCACCAGAAAATTTAAAAGGAATAGAGTTAAACTCAACATTAATTTTGGATAAAAATTTACATATATTGCCACTAAAGCTTACAAAGCCCAATTCATCAAATAATAACCATTGGTTAAGTGACATTACAAATATTTTATTTAGGTCGATTGAAGAAGACGATGAAGAAAGCTCAAAATTTTCACATGAACCACCAAATATTGTCGATTCAATTATGCAAATAATAATCGAAGAAGATATAAAGAACACGAAAGAAAATTTGAATACTCCATCTGAAATAATTCTCTCTTGGGTTTTAAATGGCTCTTCTCCTTATCTATCACTTTCAATCTATGCAATTATACAGAATTTATTTGACTGGGAAAGCTGCATTTCAAATTTTAAAAATACGATACAAATAAACAACGGTTCATCTTCCTTAATTAATTCCAAACTACCTACAGTATCTGGAAATTCATGGGAAATGATTTTTCATTTAATTTCAGATTTCTTAAATTTATGCGATATATTAATAGCAAATTTAAAAAATATGAGTTACACAGACTTTTCTCCTTTAATTAATATCTTAAAATCTTGTGTGGAGAGTTTCCCTTTTTCAGATAAACAATGTTCTATCAATATTGAAGTAACAAGTGATTCATCAATTAATATTGATTCACAAACCCAATTCAATGTGAGAAATAATAAAATAACTGAAAAAGAAACATATTCTGATTGGAGCCCCTTGATTGTAGTTGATAAAAACAAAATTGTGAATTTTAGAAGGATATCTGATCCACTATGTTCCATAAGCATACTTATGTCTCTTTTATCACAGCAAATTAATAAAAAAACAGAAATTAAAATAATTTCAAATTCAGAAAAAACAATAGATCAGTACAATAAAGGATCTTTAGTAGCACTTGAAGTATTCAACTTTTTTTTGGAAAATTTGAGGAGATACTCTATTTTTGGTTCTGCAAATAGGGAATTGATAGACAATATGCAAGCTGACAGGAAAAATATCGAGACTTCAAATTATAATCATGATACTCCGCGTTCTCTTTCGAGATCAGAGTTTATGTTTGCAGAAAGAATAATCACTAATTCGCTTCTTATATTAGTTAATTTCTGTGAAAGTAAGGATTCTGAATTGGTGGCGCAAATCATTCTAATTCTTGAAGCTCTTCTCCAATTGCATCCGATAATTTTCAGCCTCCATTCTGAAAGAATAATTGCAGTTTTTCAAATAATCATGCGGCCAGAAAAAACAAATGAATCAGAATCCATCGAGCCCAATTCACAAAATTCCAGTTTATCTTCAACTTTCCCCACAGAACGCTGTGTATTGTTAATGCTTGGAATATTGCAAAGAATGGTTTATATACCTTCTGTTTCTGTTCTTGAGAACCGTTCAAAAATTTCACCAGAATTTTACCCAGGAAAACTTTCTGACCCTCAAATACTAATCTTGTCATCTCTAGAATGTCTAGGAATGTGGCTATATAACCCAAAATATTCTTCATTGTTATATAATAATACTTCACTAATTATTCAAACACTTGTTACATTCGCAATATTTACTCCAACATCTCTTAATGGAAATGTTATTTTTACACCAATAGATTGTGATGCAACCGCTGAATATAATTATGATGCAAATTTGCAGGCTATATCATTGATATTCTCCTTATATTCTTTATTTGCAAATTTTGAAAGCAAGATACTTATTTCTCAAGTTGTACATACTCTCTGTATCGCAGCATCTTTCGGCCCAAACATTGTAAGAAATCATACAATAAACCGTATCCAACAAACATTGGGCTCTCAACATTTGTCTAGTTCCTGGTTTGTTAGTGACCCTTGGATTTGGTTAGATTTAATTGAAAAAAGCTTCCTTCCATTAATTACATTTGATTTTGAATTCCCTTATTGCCTTGAAGCAAAACGAACAAACGACAATACATTAATTCTTTTGGCTCAACAATTTAAAAATAAAACAGCTAAATACGTTCTAGGGGAAGATACTGTTTATAAAAGACAGGTTCAATCTATAACAATTGTATCTAAGATTATTCTTGCTAGGATTGATCTATTGTTGGTTCCAATTTCCATCCCGTGTGATCATCGAGCAGGTAATAGATTCAGTTCCTTTTGCGATTGCGAAACCTCGGAAAATAAATTCTTACTATTGATTCCAGTACTCGTGAACTTGATCAATGTACTTGTTAAAAATTCAGCAGGTTCATCTTCCGTTTTTTTTTCAGAGACAATTAAAAACTTCTTACTTGTGGTTCTAAGTACGCATATTAATGCAACATACGATGAACTACTTTTGAACCCAATTTTATATTATAGAAAAATAAATGAAGATGAAATGGAGAGCAAGCTTTGCAAAATACTTAAAGAGTCTTTGACAACCGATATCTCGGGAATAATATCGAGCGTGATTGATAACTACATAAAAAAACCTATGCCTGAGGTTGCATCTGAGCTGTATTCCATATTGGAATCGCTAAAAAGAAGCGAAAATTATACTAGCCAAACAAAAAATCCTATTGAAAAATAATAAGTGGTTTGAGTAACCTTTTATTAATATTTAACTTATTCTATTAAATAACTTTATAAATTCTACTTTAAATTTCATAGATTTCTCTTGATTTATAGGTTATTCAAAGTGTCTAGATGAATTGAATAATTAACTACAAACTTTTAATGAATATATTTAATAAAAATTGAATTATAAAGTTCGGTGGGCGCTAACCTTAGTAGTTTTTCTTTTCTGATAAAGTAATATCATCATGACCATCGAACAAAGAGAAGTAATCATCAAAGATTTGGAAATTGAGAGTTTACCAGCAGATAGCATGCTTATCTGCGATTTTGAGACAAAAATAAAAAATGGTTTTGTAAAACGCGTTTATTCGTTACTTTCTATTAGTGTTTTAATTACATTTGGGATTGTTTTATTCTTTTCATTATATGATGATGCATCAAAATGGTTAATCAGGAATTATTGGGTTAGTGTGGTTTTCTCCCTTTGTTCATTCATTTTGATAATAATATTTTCTTGCTGCCCTTCAATCGCTAAGAATCATTATATTGGAGTAACGTTACTTCTATTACTTTCATTATTTTTTGGAATAAGCATTTCTGGAATTGCTGTATGTGTTAATAAATTTTCGGTTCTGCTCGCATGTGGAATTACCGTCTTAGTTTTTTTGGTTTTAACTATTTTTTCAATACAAGTTAAATTCGACTTCACAGGATGGGGGCCTTATTTACTAATCGGGGTTTTAATTATTCTAATTTACAGTATAATATTAATTTTTATTCCACGAAATAATATTGCTTATATAATATTGGGTGCTCTAGGAGTAATAATATTTTCATTTTACATAATTTATGACACTCAATTAATTATTGGAGGAAAACACAGAAAACATCAATTTTCCATAGACGAATACATTTTCGCAACTATTTCTCTATATTTGGATATTGTAAATGTTTTTACATATATATTGATGATCATAAATTCTATAGATAGATAAATTCATAAAATATTATCTCTAATTTTATTTCAAATAATTTTATAATTGAGGCATCCAACCTGCGTACATTTGTGACAAATTTCGTTTGCATTTTGCAGAACTGATCAATTCAAAAACTTGGCTTTCAACTGAAAGGCCAAGACCTCTTTCATGAAATGGCCTTCTTTGAGAACAGTTATTGGGCCCATGTAGAGTTGGAACAACTTTCTTGTTTTGTGAAAAACAATCTACCATTCCATTCAATTTTCTGTAAATTGTTCTTAGGTGTGAATGACCCTTAGCGACGGCTAAAAAAGAGATAGGATCAACACTTCCTCCTAAACTTGAGACTTGAGTTGCTTTTCCTGGTCTCATCCATTCAATGAGAGGATCATGTATGAATGCCTCTAGAAATGTCATAATTAATGATTTATTGAATGGGCTTCTAAATATACTCATTGCTGAAATGGAGGTTCCAGTAAATGTACCCTCAACACCACAACTACCCATTGCAATTACAACATTTGGCGTAAGCCTAAAAGGAACTATTTCAGGTATTTCAAGTAAAAATCCTTTACCAAACAGACAATCAAAATCAACATGAATAATGTCGCCAAATTGAGTATCAATTAAAATGTTTTCTGCATGTCTATCTCCCAATCCTACAATATATCCAAACATTGACCAAAGTGACGTACTTTTTGTGTATTTTTCCTTAGACTTCAGCCAAATGTAGCTGGATTTTGTACTAAACTTTTTGAAAAACCAATTGTGTAGTACTGGCGGATATTTAGGGAGGATTTCTTCAGAATATAACTTATAAAGTTTATCAGGCTGCATAGAATGTTGTCTTAAAATGTCTTGTGTCTCTAGTAATTGTCTATGAAATTTTGAGGCTCCTATAAGTTCTTTCCACTCGCTCATAACAATATTTCCGAGAGTTGTAACATTTGGAACCCATTCAATAATTCCTGCAACTTCAGATAGTGGGATCACAGAAAACGTTCTTAAAGATAATTCTTTTCCATGAATAGACATTCTTTGGTTTAATAATTGAGCAAGTTCCATAAGACGCATATCTTTACGCAAATCACCACGTTTTTCATTTTTCACTAAGTAATAATATGTCTCTCCATCAGAGCCAATCAGCCCAATTTTTTTAGGTTTTTGCTTACTAGGTAGGACAAAAATCGTATCTTCCATTCCAGAAATTGTAATAAAATTTGTTGGTATATTTGATCTTTGATTACTTTTGAAATAATAAGGTATAAACTGTTTATCAGAACTGGTATTTCTTTTACATAAAGGCAAGTAGTTTGAAAAAAGTATGCATTTAGTATGATTAATAGAAGAACGGTTAAGTCCTAATTGCATTTGTGTCGGAATGATCAATCCTTTTGATTTATTTAAATTTTTCATTGAGTGATAAAGAGATTGAAAGTCAGAACGCAAACTCATACACTTGTTAGAGACTCTATTAGATGATTTTTGATCTTTGGATTGCATTTGAATATTATTACCTGTACTAGAGTCCATAGCCAAAACAGTTAAATTATCAAATAGACGGATATACTCATCTATAATTAGTGAAAACTCCATTTCATTAATAAAAGTTTCGTTGTTATCATTAGTTATAGCTTTTGATATCTTTAGAATGGAAATTGCAGTGTTTTTTCTTTCAGAACTATTACTTTTTAGCATTGAGACAAAATTCCATGCTGCTTGGTGTGGAAGCTTTCGAATAATCTTTGCTATTAATGGTTGGATTATTATTGATCCAAGCCCAGGATGTTGGCATCTACTTAGCAGTTGAGGCAAAACTACGTACCAAAGAGAAGGAGGAAGACCCATGATTTCTTTCTTTAATCGATTAAATGTATCAGGTACTATCTTTACATTTTCATGTTTGCTTGAAGGTTGTGCAATTCCATGTTTCAAAATAATATTCGAGTAATTAAAAATTAAGAATAATACTCTAGAAAGAGAAGGATAGATAAACGAATTACCAAACTTTAGACAACTCAAATACATATTAATACATAAAAAAATAGTTTCATCGCATTGAAACATAGATCCAAGATTATAGCTATTTTTGCTTGAGCTTGAATTTGTAGAGAAATTATTTTCAGTTTCAGAATTGGAAATGATAAGATGGAAATAATTGTCTAAATAGTTTGCAAACTGGAAATATGTTTTTTCGCAATTTGATCGTAGCTCGAGAGTTTCTTGAAATGTATTAATTATATTTTCTGGTGAAACCATTGAAGATCTAATTGCCCAATCTAAATATACGAGATTAATCTCAGAAATGGTGATATCATCTAGTAAACTGCTTGATTTAGTATTTAAAATCATTTCATAGAAATGAACAGCAACCTTAATCTGATTTCTTCGAAATAATTTGAATAAATATGTAACCAACAAATTTTGATTTAAAGATATAATGTATTTATTGTTAAAATTCAATTCCCATTCCTTAAGTAATTCTTTTTCTATACTTGACCAATTTATTTTATTAAAATTTATGTTTCTGTCTAAAATTTTTTCGAAATATGAAATACTAATTAAATTGTCAATTTGTATGAGTCCAGGAACTTTTTCTATCTCATTAGAATTTAATGAATGTAAATCCATCAAGCCCAAATCAGCAATCCCAAAAGCGGAACTGCTTCTGTTAAAAAGTTGGAAATCTTGATCAAATGAACAGTTTTCTATTTCAATCATTTCAAATGAATTTAAGAAATTAATATAAGAATATGATGTATTTACATTTAAGATTGATATTTTACTCCTCTCTAATACAAGTAGTAAAAGAAAAGAAGACAATTCAAATCCTGCAACTTCTAAAGTAATTTTGGCTTGAGAAAGTAATGAATGCTTTTTGTTAAAGCTAATTTTAGCATTATCGACTCGAAAAACAAATAGCTCACTTATCTTAATCCATTCCGGCTTATAGGTTTGGTTTTCAACCAAAATATTTTGATTATTTAATATTTTTTTGTTTTTATTATCAAAAAAATAATAAACAAACTCAATATCCATTAGTATATGTAACTTTTCCAAGATAGTTCTTGATTTTGAATTCGAGTCATTCCATGAAATACTTAAAGGAGTTAACAAAAGATTTCTTGCTTTTTCTAGTGTATTATTAAAAGATTCATTAAATTTACGATTTTCTGAAGTAATATTTGATTTTGCACAGTGAAGATGTAGTAATAGTTTTCCACGGTAAACATTAAACTTTTGTATTATTGTATCAATGTTTGAAGGGATGAAAAGGTCCATGTAAATATTATTAATTGAATTTGACTGAATCTTTTGCTCCTCATTTTTATTATCAGAGATTATAGTATCTAGAAATTCCCAATTGCCTAATTGGTAGCAGGCTTCTAACGCTTCAGAAATAAACAAGTTACTATTCACATAATTTAGCTGATTAGAAAAACTTTTCTTCCTGAAATTTTGAGATAAATTTTCGAATTCAGCATTTAAATTATTCGATTTATTTGTATTTAATAATGAACTTAACACGACATGAGGAAGTCCTGCCTTAAGTAGGCACCTCAAATAGTTTCTAAAAATCAAATGATTTATTTCTGGATTATTAGAAATAATTCTTTCATATATTATTGCAGCATTGTAGTAGTCCTCTTTTAGCAGAAACTCTACCAATTGTTTATCAATTGTTCCTTGTACAAAAGTTGACATTTGTTCATATATAGTCATAATACCTAATAAGTTATCAGTATCTTTAATCCCTAGATAACATTGAAAAGGTAAATACAATATATGATTAATGGTTTTTTTCTTATCTTCATCAAATATATTTGGTAATTCAGAATATATTTCAAAACAGGTCCTATAAAATTTCAAAGGGTTTAGTGGATCAAAATCCAAATTGTTAAAGCCATTTGTTCCAAAATAATCTATTGCATTTCCAGAATATTTTGTTATTAATCCAAATTGTGTCATTAGTGAAGCTCTTAACTTGTTAAATTTCCTTTTTCTCTTTGAAAAATCTTCGTTAGTATGCTTGACTAATAAGAATCTTTCAAAAAGAAGCAATGCACGTGTATATGAGCCACATGACAATGCAGCTTGTATCAATATGCTAATTGGAAGATCTGTAATAAACTGTAAGTTTGCAATAATTTTTATTATTGGATAATTCGAAAGTGTGGATAGGAATTTTGTCCCATTTGCTAATTTTTTTTTACTTTCCAATGTTTTAATTTCTTCATTTTTACTATTTTCATCTTGTAGTTTAAATATATAATTCATTATTTCAATCTCGTAATATTGAGAGTCGGTTTGGCCATCTTTATCTGAAAATAAATTAATAGTGGTTTTAGAACTTTCCATTTTTGTTGCTTCTGCTAATAGTGATAATGTAACGCTACTTGGACTTGCTGTTTTCCCTTCCACAATTTTATCAATGCTATTTTTCCCAGTAACTGGATGACCCGGCTTGCTAGTTTCATTTAAATACAATTCTTGTAAAAATGGTTCTAGTAGCGATTCATTAAACCAAGGCAAAATTTTTGGTACTTTACATTGTATAATATCCTCGAAAATCTCCATTAGGTGTGTGATTACAATAAATATTGATTCGTATGTCACATGGTGAATAATAAAGGATGATGATTTGATTTTATTATTCTTTCGAGACTCCATCATTGAAAAATTATTTAACCTATTGCTCACGCCATATTCAAGCCCAGAAATGATTAAAGAACACAATTTTTCTTTTAAAGTCCTTATTATTGAATGATCACAAAATAAAAGTATGAATTCAATTGATAAAGGAAGTATAAAATTGAAAACAGAAGGAATTCCAAGTGAAACAACCCTACAGCCTTCGAATAAAATATTAATGTTTTTGATTGATTTTGGGAGCTTCTTCGTTTCTTCAATTTCTTTTACTTTATTGATTTCATGATTTATTAAATTTAGACACCAAAAATAAAATTCATAAACATTTTCTGTTCGCTCATCGCTTAAACATTTTAGTTGATCAAGCAAATGTTCATTGGTACCTTGGATAATTCTATATTCAGTTGATTTATATGGTTGTAATATATCTTTGACTTCTGAATGAAACATATCCCACACTTTTTCATTTTTTTCAATATCAGGTAGGTGGTCATGACAACCAATAAACTTAAGAGCTTCCTGAATTGCAAAAGCTGCTACATTCCAGTGCGAATATGCTAATAAATGATTTTGAATCAAGTCTACTGTTAAAATATCAAGATTTTTTACGAACATTGAAATATTTTTCGACTGAAACTCAATTAATTCCATTTTTTTATTATTATGGTTAAGATCATCTGCGTAATTGCAATAATTA
The DNA here is from genome assembly GCF_001865345.1 of Cryptosporidium ubiquitum. Classification (NCBI taxonomy): domain Eukaryota; phylum Apicomplexa; class Conoidasida; order Eucoccidiorida; family Cryptosporidiidae; genus Cryptosporidium; species Cryptosporidium ubiquitum. The sequence goes on along the minus strand of NW_021639828.1, from coordinate 190,476 downwards.
ATTGAGTTAAATTCTAAATAGCCATTAATATTGTAGTCAATTGCTCCAATGGTACCGATTATTACTGAGATCGAGTTCTTTAAATTTGCAGTACTCTTTTCTAAGTTATTAAATTTTTTTTGTGAACAAGCCTTGGGTAACAAGTGATTATATTTGAGTATTGAATCTACTATATTTATTCTAGATTTCAGTTTTCCATTTTCCTGACCTTTTGAATCAGTTTCTAAATTCGACTTCTGAAATGGAATCAACGAGTCATTACTTGTATTAGAAATAATCTTTAAACACTTGTTGTATAACAAATTTATTCGTTTATTTATTGAATATTTATCTTCGATATTTCCAAATAAAGCCCAATATGACTCAATTGGAGAAAATAATATTATATCTTTAATAGAACCCAACAATTTTTCGTATGTAATATATGGAACATGGGTTGAAAAAAACTTAATTGAAAAATCAATTCTTTCATTGAATAAGTGGAAAACAAGTTTGTAATATTCATATTCTACTTGACTTGAACACAAATGAGAAAAATGATCTCCATAGTAGCAATTAAGAATAATCTTTCTAATGGAATTCCCCTCAATACTTGTCAAAACTGGAATTAAAGAGAAATAGCTCTTATTAATATTCAATACTGATGATACAATAGAATTGAAAAATTTCTCTAAATGAATAAGAAAGAAAGATTTATTCAAAATAAATGGCTCAATAATAAGAATTAATTGTTCAATGATAGGGGATAACAATTGTAAAAAAACATTTTGATTAATATCTGTGTTTTCTTTAAAATCCTCAATTAATTGTAGAGTATAAATATTCCAGCATTGTATACAAGAGGGATGCATATTTGATTTATTTGTGACTTTTATTAAAAGTTCTAGTAGTCTTGTTGCGTATTCTTTAATAAATTTTCTTGAAAAGTATAATAAAAGTGAAAGTGATCTAAAAACTCGATACCAATACATTGATGCTTTATTTGAAGGTGGTGGCTCCGAAATAATAAAAGATATAGGAAAAAATATATATTGTAGTTGCGTATTGTTCCACGTTCCCGTAGATTCTCCTATTAAGAAACTTTTGTTATAAAATTCTAATAACCACATTAAATTTCTTCCGATGTAACTTCCTATTTTCTGTGATATCTCAATGTTTTGTTCAACTCCATTTAAAACTCTCTGCTTCTTTCGACTAGGTTGGCTTATTGAATCAAAACCAGATTCACAAATCAAAATATTAATTCTGTTCGATAACCAATCACATTGTTTAGCAAAAATATAGTCTTCATGGTAATTATATGTCAAGCTTTCCAAAGTTAAATTGTCAAGATATTTTCCAAAGATTGTATCTTTTTCTTTAGTAACCAAAAATTTTATTATATTTTCAGAACTTGTAACAATCCAAAAAAGAGATGCAATCGATGTATTTACCAATGCTTTTGGTAACTGAAAATCACTTGAAATTGTATTATTCAGTAAGCTGTTGTAAATGTTATTTTTAAGGAAACTAAAGCATGTTTCAATATCTAAATCTTCAATATTTATAGAATATATCAGAAAAAATGGTATTTGGATTATTAATTTGTCAAATGAAATTGAACTTGGAATATTTTTTTTTAAATACGAAAAAATTATATTTGAAGAATTAGTACAGCCAAAAAAAGATTTATAAAATAAATTAGGTAAAAGATAAGTGAAAGTGGGCCCAAGTAACGAAATCAACCAGTCGGGATGTTTATTTTTTGAATCAACAAAAGAAGATAATTTAATTGATGTTACTTTATTTACCCCAGGTGAGACTGAAATACTTGACAATGTGGTATTCTGCCTCATTAATACGGAGGAGATTGCAGATAATGACTTATATATTACCTTTGAATTATTATTGAAAGTATAGATTGATTCATCAATTATTTTTTTTTCGGGAATTATCCCTCTGGAGAACTCACTAAGGCTACTTCTACACCACATCAACTTCCAATTATGATCTAATCCAATTACCGCGAGCTTTAGAGCTGTTAAGGTTGAAGAGAAAAAGTGGCTAAATGACTCATCTGTAAATACAGTACTAATTAGCATAATAATATGAACTTTAATGTCCATGGAGGCAATACTCAATAAAATTTGGGAATTTTCGGTCGACTGGAAATCTGTAGTTTTATAGTTATGTAATTTGTTCAATCTATTACCAATACCAAGAGTCAAATAAAACTCGGTACTTTTTATTTTTTTTTTAGAAATGTAATTGATTAGTTCGTTAAGTTTAAAAACATCGCCAAAAAATCCGTGCCTAATCGGCTCTAATTTATCGGAGGTTGATTGAGTATCTTTTATTCCAGGCCCAAAAAAAATTGATAGTCTAAAAATGTCTTCTACATTTGTGAAAAAATAAGCTTCGGGGTCAATTAGTTCGCCAACAATATTAGATATCACTAGTGGTGTAGAAAAGAACAATTCACTGGAAAGTAAATTATTATTAAAGTTTGAGCAGGACAAGAGATTATTCCACAAGAATTTTCTTGATAAAATTAATAAATTGAGTTTTAATTGTGAATAATTTAAGTAATTACTTGAAAAAACACCGTTTTGCAAAAACATAGCCATATTAACCTCATAAAATGATTTATTTTGAGAAAAGCTGAATACGACCGATAATACAGCAAAAAAACTGTGTTCATGCATATCAAGAGAATATCCCTGAATATTCCTTATTGAATGGAACAGCATATCAATTGTATCCATTCTATATGTTTGTTTTTTGTTAAAATACAGCAAAATATCTATTGTAGAAAAGTAATTCTTTATTTCCGGAACGAAAACCGAATTATCAATATCAATTGAAGTGGGTATTATTTTCCAACAATTTTTACATATAAATAATTCTTTAGAAGGTATAAATCCATTTTTCTTCTTACAAAAAGGGCAAATTGGCAATGTAGGTAGAAAAGATAGCCACATATCTTTATGATCGTTATTTTCACAAAACAAATCGAAATAAGAAATAGAATTAAATGAGCTTCCAAAAGGAAAGCAATTCTCTTTGTTTAATTGTATATTATTAAAGAGTATCTGTAGTTCAGAGATGAGATCAAAATTTTCAAATTCTTTGTTTTTCAAAATAACAATTGCAAGTATTTTTATCAGTTTAATTTGAATGTTATGTGAAAATATGCATGAACTATTCAAATTATTAAGCTTCAACAAAATTTTAGTTACCAAGCTCTCATTTATTTCAAACGAATACATACAGTTGATCAAAATCAAATTTATTATGCAATTTGAAATAAGAAGAAAGAACATACTTTCTCCGTCCATTAGATCTATTAATGACTCTAATATTACTTCCAATCTTTCGTTGGATTTGGACAAAATACGAATGGAAAGCTCAGAAAGCAATATACACTGGTCAAATCCCCAGTCTGAAATCTTGTTCTCACTAGTTGACATTATTCTACAAAGGTGGTTCATAATATACTTTCCGAACTCAAAAGTACAACCAATATCATTTTCCAGCATAACTCGGATAAGCTCTATTGTAATAGATATAGAATAACATAATGGTAGTGGGTTTTTAATATTTTTTAAGAGATTAGAATTAAAATGATTGGAAAGGACCATTTGAATATGTGAAGTGATCAATAAAGGATCGTTACATTTTTTTGAATATACCTCGCTTATTCCATATATTGAAGCCTGTAATATATTGTTAGTCAATTCATCAAAATTTTTTTCATTAATAGGGAAAAAGTTTAATAACTTTAGTTTAATTAAAAGTGATAAAATTTTAATATTGATGTAAGAAATTTTGTTTGTGTGCTCGTTGTTGTAATTCAACGCATTCGCGACCCCAATTTCTATTATTTTTGCTGCATTTTCTGAAATATATGGCAATTTTTTTAATATTTCGAATATGAACTTTGAAGGGTATTCATCAAAAGAGTCATTTGAAGCCAATTTAAATTGATTGAACCAAAATCTTAAAATTAGTTCAATTTGAAAAACATAAGTATTTGGATTTTGAATATTATAATTTAAATCCTTTAAAAAACATGTTCTCAAAAACCCATTCAAATACCAAATAGTAAAATCTCCGAACAAACACAATGTGGAAGAATTATTTGCGAATTTGGAAATATAGCAGGGCAAAACATTTGTAAACTTATTTACATCTTCTTTATAAAGAAAAATAACTGTTTTATTTTTTATCAAATACAAAATGTTAGGGTTGCTCATTTTTTTTTCAAAACCAAATGTAATGGTTTTTAAAATATGTATTGCCATCCCAATAAATTCAAGTTTTTTTGTATTTATAGATGAATTTAATATCTTAAGCCAAACGCTGATAAATCGATCCCGGATAGATGAATCTTCATGAAAGGGATTTTGAGTTTCTAGAAGCTGTATTGTGATATGCCCCATCAGGTAAAGAAACCAATCGCTTTCTTTTGGTAAACTAATAAAAATTGGAGATTCAATTACGTTTAAACATCCTGAATTTAATTTGATGGCTTGAAGAAATGATGAGTAAATATCAATATTTTGAGAATTCTGAGTATCAATATCCGAAAACTTTCTATATTTCAGAAACGAGTTTAATTTATTTATATTTATTATGGTTTCGTTGGTGAATATCATAAATAATGATCTATTACCATTTGATAAAAGTTTCAAAATGGTTAAAAGTGATGAAACACAGCAATAAATCATTTCGTTGTCACTTGATTTCTGACAAATACTTTCAACCTGTTCATTCGTGTTTGAATTTGGGGTCGTTATATTTGAATAAGGCAGAAAAAAAAAATCTTTGGTAAAAATTTTACTTAGGAGTCTGTAAAAAAACTGTATAAGACCATTTGATGGGAAAACAAGGTGCCCGAAGTTACAGCACAAACCTTTTAAGGATGAGTTAATGCCTTTAATAGTTTTCAATCGTTTATTGGTGTTGCTTTCCCCAAAAATAAATTCTCGTATACTATCGAGTAAATATTTACGAAGAGTACCGATACATTCACTATGAGAGTCGATATATTCATCTAAATTTCTATTGATCTCTTCCACACTAATGAACGTATCAATTATGTCAATCAATTCATTATTATCCATACTAATCACAAATTTCACATATATTTATGTCTATATGTATTTATTTGTTTTTTAATATTTTTATCGACACACAAAAAAAAATCATTGGCGCGTCAGTTTCATTTAATGTAAAAAGTTGGAGTCAAAGTTGAAGTGGAAATGATAATACTTGGATACATCGATAGAGAGATCAAAAACAAAAGTAATTTCAAGAAATATGTAGAAATAGATAGTAAATTGGGTGGTAGCCCGGTAAGTTTTTGTTCAGTATGCATTAGAAAATCTAATTTTATGAAGGATTTTTTAACAGAGTGTAATTTTCAAGTAAATTGTACAAAATGCAACTTTCCATTAAAATTTACATTACAATTGTAAGTTAAATAATGAATTTAAGTTGATAATAATTTATTAAATATTTTTTTCAGAAATACTCCATATTCAACTACTAAGAGACGAGTTATATATTTGTTTTATTGTGATAATAATTATTGTAGCACTACTTGGAGAGTTCTGAGGTCCTCAATTAAATCAAATTCAGCTGAGATAACTGAAACTTTGCCATATGAAGAAGAGAATATTCTATCAGATGATTGGCTCCAATCTGCTGGTATAGAAGTGAATGAATTTGTAAATGACCAAAATATTCAAAATGGTTTGAAAAGTATTGAAAAATCAAATATAAATTGCAAATTTACTGAGAAAAGCTATTTAATTAATTGTATATCCGAAAAAAATATTGATAGTATTGATACAAAGACTAAAGTTCTACTTAATTCATACATATCAAATGATGACAATGATCCAATTGAGATTAAAAATAGTTTAGACTCCGACAATTCATCTGAAAAAAGTGACATTGAATATTTAGATCCATCAAGTGTTGACGAAAGCTTCTATGTATCTGATAAGGACAAATATTTACACAATTTTTCTTTGGAGATTTCAAAATTTCCAAAACAGATAATCAGATATTGTTTTGGTGGTACTCCTTTATATTCAGAATCTCCAAAAAAAATAATTATTCCAAGCTGTAAAGAATGTGGTTCAAACAAAGTTTTTGAGTTCCAAATCATTTCTACAGTAATATATGAGTGGGAAAACTTATTTGGAGAAAAAGACGTTTTCGTTAAATGCAATACAGATTGGTCAACAATAATTGTATATACATGTTCTAAAGACTGTAATGTGGAATTTTCGGAAGAATCAATCATTGTACAGCATTTCAAATAGAGTTTGGATACGTTGGATAAAGTATTTTAATATTAATTTCAAAGATAATCTTCATAAAACAAATAATGAATCATTTACTAGGCCAATTTCAAAGATAGTATTTAGGCATCTTAATATGATTAATGTATTACTGAGCCAAATTACATGAACTTGAGGCCTAAATTATAGTTAGTTTTTATTATTCATTAAAAGAAATAATTTTTTATGCAATTTCGTTTGAAATAAGTTTTATTAAACTTTTCCCATATTATTTCTAGCTTCTCATTAAGCGTCTAAATGCACTGAATCTCAATTTTTTTGGAATATTTATAATGCATTACTTCTTTGAGATAGGAGAAACCCTATTTGAGTTTAACTTAACGTCGCCAGACCAAAACGGAAGACGTGTAATTCTCGATCTATTTGTGTCAATTACAGTAAATGGTCCAATTAGTTCTCCGTTTATGTGTGTGAAATAGTCTGTACCAGAAATCGATACATTTTTTATTCTTATCCAATCTCCATATGATAATGGCTTTTTATTATTAATAAAATAGTCTTTTAATCCAAAGTTACAATTCTCAGAAACATAAACAACAAATACTTGGTCATAACTATGTTTAGTCAAATCACTCAAGTTGATTCTTTCACATTGCTTATGTTCTGTTACAATTAAGCACAAATTTTCTTTAGACATTTTTTTTGTTATTGGAAACATATTATTAGTTTCCAAATTTGTTTTCCTAAAAAACTCAGATAGAATACAAACATCGTGAATAAAAACAATAATGTCTCCAAATTGTCGGTTATGGTTTTCGGCTGAATTTAAAAGGTACTTAAGTGATTTAGTATAAGGAGAAATAGAAAAAAAAGGAAAATCATGAAATAATTCATAACACCATCTTTGCAATTTTAATAATCTTAATGAATCATCTTTAGTAAAAGTTGTCCTTTGCTGGCTTCCACCCACCTTAATAGCATTTTCTACCGTAAAATAACAATCTTGGCTATTAAATATCTCTTCATCAGATGAATACTTAGAATATATACTTTCAATATTTAAGTCATGAACCGACCAAATCCGTATTGAAGTATTTTTTAAATTGCATGGCAAATCAATGTATTTCTGCTTCGAAATTCTGGGCTCCACTCTATGGACTCTTATAATATCTCCAAAATTTATAATTGGAAGAGTATTTGCATCACCATCAGTAGCTATTTCCAAAGAAATAGTTGGGAAGTTTGGGTTTAAACGCGGTCTATTTTTATAATTATAAACACCTGAAAGTAGTTCATCAAGGTTTGAAATTGAATAGCTATCCATTGGAACTAATTCAATGACAGAAGGATCGATTAATGTTACATTCAAAAAAATCTGCGAAGTATGTGAACTACATCTTTTGACCGGATTATTTCCAACTTCAAGCACAACACCATAAAGATTTGTATTAACTTTAGGAATAATGTCAGACAATCGATCGATGTATGAATATTGAGTGGCTTGGGATGTGTTTTTGTAGTTATTTGATGTTTTTCTTTTTTTAAAAATGCCGTTGTATACTTGACTGTTTTTTTCCAAATCCAAACTGTCAGTAATACAGTTAAACTGATCAAGGCTTCCATTAAAATTCACGCAGTCAATAGAGGATGAATTTTGATTATATATAACACTTTCAACTGCTTCTAATTTTGCCCTATCGTTGTATATTCTTGCCCATGCAGGAAGATAAATATTACCCTTGCTACATAGTACAGCTGCATGAGTTAATACTGCAGGGATATGTTCAAAGCCACTCCTCCAAACAACCATGGAAGAATTTCTTTTCGAAACTGAAAACTCATAGGTGATACTGTTTTTATTTTTAGAAACATATCCACCAAAAATTTCAATAGTATCGCCTATATTAACAAATGAGCACGCAGTTGACCATTCATTATAAAGTGAAATATCAAAATAAATAATTTGGTTGTGATTATCTGACAAAGTTTTCGTTACAGATGATATTTTATAAAGTCTATTGCTATTTGTTAATTGGGCAATTATTTTTAAATACTCAGATTGACTAGATTTTAAATTCAAGTTAATATTTTCATTTTTGGGAACATTAAGCACATTTATTACTGAAACGAGGTAACCATTAGATGAGAAAACAGAACTTGAGGTCGTTCTATTTCTAGTTTTAGCTCCCTTGACCATGCATAAAATTATTTATTAAAATAAGAATAAAACGCGTTTACAAATAAAGAAAAAAAAAAAATGATTTACAAGCAAAAAAAATTAGCGCTTGTAATTTGTAATTGAAAATCTAGTTAAAAAAACCGAACTTTTTTAGTAATTTTTTTTGACCTTCTATTTCTCCTAAGAAGTTTTTGTAGTCTTCTGCCATATTGAGCATCGTTAACAGGCGGAATCTCGGTTAGACCTCTTCTATAAATATTGGAAACAATATCTTTAGAAAGTGACTTATTTTCTATGTGTAACTTTCTTAATGACCCATTACTTGATTGGATATCCACTTTGGATAATGTTCTAATTGGAATTTCCTTATAGGTATTCCTGCCTATTTTAATTTTTGATAATATTCCCAGCCTTTTCGCAGAATCTATCTGTTCCCTAAGAATTGATAAATAAATCTTTCTGCTTTCCAAATGGCAATCAAATCTATCGATGTCTTGAATTATTATATCTAAAAAAGTAAAATAAATTAAAGAAAATCGATGATTTAACTTACCTATATTTTGAATATCTTTATTTAATTTCTTAATTATTGTTTTTTCTTCTTTAAGAACTAATTCTTTTTTTCTTCGAATTTCCTTGTTAATTTCTGACCTTTTTTTCCTAATACCGTTATTTCTTCTTTGAGTATACGAAATATTATCTTCATCTTGAGTATCTTTAATTAATTCTAAATTATCAATAGAACCAAGCTTTAGAATTTTACCTTTCAGTAGAGAATTTACCAAGTAATATTTCTGTGTTTCGGTAAGATTTAAAACCTCACTAGGTTCATAGTAATTTGAAATAAATGAATTAACTAAAGAAGTAGAAAGGTTATTGCTATTTTTACTAAGAGTGCTTGCATTTAAAACAGAAAATGATTTGAATAAGACATCTTGCCTATCAGATTCGAGTGGATTTATTGATTGCCCAGAATGAGGTAATTGAATAGAAGGTCCTTTACTCTTTAAAAGTTTACTTGGATAATTCATACTACTTTTTATAATATCCAAATCAGGAATCGAGTCTCCCCAAATATCGAGTTCATCTTTATTAACGCTACAAATTTTTCTAAAGGAACGCTTCTGCAAACTGCTTTTAGCATTTTTCTTGTTCAAAGGCTCTTTATTATTAACTTTTTGAATAGTATGATTGAAGTTCTTTCCCTGATGATTCAAGTTGTTACATAAATCTAAAGGTATTTCATTATCGAAAGTAAATAATTTGCCAGAACTTAAAGTATCGTCAATATTCTTTCCAATTAGTTCTCTTTCGCAAACATCAATGTCATCTCCCAACGCAATTTTCTTGAATTTCTTTTTGGTTTGCACCATTATTATTAAGTAGAGAAGAATAAATAATATTGGCGCTTTTAGAGCAAAAACGGAGATTATCAAAAAAAAAAAAAATACCGACTTGTATTAGCAAATTTCACGTAAAGAAATTCTAAAACATTTGACTGATTACTCTAAGAGTATGCAAAATATTGTCGAATATATCATTAAGAATTTTTTTACACTTATTTAACACACATAAAGATACTTTTTAGATATTTTTTTATTTAAGTAAATTTTCATTCGTATTCAAACTATTTCGTCCATTTTTTGTCCTTTTCTTATTTTATGTAATATTTATCAAAAAATTATTTAATATTTGCGAGCAAACAGTTTGCGGGGAACGTGGCAGTCAAAAAAATTATTAACTTGAAATGTCCGTATCGCTCAAAAATAATGACGAATCCATATTTCAAGATAACCAAAGGAGGAACTTGAATGTTATGATAAAAATAATTAAGAATAAGATACTTAATAAATCAAACCAAATTATCGCTAGACGAAATAATGCAAACAATTATACATCTTCAATTAAAATTAATGAAATATCCTTATATGAAAATTCAGCAATAAAAGACGATAAGTACTCTCATCTAAGTGTTGTTCCAGTAAAAAATAGGTTTAAATCATTCTCAATGAAAAATGAATTTGAGAATAACGAAATTAGTCTAAAGGGCACGTCAAATCATACCAAACAAAAAAAAAACTTCTTTAAACGAAAAAAATCAGAAGAAATATCGAATATTCATGAAAAAAAACTAACATTTAAAGACTTACTTGAGCAGATAGAATCTGCTCGTAATATGGGTGAAGAGAGGATAAATCGAGCAAATAAATATTACAATAAACTAATGAGCTATGTAAAATATCATGCAATTGATGAAGTAGTAGAGTTTATTTTAAACTTTTTGAGTAGAGAAGAAATATCTTTACTAATTAATTATAACTTTGAGCATGTCTTTTTCAGCAATTCCCAAGAAACATGTTTGTTCGAAGTCTATCTTCAAACAAGATCTAAAATATCCAATAAAATTATTGATCAAGAAGATAATTTGTTTAAATTTGAAGAAATTTTGGATAAAAAATATTCTGAAAATGAAGAATCGGAAGAAAATTTTAGTGGGTATTTTATTGATGCATTCTCAAATTTAAAAGTGCAAGATGAAGATCTGGATGGATTTCTAAATTCCATTGGAACAAGCAATTTATTTATTGAATTTTCAATTGAATATTTGGTTTCCAGAACTTGTAATGTGTCACTTGAAATAAACAAAACGGTAGTTGACTGTATTAAAAAAGAAATAATAGATATAAATACTGGAATGTACAAAGGGGTGAATAGAGAATTATTTAATTAGTATAATTAATCTCAGTACTTGTTTCTAATACAATTTGAATTCTTTTGTAAATAATGTAATAGACCTGGATTTCTGATACTCAATAAATTTGAAATTTCCAAGAATCTCCCTTCCATTAACGCAACTTTACTTTTCATAAAGGAATATCTAAATGAAATCGAGTTCCTTATAACTTCTTCTGAAGCTTGCTGAAAATCAATAGAAAGTAATTCTAAAAATTTATATTCCATGATTTGAAGAAAAGTTAATTTTCCACTTCCATCAACTCTTAGACAAAATTTAACGAAACACCCCAATTGATCCTTAATGACATTATTTACTATTCTGCAAAATGTTTCTGTAAAATCGTTGTAGTCGCATACTAGATTTTGCACAATTTTCAATTCATTGAAATCAGAAGGCGAAAAATCGCGTGTATAAAAGAGAAAAAGGTCATTGTCGCATGTTATTTCGAATCTGATTATATCAGGATGTGACCTTGCTCCCTTTATCATTACTCTGAAATTAATGTTTTCTGTAGTTCCAATTTCTTCTGCATCATCTGAATCTATTAATCTGATTTCAACTGGGCAAGTTCTTCTAAATACTACGCTAAAACCGCCAGACAATATTGGGTCAGCTTTCTCTAAATCCGAATAATCAAAACTATCTAAAAATATCCTTTCCTGACAAATCTTCTTATCTTTATCGATCATCTTTAAATTAGAGCCTTATTTCTTAAATAATTATCAAATTCATAGTAACATGGTCTTTTTAAATTACTTTGTTAAAGGCTTAACAAATTTTGTTATATGAATTAATAAATAAATCCTGCTTTTTTCTTTTTTTTACAACAATTAAGTTTAAATCTGGTCTTTATTAATGAATTAAATAAAATTGAAAAAAATTTTTTTTTTCGAGCATGTTAATTTAGAAAAATTATGTATTTGCACGCCAATGCGAAAAAATTGTATGTATAGTTTAGCACACAAAGTGATTTCAATCATTTTCTAAAAAATGAATAAAAGCGAAATAAAAATTTTATGTACAGGGGGAACAGGCTATATTGGTAGCCATACAGTAATATCTCTTGTTGAAGAAGGTTATACTGTTCACATATTAGATAATCTTTCAAATTCAGATCCTGAGGTTATTAACAGAATCGAAAAGATTACCCAAGTTAAAGTCCCCTTTTTTGAAATTGACATAAGAGATAAAGAAAAGATGTTAAACTTGTTTTCCAAGGAGAGATACAATGCTGTAATTCACTTTGCAGGACTTAAGGCTGTTGGAGTTTCAGTTTCCAAACCATTAGAATACTATGAAAATAATGTTGTTGGAACAATCAGATTATTAGAGGTAATGAGAGAAGTTAATTGCAAAATATTAGTATTTTCTTCAAGTGCAACCGTTTATTTGCCAAAATCCACACCACTTCTGGAAACTGATCCATTAGGGGCATCAAACCCTTATGGACAAACAAAATATATGATAGAATTAATGATGAAAGATGTATACAATGCATCTGAAGGTACAAAATTTTCAATACTAAGATACTTCAACCCTGTTGGTTGCCACCAATCGTCCTTAATAGGTGAAGACCCAGAAGAGCCAAATAACTTACTTCCATATATACAACTTGTTTCTATTGGAAGAAAAGAAAAACTTTTTGTATTTGGAAATGATTGGCCAACCAGAGATGGAACAGGGATAAGAGATTATATTCATGTAACTGACCTAGCAAATGGGCATGTTAAAGCTTTAGAAAAATTATTGAATTTAAGTGATGCAGACAAAACCTTGGATATTTATAATCTAGGTTGTGGAACTGGGGTTTCTGTACTTGAAATGGTTAAAAATTTTGAAAACGCTAGCGGAAAACAAATCCCTTACGAAATAATAAATAGGCGTCCCGGAGATTTGGCAAGTGTAGTTGCCGATCCGTCAAAAGCGGAAAAAGAGTTAGGGTGGAAAGCAGAAAAAAGTATTTTCGATGCATGTAAATCTGCATATGATTGGCAATTTAACAATCCAAATGGATATTCAAAAAATTGACGAGCATTAATCATAGTTTGTTATTATCTAAATTATTGGTATTTTTAATTTTGATTAAACTGGAATTTTAACGCTATTTTAGTGCATTGTTAACATTTCTATTGTTTTTTTTTTGCAAAATTCCTCTGGCGCAAAACCTTTCTGATTACTTTGAAATGTCTCTTTTTTTTTATCTGTACTTAATTATTTTGAATATGAGAGTGAAGCCAAATGTTAGTCTCCACTTGGTCGCACATAGAGGTGCATCTTATTTTATTCCAGAAGAGTCTTTAGCTGCATATTCCCTAGCAGCGAGACATGGAGTGAATTATATTGAATGTGATATTGTATCAACTAAAGACGGAGTATTGATTTTGAGACATAGTCCAAACCTATCTGAGTCCACAAATATTGATGATTTTATCGAATTTAGTCACCTCAGGAAAACAGAAATTTTATATGATAGCAATAGTAATGATGCAATCACAGGTATATTTTCATGGGATTTAACCTACGAAGAGGTCAAAAAAATCAAGTGTACACATGAAAAGAAATATAAAAATAGGAGCCCAGACCTAAATGGAATATATGATATACTTACACTAGACGAGTTTCTAAAATTTAGTATTTCTGGGTTTGATGGTCATCGTCCAGGATTATATATTGAGATTAAATACCCCACAATGCATGAGAAAAAAGGTATTACCAACATCTCTGACAAGTTATTGGATACATTGGACAGATTTGGGCTTAACAAAAAAGCTAAACCTGTGTATATTCAGAGTTTTGAACCATCCAATTTAGAATATATACGAAGCAAGAGTGAACTTAATTTGGTACAACTTTTAACGAGGGATGACAAAAACAGTTTCGTATATGCAGTTAATGATGCAGAAGACGACGAGAAAATGAAATACGTAACTTGTGATATGGAGTACATTTCTAAGTTTGCAAATGTTGTATCTCCCTATAAAGAGGACTTGATTGAGTATACTAATACTACGGACAATTCTTTACCTACCTCAAGCCATTTTGTTTCCAAAGCCCACGAACTTGGTTTAATAGTTGTGCCTTATACATTTAGACCAGAATCAATATTGCCGTACTTCAAAAATATTTATGAAGAATACGACTATTTTATCAGAATACTAAAAACTGATGGCGTTTTTACTGATGATAGTCAAAGTATTATAAATTATATAAACCATACTGACACGCGACTTTATGAGTAAAGTCCCATTCAATCAAAATATATTTGGTAAATCTGTGAATTCTATTTTTTGATCCCTATGAATCCAATATTTGTGATTAAATTTCCAATTAAATCTTCCTGTTGAATCATCAAATTCTTTAAAGAACCATTTTGGGCAATAGTCGGCTTCCCCATTTAATCTTTTTTTTGCGCTTGCTCTTTGTTTCTCCTCGAGTCTTCTTTTCTCTTTAACAGCCCACTCAATATGCCCATTTTCATATGCTCTTTGGTCAGGTCTGTACCTAGAGTCTGTACATGGCATAGTCACTCCGGGCGTGTTAATGTCGTATTGTGGTGAAATTTCATTGAGTTCAAACGTCATTTCAGCAAATCCAAAGTATTTTTCGCTTTGGAAAGGTTTAGTTTCGGCGATCCATGCTATCTTACGACTTGAAGGAATGGATTCAATTTTGTCCCAAATAGATAATAAGTACAGGGAACTTGTAGGGATTGTATAAGAACATGTTTCAGCTGATTCTCCACAAAATTTATAATTTTCTTTTTGCTTATTTATCTTCTCTAAATCCAAATTTGATTTAATAGAAAAATTTTCCTTATAATCAAATTTACAAGATTCATACCAAATCTTACTGTCCCATTTCCCCCCAATTTTATAAATTGGGTTGCCATACTTGTCAAAAACGAATCCTTTAATATTGAACAAATCATTACTAAACCATCCGCCCTTCTGATATTCTATCAATGAAAATTCCGAAGTTTTTCGATTTATGATTGCGCTAATTCCCACAATTTCTATCCAAAGTTTACCAAATATCACATTATGAATGAGTAATTTTGGCCTATTGAATGTGTAATAGTCACCCTTCTCATTCAACACTATATTAACGTTTCCTAAAACAGTGAGCTCTAGACTTTGGCCCGTAAAACGAGATTTATTTCCAACTTGGCCCCAAGCAGAATACAAAGGATTAATGTTATGACCAATTTTCGGAACTTCATTATTAACGTTCATTGGATGGTGTTCAACATAAAATGCGGTAGTTGGTGGATGATGGCCTACTTGTTCTGCAATGAACCTAAAGCCACGATGAGAAAGTTCGAAAGTTTCGCCAAGTAACGGGTTAAATGGTTTAAATATCCTCCCAATTGACGATACATAAGGAGTAATAGAAAATATTGTTATTTCTCGAAGACGATCAATACTTGAGCTGTAAAGAGACGCGTTCTCTAATATTGACGAGTACCTGAAATCTTCTGCAAGCCTTTGTAATAATGATGTTGGCTCATTGAACTGAATTGGAATGGTTATGCGTGAAATATCCTTAGTTATAGATTCTTTAATGGACGCCCATAGATTGAAACGTGGTTTTTGTTGCATGAAAGGCAATGCCACACGATATTTGTACGGATTTTTTCTCCAAAAACAGCAAGAACAATCATTCCTAGCTGGAATTAAATGAGAAGTATTCAAAATTTGGTTGGACTCAACATCGTTTTCAAAATCAGAAAAAGCGTCGTGAAATATTTCCTCCGTAGATTCAAAGTTAAGGAAATCATTATTCTTTTTATTATTAATTTTTCCAAAATTTTCTTCTGCATTTATCAAACTGAATAGCGATGAATAAATATCACTTTCATGAAATTTTACTAAATTTATATTGCATGTTTTCTCGAAAACTGTATCAATTAATTTGTCAAAATACTTTGAAATTTTATTTTTACTAGACTTAACTTTCTTTTCAGAAAGTTCGTCTAAAACTAAATTTCTTGTTTTTATTAGTTCGTATAGTAAATTTGTTAGAAATGGAATGTTGGCATTATTTAGTGAATCCTTATATGAAACAGAGGAATTACTGGAATTTATTTGGTTAAAAAACAACTTTTTCTCAATTAATTTTGTGTTCATCGAGTAAATCAAAGAATTTATCCAAACAAGTTTTGATTCAAGTGAACAAGTCTTCAAATGTAAGTCATTATTTGAATCATTTGGGTACCTAAGTGAAATTCGGTTACATTTGCTTGAATATATATCAATATAACAAGATTTGTTTGGGATGTTAATTTTCCTGATTTTTGAACCTTTTATGTAACATAAAACTCCAGGGTATAATCTAAAATATCTTGGTTTCCAGGTGTTTACAACATTGGTCCATTTGTGTAGCCAGCCTTCAATTATTGGTTGCTCATGCTCGACTAAATACTCTTTATTTGTAATTTTGGATGCTTGAGAAACAATATTTTTATTTTCTTGAATGGATGTTTTTGAGTTAATTATTCTAGATAGATTAATAGTTGAACACGGTTGATTTTTCCTTCTAGAGGTTGAATTATTTGTTTTTCCAAACTCCTCAGATATACTAGATTGTATGCTCAAAAATTCAGGAACATTATTCATCATTTCCAAATCATAGGATGAATTTTCGAGTATATCATTTATTATTTTCGCCTTTTCATTAACTAGCATTATTTGGCATGTTAGTTAAGTATTATTTTATAAAAATTTTGCTTCAATCCCCCCAAATCTAAGTATTAAAACCGAGGTGAGGGGGCTGAATAATAAAATTTTTGAATAGTAAATACTCCATTAAAATAGAATAACTCTAGTAATTATCAATATTTATGGAAAGTCTGGGCATATATTTTCGAAATAATCAAACGCTCTTGGGAGCACCCAAAAAAACGCTCCCGGACGGAATCGAACCGTCGACCCTTCGGTTAACAGCCGAATGCTATAACCGACTAAGCCACGGAAGCTCACGTTTATCAGTCCAGTGTTCAGTGTCTAGAGAGTTTGAAATATTTTTTTCTAAGTAACATTCTTAAGTAAAGCTTTCTAGAAAATTTACTTATACCACAGTTTTTAATAAGTTTATACCTAATTTTTGGCTTATTGATAAAATTTTGATTTATAGGTTGCTCTTTCTTTTTTTCCTCGATTTTCTCATTTTTTGCTTCTTTAAATTTGGAATAGGGAATAACACAATTTCTTAAAAACTCAAAATTATTGCCGTTCCTCTGCATGCCACAACTTGATTTTAGCTTTGACAGCTCAAGAAAAATACATTTTTCAACTACAAGTTTAATCATGTTATTTTTTTCATTTACAAAAGTTTTATTTTCCATTTTTTTATTCATTCCATTTTTCCGTTTTTTAGAAATATGATTGAAAGTTAGCAAAGAAATATTTAAATAACGAATACTATCTGTTCTGTTTGAAAGTTGATAAATTTCGCTCTTTATTTCTGATCTTCTGTCCTTAGTTGGTATATTAATCCCAATTATATTACAATACTTAGAAATATTCTTTTGAAAAGGTTTGAAAAAAGGAACTGATAAAGATAAGTAACTGGTTGATACCCTAGTATTTAAAATAGATATTATACCATCCCCAAATTGAGGTAGCTGAGCGGTACATGACCCTGTGATTACATCCCAAATTCTTACCCCATCAGTTGCAGACGAAAAAAGTCTACCTTTGGAGTAAATACAAGTTTTAACAGACCCAGAGTGGCCAAGCAACTTGAAAACATTGTTAATATTTACCTTAGATATTTCATCATGATATATTTTATAAATTGTTCCATTTCCACCCCCAACGAAAAGTAATTTACCACATTCTGAGGATGTACATGAGTGTAACTGTGTCGAAAAATTTAAGCTTGCTTGTGGTTTTTCAGACTTAAATGTAAGAAAATTTAATGAAAAGTCTCCTCCAACTGAAATAATAGATTGATTTAAGAAATTACTAGACAAATTTAACGTGAAGAAATCATTTATTGAAGCTGAGTGAACATTCCATTTAATTATTGGTTTTGGAAAAACCGAAGAATTGTTACTTTCAAGCAATTCACTGACCAGAAATGCCTGTATATAACAATCGTCACTACAACTAACTAGTACTGAATTACTTTGTATCAACCTCATTTTATTAATTGGCTTGTAGTGAGGAAGCCAACAATTTAACAATTGCCCAGTAGTGACGACCCATATGTATATGGTTCCTGAAAGGCCACCAGCATAAACAACACCACCATCGTCTTGGAATTCACAGCATTTAATTATTTCAGGAAGTGAAACTCTATAAATAGGCTCACTTTTATTATTCCATATGTGTAAAATTGGTTTATTTGCTTGAAACCCAGCAAAATATCTTGTAGAATTACCTATATATGAAACACTAAACTTTGATGCATTACAGTCCTTGTATGCTTGAGATGCAATCCCAGTATTACTATCCAAGGAATACACTCCATTACAATTCGAAACAAGAGTAATTTTTTCCATTGAAACCTAATACTAAAAGTCAACAAATAACCAGACAACAGCGCGCAAATATAAGTGACAGAAAAAACATTTAAGCGATTCAAAGAAAAAATATTGTAGGATACTATCAGCCTCCAAAAATCAGCAATTCATTTCAGAGTTCCTATTGTATTCTTTTTAATATATGCACAAACATGGACGGTAACAACAATTAATGCTGATACTGTGGCATTGTGCAATGGAAACTATAACTTCAGAATGCGCAATATGTTTCATTGTACAGAATATTGTACTCAATTGAAACACGGATAAAGCGAATCATCATCAACAGAAATATATCTACTTACAAAAATAAATATATAAATAGTTGCATATTAATAAAAGAAAGCAACTTTATACGGACGAGCGTCTTTTGGGCGGTATAAGCCAAATATTAATGCCGCGATAAACGCTACCTGCCGTGCGGAATATTATTGCATGTTCAATTGTTCGCAATATAAAGATAATGTTTCGGCCATTGTTAGACTGTAATGGAGAAATTAGCATTAATAGACTGCTTGGTAGCCAGGATCTGTCAGAATATGTGATATCCGTGCGAACCTTTGAGGATGTGGTTAATAAATTGAATATAATCGTTAGCGACAGACTCATGCAATTGCTTCATCAAGTTGATGTGGATATTGCATTAGATACATGCAAGAACGGTTCCTATCTATATAAATACCCACGCTCTTATATCGGTGGCAAACATTTTTCAAGATATAACTTTGAAATAGACTTAGATTCTGGATGTATTAAATGGTATCAAAAAAAAAGAGCTTTAATTTGCTCTAGAAAAGTGGCATTTATTCAGACTTTATATCTGAATGATGTAAACCATATTCTTCCAGGTTCTGATAGTGACTTTTGGAGATCAAAAAAATATACAAGACAAGAAGATATCAATTCTAGTCTCGGGATTGAACTAGTTGTAGTAGGAAAAAGAAATAAAACACTAAGACTTTTGTGCACGAATCATGAGGAATGGAAGTTTTGGATGGTGGGGCTATTAGTGAGTCACGCTCTTGCTCAAAGAGAGAAGTTGGTTTCGAAGAGTAAAGGAACTAAAAAAATAGTTGACGCAAAACACTTTTATACGCACGATTACATTAGACGGCAATGGGAACTTTCAGATTTAGATAACTCCGGTTCAATAAGCTTTTGCGAGTTTATGCGTTTGACAAGAAGACTGCAAATGCCAGTGTCTAAGGATTACACTCATGCCCTTTTTTGTGAATATGACAGCGATAGTAATGGTGCGCTTGATTATAAAGAATTTAGAAATCTATTAACCCAGCTTTTAATACTCCCTGAACTACGTGATTTGTTTGATGAGTATAAGGACTCCGAAACAAACGTTATGAGTGCAAATAAATTTCGTAATTTCTTAATTGATGTTCAAGGTATGGATCCATCTAATTCATTGGAATCGTTAGTTAATGCTGTGCTGAATATGAAAGAACCATTTATTGAAAGAGGTGGTATCACTGAAATTGGATTTAACATTCTTATGTCTTCAGAGTTTAACTCTGCATTTGATCCATTAAAAAGAGATGTTTATCAATCAATGGATGAACCTATATCCCACTACTGGATAGCTTCAAGCCATAATACATATTTAACTGGTGACCAGCTAACTTCAAAATCTGAGATTGGCCAATATATAACCGTATTACTTCAGGGGTGTAGGTGCGTAGAGCTGGATGTTTGGAATGGCCCAGATGGATCACCAATTATTTACCACGGGTATACCTTAACTTCCAAAGTTTATTTTGAAGATGTAATTAGAGCATGCAAAGACTATGCTTTCCAAATATCTCCATATCCGATTATTTTATCACTCGAAATGCATGCGTCTGACAAGCAACGTGAAAAGGTTGCAGAAATAATATTGAATGTATTAGGTGATTCTCTTTATATACCTCCAAATGATGGGAATGATCGCCTTCCCACCCCAAATGAGCTAAAATATAAATTTCTTGTTAAAGCTAAAGTTCCGAAGGAAGATAGTGCTATTTTTAATTTTAGAACTCAAGTTATTGATGAAGAAGATGAAAATGATGATTTAAACCCGGATATATTGGAGACCGAAATTGAAATATCCAATAGTATTGGGGTTGAGAATGAGAAACAAATCTCGTCTCCAAGTCAAATTCCAATTAAGAAAAGGTTATATTCCAGTTTAATTTCTCTTCCAGGAAATGCGATACAACTTTCTAATTTTGAAAATCGTAGAAGAATGAGTATCGGCTCTCTTGTTGAAACAAAATTCCTTCGTTTTGCAAAAGATTCAAGTATGAGTCTTGCGAAGTTCCACCAAGATCACTTGTGTAGAGTTTACCCGTCAGGTAAACGTATTTCAAGCTCAAACTACAATCCTTTAATACCTTGGTCATACGGAGCTCAGATCGTCGCATTGAATTACCAAGCAGTCGGAACTGCTTTATTACTGAATGAAGGGAGATTCAGACAAAATGGTGGGTCAAAGAGTGGTTACGTTTTAAAACCAAAAATGTGCTTAAAAAAATGTTCTGATGGGCGAGTTTTTGACCCTATGAACCCATTGGAAACTTTAGAACTTTTCGATATTCCTCCTGTAAGAATATGTATTCAAATTTTATCAGCACACCAACTTCCTGATAACCTATCACAATTCTCACGTGGAATCGCAAGTCTCATATCCGGTAATAAACTTTCACCGTATATCAATATTTCTGTTTTTGGTGGGCCGAGCGAAGAATTTAAATCATATAGAACTCCCGTAGTCAATAATAATGGTTTCAATCCTAAATGGGAAAATCTGTCTCCATTTACGTTCAATGTTCTTTGTCCAGAAATTTCAATTATTAACTTTGAAGTTAAGTCTTCTGATTCAATACAATCTGAATTCATTGCAGCAGCTTCAATTCCTGTTTCATGTCTCAGACCTGGACTAAGATGGATACAACTATTCGATGCCAATTTTATTGATATTCAATGTTGTGGAATCCTTGCAAATATTTCTATAACAACGGAATTACCAAAAACATATATGCTATCGTCAATTTTAACCGGAAGTAATGGTAGTACATCCACAAGTCTACAGGAAACATTGCAGCAGTTTAGAGGAATTAAATTTTAAGATATCTATTTTCTTGATGAAAGAATTCTCAATTTCTCTCAAAGGCATTAAGTTAATAATTCATGTTATTTAATTGAAATTCAATAATCTACTGATATCAATATTTCGTATACATTTTATATATAATTTCAGTTAAAAATACTGAATTTTTACCAGAAATAATTTTTTGAATATTTTATATTGTGGGCTTATCTGATATACTATTGAATTCTGGATTTGACCCTCCGGTCACAATCATGTGATAAACAGTTATTCCAATTAAAGAAAGTACTAAACCTGCTGTAAAAAACCAAATTGAAGAAATTGTAACAAATGTCTGAGAAGTGTAAAATTTTTAGTTTTTTAAATTAATTTTCAACATACCGTCCACCAAAGTGCAGGAGCAGTGCTTTGACATACTAAAGAAGTATTTACCTAAGCAAATTATAAAATTATTATATTAAGTCTTTAACTTACCCAAACAGTCCCCATTGTGAACCAAAGAAAACTTGCCAAGAACATAATCGATTCACCTATTATGGCAAAACTTCTTTCATATAAGATATTTTTCTGTATTTAAGACAAACTTACTTTTGTCCAAATGTGGATTCTATGATAGCCATTAGCTTAGAGGCAGGATAGGACTGATTAGTCGTGAATGAAGAGTTATTTTATTTAGTATAATTTCTTACCAATAATATCGCACCAACAAGCCATGATTTCAATGGTGTGTCACAAACTTTTCCAAATGAAACTGCGAGCACTCCTGCATAAAGCAAATCTATTGTTATAAAAATAACCAAAGATAATCTTCTTAAGTCACTTTTATGCTTTCTGAAGTTGAATTGAGTTTCGGATGCCATAAATAACCATAAAAATCCAAAGAATAGTTTTAAATGTTTTAATACTAAAAAATTGATTAATAATTACATGTTGCATGTTTAAATTGCATGCTAATTTACACATGCTTTAATTGAAGTTATAACTATATTTATTCTACAATTTGACCGAAATTTTATAATTAAGACGATGTTTAATCTTGGCTTTATTTCTTTTTTCGAATATTTATTTATTTCTTATTTATTGTATAATTTCCATAAGATTTGATTGATTTCATAGCAATATTTTTCTTTAACTAGTTATTTGCGCGTATAATTTTAATTTCTTAGTAATAGGTCAATTTTATTTATATTTATTCGAATTATCAATGCCCAACTTCCAAACACCTATTAGGAACGTCGAATTAAAAGAAAGAAAGAGAATTAGCTATTCTTTAAGTAACAACAGAAAGCAGAATTTGCAAAAGTTAATCAATGAAAGGAGTAATCTTGAAAAAAATGAAGCAATTAACAAATTAGGTGGTGTTTTAAAGGCTACATCTATTGAAAGCCAAATAGTCTGCTTAGAAAGAGGTAAGTTATTTACGCTAATTTATTTATCGTGTACTATTAATATCATCAGATCAATTGGTTGATTTAATATTGGTTGCATGTGCCGATTATCCCGAGTTTTGTAAAAAAGTAAGTTAATTAATATAATAACGATTTCTATCAACAAAAAAAAGGTAAATAAAAAATATTTAGATTCACTGTCATCTATTAAAAATATTCATTAGCTCAATATTTCAACATATTACTAAAGTAATACATAAACTCTTCATAATATACATTTAAAAAAAAAATTCTACCAATGAAATATGATTTTAAGGATTCTATCGATTATTATGTCAAATTTAAAGTAATAGTTTATACTATTTAAGAAGGTTTACCATTAAATCATCGAATAAAAAAACCATTTATAGAATATTTGTGTTGAATAGAACCTAAGAAAGGTTAAAATATTTGTATTCAAATCCTCGTGCTAGTTACTAGTTAAATAAAAAATATTTTGATGAGAAAACATGATATCAATTTGTTGGGTTTAATAGTTTAAACACTACATGCTTTAATGTTAATTGGGTGTGATATCGTAGATTTTGGAAGTTTAGAAGAGAAACACATTGTTAAACATTGTTCATAGGAAATTAAGTGGAATTAATGAAATATTTCTTTCTGAAAATGCTGTTGCATTTATTAATTTCTGAGCTTTATACTTGGTTTTGGTTTTGTGATAATATAAAAAATAAATAGTGAATCTATTTTTTACTGTATTAAATCAACATTTGGTTCTATCGAGTTTTGATTTTTCTAAAATTGACGAATTATTCAAAAGGTATTTTTTGATGATAGAAATTAAAAGACCTTATCCATATATTTTATTTCTGTATTGTTCAGTTTAACATTAACAAGAATTTAAGTTTCAACAACCCAATTCAATTTAATAAAGATTCTCTTTTATTAATGAGTTATAAAAGCCCATATTGTTGTTATTGACTAGTTATTTAACGATGACAAATTTAATATTTTTAGGCTTAAATTTACATAACAACTCCAAAAATCGCTTGAATTAGCGTATTAAGAATGGAATTTTAAAAAATTATGGAAAAAAACATTTCAATAATAAAAGATTGTGATACTATATTAAATATTAATAATATTTAGACCATCCGAGAAGTATATTGGATTATCTAATTAAATCGGTTAAATATATCTATGATTATTTAAGTACAGCTGAAATGTTTCAAGAAATCGGAATTAATTACAAATAATTTTAAAATGGATTCAAATAATTCATTATAAAATACTATACACTATAAAAATCGAAATCTCGATCGCTTTTTTTTACGTGTATCTTCCATCCTTTTTCAAAATCTTTAGGCAGTATAACATATCTGTTTTTCCTAACGGCTTGCATACCTGCCTCCTGTGAAATCGCAGCTATGTCAGCTGCAGATATTTTTTCAGGTCTGGAGACATATTCTTCAAGATCAACTTCTTCACTCAAATTCATCTTTGCCGTAATCGTCTGGAATATTAGTCTCCTTTGTCTTCTATCGGGCAGTGGGAATTCTATTTTTCGATCAAGTCTCCCTGGTCTCAGTAGTGCAGGATCAAGCGTGTCTGCTCTGTTAGTTGCCATAATAACTTTTACATTTGTCGTTTGGTCGAACCCATCCATTTGGTTCAATAGCTCGAGCAATATACGTTGAACTTCCCTGTCTGCTCCAGTTTGGGCATCAAAACGTTTAGTTGCAATTGAATCAACTTCATCAATAAACACAATTGCTGGAGAGTTTTCTCTTGCTAATCGAAATACATCGCGCACCATTCTTGGGCCTTCTCCCAAATATTTCTGTACAAATTCAGATCCAACTACTCTAATAAACGTGGCTGTTGTATGATTGGCAACAGCCTTGGCCAACATCGTTTTGCCTGTGCCAGGAGGCCCGTATAAAAGCACTCCAGTTGGAGGATCAATACCTATTTGTTGATATAATTCTGGGCACACGAGAGGCAATTCAACAGCTTCTCGTACTTCCTGCTTTTGAATATCCATCCCTCCAATATCAGAATATGTTACATCAGGTTTTTCTTGCATTTGAAGCATTTGAATACTAGAATCTGCCTCTGGAGGAAGAATATCCACTATTGCATGACTATGCCTATGAAGTGCAACTGATGCAGGTGGCTTCAAGTCTTCTCTATTAATTGTACTAAGAACTCTTACATAGTAATTCGAGCCTGCTGTTGAAGAAACAATCCCATATTTAGAGTCAATCATTTCTAGAAACTGCCCAATAACGAGCGGAACTGATTGAATACGCTTGATCTCCTCTTTTGCACGTTGGAATTCGCGTTTCAAACCTTTCTGTTCATCTTTGATATAATCTTCCTGTATATTCAAAAACTCGAGCTCTTCCTCTAGTTCTTTGAGGGTTCCATACAAACATTTCTCACAATCTACATTGTCAAAAACAATTTTTTGAGACTCCATCAGAGAGCATGCCATTTTTTTACAATAATAACGAGTTGTTATGAAAAAAACATAAGAGAAAAAACAAACCGCTCGTAATGTGGGTTCAGCGGTTCCAAGGATTGAAGTAATTTGTGATTAAAGCAGAATTTCACTCAGGCCGCAATAGATATCATTCTAAACATTTTGTAAAATTTACAGTTAAATGCGCGAATTATGCTATTTTCCAGGTTTTATTAATTAGTGCTTATTACTAGACAAATAAAACCTAACTTATAATCTGAAAATTTTCATTAAAAAAAAAAGCATTTCGCTCAAATATTCCTCACTAAATACACAAAATTTGTCAAATTTGCTCATTAAGATTTTACAAAATTTTAACTCATAACTCAAACGAATATTACTCTTCAATATTAAATAGTTTAAATACGGTCTTTTTGTGTTTATTGTCTATTTTGGCAGAATGAGTATAATTAGCAACTTGATAAATCTGTTAGGATTCAGAGCCCGAAATTATTATTAAAGATTAAGGTCGGTGGAAGATGGTTTGCTTAGACAATACAATTTTATGTGTTTTTTATTGAGTTTGTGCTGTATTTCTATAATTCTGAAAAATTCCTTTCTTAACTTCATAGATAGTATTTTTAACCGTGAAGTATAACCACGATAATATCTCTGTATTATTGTTGCAGATCTTTGCTCCATAATGATCTCAAAATCTGTTCATTGTTACAACTGAAAGTGTGGTTATTACAAAAATTTGTGTTTTTGTCGGTAAATAAAATACTAAATAACTTCCTTGCAAATTTTTACATCGAGACTTGAAAGAAAATTGTTAATAAACAATTCTTCAATTTCTAATTCTTCAGTAACTGCTATTCTTAAATACCTTTTGATAGCCACGATCATATTTGCCAACCGTGTAAAAAGTGAATAGATAATGAAAAATACCCCATAATTGGTTAATATTGAACTAAGAGTATTTATACACTTACTTGTGACAATGTTTCCCGAACTTCTTGATATCAGTGTAATCTTGCTGCAATCTTCATTTCCTTTGGTATACCAGAAGTTTTGGTTTTGTATGTAAAAAACTAAATCGAAGGTATTTAGCTTACTTTTATACAAATCCTTATAACAACAGTTGCATAAAACCATATAACTTTTATCAAATTGAAAAAAATATCTAGCAAGAAATATCTCAGGAAGGCCGGGATATTTTACAGTAACTATGTCTTTACTTACAAAGTAAAGCATGTTTTGTATGTTTGCAGTATATGAGTTACTTTCAAGTTTTGAATTGAGTTCCATAATATTCTCTCCAATATTCTTTAATAAGCTTAGTAAAATGCCGGGAGAGACCCCAATAAACATGCGTGCTATTGAATTTGTTCGTGTGGAATTTAAAGAATATTGATTTTGGTTTTTTTTAATAAGAATTTCAATGAATGGAAAAATAGGATTTTCTTCATTTTCAACCTTAAACATCTTGTTATAATTCAATTCTATTCGACCACAGTTGCTCTTATGCTTCAAGTGTTTATATAAATTGATTATAGCTTTCGTCAGACGATCACATTTTGAAAAAAAAGTGCTATTACACGCTTTCTTTTTAATAACCCAGCATCTCCCCCCATCCCCACCAAAATTATAAGTCCCCCGGTAATTTGTTAAATTTTTAAATTTAATGAAAAAACACGGGAATTAGCTGCCTAGGATTCAAATATTACAAAACACATTTACAATCATTTTTTAAATAAACATATTCTATAAAACTGGAATTAAAATTGGCTAGGGAATATCTATTTGTTAAAAATTAAGGCGGGAACTAAATAGATTTAAAATCTATGTCGATTATGACATTGGATTTAATAAAATAAGAAAAAAAATGAATATTAGAATAATAATATTCCGAGTTCTGTTAATACTAAATGTTGTTTCATATACATATTCAGAAAGGAAAAAACAACTAATGTCCGATTCTGAAATCATTATTTCTATTGATGAAAATATTTCTCTTTTATTAAAATTTGCAAGACTGATTTCAATTAAAAAAAGTGAGCAAGCAAGAAAGAAATGTACGATCGCCTTGAAAAATTTAAAAACTTTGAATTCTGCAACAGAAAACGGAAATGTAAAGATCAATCCTTTAACAAACATCGCTCTAAATGGTTTGATTTGGCATTCAGATCCTTGTAACGATCCTAATCACATTGTTAAACATATTGAGTTATATAATCTTATTAAATTTAGCAACCTATTTAGTCAAATATCGAATCTTAAGCAAGATTTAAATAATAATAAACAAATCAATGTGAGCGTTTTGACTACTAAATCTTCTTTTCCTCAATATGAAAAAAGATTTAAAAACACTGTATTTAGAAGTCACATCATTTCAAAACCGTTTATTAAACATAAAACTTCAACTAAAGCGATATCACAAGAAATACAATCAAGAATGGACTCTTTAGCTGTAAATAAAAATGATAGCCATAATGCAGTCAATTCGACTCCGAATGCCACAAGTATCCTTGATGCATGCGAAACTACAACTTCTCACAGTCAAAACAATACTAATAATGTTGTTCAGTCGGGAAAAGAGAGTATAGCTAGGGAACTTCAGGAATTGGCAAGAATGAAATCCGTTTCTAGTAAATCAGCATCCGGGTTTTCTGAATCTCTCAGCAGAATTCTGTCGGAACGGGGTGCTTCATAAAACTGAATTTATTTAATTTATTATTTAGTACATGTACTGAATTATTCTACTGCCAATTTATTATTTTAAGAAATTTCTGAAATTAATTGGTTGGCGGCATATTGCTCAGTGTTTAAATCTATAATTGTAATTTTCATCAAATTTTTTATTCACATAAATATAAATGTAATGATCTTTCGCTTATTATTATTATTATCATTATTCTTAATCTTACTTACTACACATTTCATTCAGTGTGAAGATTTAGAACATTCCAAAAATGAATTATTTAGGACGGAATTCGTGAATAATAATGAATCTAAAAAATATAACTTGGTAAATACAAGTAGTTTATCAAATACTTGGAAAACTACTAAAGAAGCCATAGCTAATAATGTTAGTAAAATGTTTAGCTTCCAGATCTTAAATCTTGATCAAGTAATCTCTGCTAGAGAATTAATGGACTATGTAACTACTGGTATTAGTTGTGTGCCTAATTTAAGTTTGCAAAGACTAACATATGAAACAGTTTTTAATTCAGGTATTCAAAAGTTAGAAAGATCTCTTAACTTGAATTCTCACCATCTTTCAATAGGTGAAAGATTAATAATGCAAAGCAGTAAACAATCTTTTAGTCTAAGTAAGATAAAGAATAAAAACGACAAAGGTAATTTATCTCGTATTTTTGTAACACAACATCAAACTAACAATGACCTAAAATGTGCTTTAAAAGAGTCAATAACAAATGTTGAAAAAAAAATTGAAAAAGCTAGAGTAAATGAACCACGAAAAAGTCCCATGGAGGGTGAATTGAAGGATATAGAAATAATTAAAAGTAAGAGAAAGATCATGAGTGGAGATGATGTCCTGGAAAAAGTAATAAATGACGCTAGAAGACTGAAATTAACTGAAATGAGAAAATCAAATTTAAATTCAGTTGATCTGATCGTTCCTGTACCACCAAATCTAGATGAAAACACAAGCTTTAATAGCATTAATAATTTAGATATACCCAATGATCATGAAAATAATAGTGCCGATTCACAAAACTTATTTCGACATTTGTCTATCCCCGAATTATTTGAAGGCTCTAATGGAAGCGTTGAATCTAAAAAAAGAAATAGAAGATTACCACCAGGAGCAGAGAAAGAGTTAGAAGAATTTTTTGCTAGACAATCTAAAAATATTTCGGATGACATTCATTCTAAGGCAATTATTGAACGTAGGACTAAGCTTTCGAAAGTAAGTGAATGTAACGAATCAAGGAGCGGTAACCCCTATAGACCGTTGGAATGATTCAAAAATAAAATGCTATTTCTTGATGATAAAAACCACACAATCATCTTAAATCATCAAATCAATTGTAAAATATTGAATCGATTCAATATTATTTAATTGCAAATACATGAACTAGCAATTCTGATGACAACTAAAAACAACATTAGCTAAATAATAAAGGGATTACTATTAATGAATTTTAAAGAAACTAATTTCGTTTAACGTTCGATTTATTTAGAGATAAAAACTATTTTGGAATTCTTGATAAAACTATGTTTAAAGAACATTTAAGAGATTTGAGTCGAAATTTTTAAACTACTTGTATTTTTTAAAAATGCTTGTAGCTTGATTGTAAACCGGTTCATTGATTCCATAAACAATTTAATTTGTTTTATTTAATATTAAAATATTTGAATAATTATTACTCGAAGTTGAGTTTTCAGAAAAATTTGTTTCGTTTATTAAATTTTGAACAAAATAGAATGATTTGCCTCGACTAGTATTGTTGAGAATTCGTTCGTACGTTTTATTTTGAGATGCGTCCACTTCTTCAGGAAAAAACAATAATTTTTTTCTAATTTTTTTAGGCTTAGCTTCCTTAATGTTGGATTCGATCTCTTCATTAGATGCACTCTGTAGATGCTCATATCCTAAGTGTTTAATATAGCTATATTTCATTCCAGAATTTGAATTCTTTTCGGTTGAATAAAAAGATTTAAAGACCCTTAAAAGTGGATTAAAAAAACCAATAGAACTCATAATTATGTTTCCAATTGGGCTGAATGCATCTGCTGCTGCAAGAATTATGAAAAAAACAAGTATAGACATGCGCATTTTATAAGCATCATACTAATAAGAAATAATTTGGAAGGAAGTATTTTATGCACAAGTTAAATATCTTTCAAGAACAAATAAGTGGAGATAAATTCTTGTTATATTAGAAGTTGATTATTTTTGTCCAATATTATTCTTCTCTTTATTTTGAATAACTATCAAAAGAATTTTTATATTAATCTTAAACAAAAATTATATTCTGTCGAAGAAAGTTAATATGTTGAAATTCCTCTAAGACGAAATTTAGAGAAAAAGCCGTTGATAAAACACCAATTAAAATTTTTATTGTTAGTGATTTTGTTCCATTCACATTTTATCTAACAGAGAGTCAGTACAAAAATAATTGATTATCAAAACTTAATTAATTTTTTCAAATTAATTTTATGTTTTATTGGTTTTTTTTTTTCAAAACTTGACGCTTTAATTGTGCACTTTTTTTTCATTCTAATATGCTCGAATTTTATATTGTGAAAAATTGATGCTTATATATATTCTTGTTGATAGCTCACATAAAATGATTTAGTATTATCAAATTATATTAATGAAAAAGTGTTTTCAATTATTTCACTTATAAATTCACTAAATATCGATTAGTGTTATAAAACATAATTTATTATATTATTGGAGGAAAATTTATTGTAAAAAAAGTATGAAATATTTTATTATTTAATTAAACCCGTTTTAAATTACATAGTCCTAAGGTTCTATTTGGTCGAAAAAGATTCCAAAGAGAAATCTCTTGAAGTAATGGTTCTTATCTCACCACCAATTATTAGAGGATCTCTCATATCCGCCTTAAATCTTAGGTATTCTACAATTTCAAAAGTAAATAGTGCAAATACTAAAAACGAAAAAATTACAGCGAAGGTCAGAAATCCCCACATCACAGTGTTTAGTGTCGAAACAGAACAATTAATAACTGCATATTGTACGTTGTCGCCATCAACTTTAAGCTCAGAAGCATTAGTAATATTAAGCTGAAAATGTTTATTTGGAGTATTATAAACCAATGCAAAAGAATTAAAAACCGACAAAAAAGTTGCAGAATAACCAGTAATACATATTTGTTGACAAGAACTCAGATTATAAAGTGGAGTTAAACACTTTTGGAGTCCAAGAGGTTGAAACTCTTTTATTTTGTAGTCTTTTCCAAGTATTTGCACTGTGTCTTCATCGATTAATTTAGGTACATCAATGGGAGTATTTGTAATAATTGGATATTTTCCTTCGGGATCGGCCATATTTGTAATGTATTCATTGGGATTTGATGTGTTATAAATAGATGAAACTACTATGTTTTTGTCAAGTCGGTATACATCGATTAGAAATATTTCCGGATTTTGTAAATCTGAATAAATACCATTGATACAAGAAAAAATAAAGAGAAATAAAGAAAATCTAAGCCAAACAAAGTACATTCAAGTTTCAAATAATATTATTTCATTTTTCTTAATTGCGCAATATACACACAGCACAAATATTCACACAAAATGGGAAATAGTACTTTACTAAAAAAAATTATAAATATTAGGAAACAATCCTTCTTTAGTCCATTTAACAAAATAAATGCAACATTATCAATAGATCTATGAATTCTTATTTGTCTAATATAATGCAACATATTAGAGATAAATAATAGATTTATTTGCCAGAAAAATAATAATATATAGATCCCTCCACTTGTCACGACAGATTTTTTGGGTTTGCCAAAAAATTTGTCATCAGAAATTACAATTCTAAATTTTCTTTGTTTAAATTTTGAAGATGATTTTTTCAACTTTCTTTTTTTCTATTTTTATTTTAATTAACACAACTTATTGTTCAAATTTCAGAAGTTTTTCAGAGAAGAGCCAATTTCCAGAGTTAAACTTTGAAAGTTCTAATGAAACGAACAGTTTAATTACACTATCTGCAGAACAGCCAAACATCACTGATTCCTTCCCTGAGAGTCCATCAACCAGACAAATGGATGATATTTTAATGCAAGAAAAACCAGTATTGTTAAATACAATCCCTCATACAGTACTAAGTCACAATCTTTTCGTAAATTCTTCAGGCTTATTTACAAATATTACCGTTGTACTTACATCTACGGTTCCAATTGCAGTTGTTAGTTCAGAAAATGATTCAATTCACAGAATATTATCTGGTTCTGAGCCGAGTGAGTCTCTAGGAAATTTTAAAACAGATCTGGTAAAAATTAGCGATAAAATCTCAAAGAGCATGGAGGGACTTCCAACAGAGATATTGAATATTATTGAGAATACAGCAGATTACTTTAAAAAGTTGTCTTCGTTATTGGCGGGAGTGGTTAATTTGGAAGACAATTCCCTATCTAATTCTACGGTCTTGGTGAGTCATAACGATAAATAATGAACTATTAGTAATAATCAAACTTTAAAAAGCTAGTTGAATGAGATAAACTAATGTTTATTTTTTCCCAATTTACTTCTTTCCACTTAAGGATATTTTGACGCTACGCATGCGTAACTTATGTCGTGTCGTAATTACTTTGTGTGCCATCTTTTTATATCCCACTAGTGGATAGTACTTGAATATTAGTTATCAAAAATTTGGCATATCAGTCATTTATGTTAAACTTTTGCAATTTCCTTCAACGATGAGAGTTGTAAATTTATTTTTTTTAATATTTATATTTAAAACAAGCTTGGTATTTTCTAAGCATCGTAAACATGATTTTACAGGATTAAGAGGAAACCAGGCTCCTGGCAAACAAGAAATTAATAAATGTAAACTTCATTGTGAAGGAAATAATACTCTTGCTGAGAAGATTCATTGTAGTTTGAATGATCTTTTAGAGAACCAGACGAATATTAGTGGAATGATTTACTTTACAAGTGGAAATGAAAGTTCATACTCAATACTAGAAAATAGTTCAGAACCGTTACTCTTTGAAACTAGAGAAGATAGTTTGGAACTTGTTCGTGTAACGGAAAATGCCATTAATAACTCGATTCTCGGTTTGTTAGCAAATGGTTCTCTTGCTGAATTGAACTCAAAAGGAAACGACACAATAGGAAATTACTCAATTAGTTCACTGTTTCTAGATACAGAGGATAATTTCCTTGTTGAGTTTGATAAGTTCTCTAGTTTATATAACTTCGAAAGTACTGGTCAGAAAGAATTAGCTTCGAAAAATTTGACTGATTCATTAATTAGCGGAAATGAAACAATAGATAATAGTGATAAAATAGACGCAAATCAAGAATTAATTGACGAACTAATTAAAGAGGAATTTAATACAACAGTAGGGGTGCTTGAAGAAATTTCTGAGCGATTTCCAGATCTTAAGGATTTTACTAATATTGTTAAGGGAGAAAAAAATGTTAGTATTAGGGAATTACTTTATGTAACAAGTAGATTGATGAGAAGTCTAAACACAATTGATGAAAATATTAGTGATATTGATGATAGTAGTTTTGAGAGGCTAAAAGAGAGACTGTCTGATGATGAGATTGAAAAATTGAAGAATCAACAGGTAGTAGATAATTCTACAGTTGTAAAACAACCATGGTACACTCCATTGAAAAGTCTGGGGATAAATATAATTTCCGGGAAAAATACTATATTTTCTGCAATCATTTCAATTATAGAATCTGTTATTGGGCTTTCACCAGTTGGATCTATTGTTACCATAGTTGTGAGAGTAATTGCAGCAATAGTTACCATGATTCATGATATAATCCAAAGACGAAAAAGCAATTCCAATCTGATTAGGGTGTTAAGGTCTCTTGATGATTTTGATACATCAGAATTATCGAAAGCATCATTAGCAAGTAAACTTATTGAGAGAATATCAGTTAATGCGGACAATATTCTTGAGTCTCAATTTGTATTAAGAAGATTATACAAGGATTTGTCCGAACTTGCCTTTTTTGCGGAGAAAAATCTACGTGAATTTGATGAAAACGTAGTTAGAGATCAGTTAAATAAAGCAATATCTGGAAAACTTGCGAGCATGGTTTCTGGTAATTTTACAAACAACTTTCAAAGTATAAATCAAAACGGTTCTTTTAATAAGTACGGTTCCAGATTACTTTTAACTTCCAGTTCAATGATTGGATATAATTTCAACAAAGGATTTTCTGTTATTGCTGATGAAATAGAGGAATATTTAAATGATTCATATAACCTATCGTGGGAATCAAATGAATTCACAAGGACTCTAAATATTAGTAGTGAGGTATTAAGCAATTCTACTTTTATTAACAAGTCTAATTCTACCGAGATTGTTACAACTACAACTTCTACAACTCAGCCTACTAAGGTAAAGTGGTATGATGGATTAATACAGTTTTCAAAAAAAGTTACTGAGCTTAGCGGCGTAGTATCAATGCTTGATATGTTGCTTGAATTATTTACTGTTATATTTGGGAATTCACCACAGGCAGAATCTATATTGTCGGTTCTTAGACTAATCGTTTATCTGATAAAATCGGTATTCAACATCTTTAGTAACATTTCGTCCAATAGAAAGTTAATTAGTATTACAAGAGTGATCCCTGAGAAAATAGCAAATGATCCTAAGTTGTTACAGTTTACGACAAGGAAAATGAAAGAGAATCTAGACGCTACACAGCTAGAAAGGGATATAATTGACAGCCAAATAAAAGAAATAATTAAAATATCTGAGCCTGATGACTTTGAGCTTATTGGTCAGGAATTTGATAAGTATTTGACCTACAATGCTACAGAAAGTCTACTTAATGAGACCAGATTAAGGAAGAATACATCAGTTGAAGCAAAAATGCAGGCTGCAGGGTACCATCTCATGCATGAACGGATTTTGTCTGCGTCAGAGTCTACAGTAATGGCGACAGAGCTCAATTTCAAATCTTGGATGGAAAAAGTTGGTTCATTCTTCGATAACTCATATGAAAAAATTAAACAAGTCATAAAGGGTATATTTGCAAGTATTTTTAAGGGCAATAAAATTGTCTCATTTATTGATAAATTGATTGACCTTATTATTTCAGTAATCAGATCGATTTATCACGCTTTCAAAAATAAGAGTACACAGAGACTTCTTATTCAAGCAATTGAGGAGTGTGAGGAACAAGAATTACACGAAGTACTTCAAAAACAACTTGAGCGTACATTAAAAGAGGAAAACATTTCAATTATGAGATTACTTCACTAATTTCTAGAATAGATTTCTAATTTTTTTTTTTCACATTTCCGCCAAATTGGATATTAATGCAAATATTTGTTAACGTATTAGTATTATCCAGTCTAGACAGTAAACATTTTTTAAAAAATTAATTACTGTTTATAGTCGAATTTTGGCTCTTCCAACATGTGGTTAGGGTTTTTAATTTTTATTTTCGTCATAGACGCTGTATTTATTGAATCAAAGGTACTCTCTTCGTATGGTTGCTATTCATTATTTGGAAAACTACCGCGAATGCCCGCTCTTTCACGTTCAATAACTCCGATTAATGTTCATGATTACAATCAAGAGGATGTTAATATTGTTTGTATTTCTTTAATTAAAGGGGCTGAATTTAAAGGTAATCAACACGTTGGTTCAATTGTTGATTTGTCGAGTAATGCCCATGGTCTTAGTCTCATATTACCTAAACTAGAAATTTCGTCCGGGCTTTATGGATTGAGTTTAGAACCAATAATTATTTCATCATGTAAAAGCGCAAAGATTCTTTTAACTTCTCCACCAAATACTAAGCTGTTGCTTTTACAACCATTTATTATTTTTTCTTGTTTGGAAGTAGCCAAACAACAAGTTTCAACTTCACAAACTATAATTGAAGAATCAAAAAGCCTACTTAAAATTGACTATTCATCACTCGGATCAGGGATTCCATTTAGCAAAAGGCCATATGAATGCAGATTTGATTCCCCCACATTTGCAAAGGATGGATCATCAATTAATTACAAAAAGAAACAAGTTTATTGGACATGTTTTTCTAAGGTAGAAGAACTTTTAGTAATTAATTTATTTTCAGAAATGAGAACATTGGAAAAAATCCTCTTATCAATTGTTGATGATATGCATTCGCCTTCCAATAAGATTTCTGTGAAATCACCTTGTAATGGGACAATGCACGAGAATAAACAAGGAATTTTGGCTAGGAATCAAATATTTTTAAGAATTGAATGTGATGAAGAAAATCTGCCTAAACTTTTAAATAGTAGAGATTTAGTTCTTAGGCAAAGACAATTAAGAAAAAAATGAGATATAATATTTATAATATAATTTCAATTGATATATTTCTATGTTATTAATCAAAATATTCTTTTTATTTGAGTTGCTCTAAGTCAACATTCCCAAATTTCCAGTTTGGTGAATCTTGAATTTTTAACCAACTAAAGTCGGATACCTTGAAATTACTTTTTATTAAGAATTCGGATTCGTGTAATCCAATTTCCCGTAAGTGGTTTTCAAACATTTTATAGAAATTTAAACTATTTTTTATTCGAATGTCGAAAATAATATTTGAGCAGTTTTCTATTAGTGGTGGTGTACAACAAGATAAACGGATCTTAAGTCCATTTGAGTTGTGAATCCTTATTTGCCTACAGGTTAATACGATAGTGCAGTTTTTGCAATTTTTTACTGAAACGCTAGTTGATACTGGACCAAAATAAATAGTGCTGTCCTCAGTATTACTTATTTCTAATTGGTTTAAGCACGATAAAAATTTCAACTTTGAATTGCATACATTATCAACTTTGAACTCTCTAGAAATCTCGTCACCAGTATAATTAATTTCTTGATTATTAACGTATTTAATGTACTCAATTGCCATTTATTCAATTAAGTTAAAAAAAAAAAAGAAACCGCTAAAATTGTTTTTAATTTTCTTAGATGCTATTGCTCAATTTTAAAATAATTTTTGTTGTTTTCATCAATTTTGCCAGTTCTTCGTATGGAGAGCAGCAGCCATTGCGAAATGAATTTCTGGAATATTTTTCCATTGCCGCAGGTATAAACTCACTTGTTTTTTCTTTGTCTAATACGATTTATTCAATTAAAAGGTTTAATCAACTCAAAAAAAAAAAAAAGTGTTTTAATGAAGGAATAAGTAACTCCATCAACAGAACAAAAGAACTAAAATCGAGGAATCAAATAATTAACAATAATGTTAATGGTTTAATAAATATTGAAATACCATGTCTATCTAATGAAGAATTAAATAAAGATGAAAACAATATTACTCAATTAATTATCCAATCAGACAAATTGGCAGATATAGAGATGGTAAAAGACGAAAATATTTTCGTTGGGTCTAATATTACTGATTTTGAACAAAAAAAAATTGAAAATATCATTGAATACCTTAACTGCGAATTTTTGTGTTCAAACCATTCGAATACAGAAAATATAAACACTAACTTCCAAAACGTTCCATTTAATGACAGTACTAAAAGGAAATTTAGAGGGTTAGTTGTTGAGTAGTTAGTAACATCAAACTTAATTGCAACATAAAAATGACTAATATTATTAACCGAATACATATCATTGAACGAAGACTAATCATCACTTAATTGCCCCTAAATTTACTTAATAAAAGTAATTTATTTCTATTTTAGTTTTTTTATTTTTTTTTTTATGCAAGCGCATGACTCTTAAAGAGGGAAATAAGGATATATAACATCAAAAATGCAATAAGTTTTAATATTAAATTATTATTGAAGATCTTTATACAAATATATATGGAAATTATTTTAATTGCAATATATTTAGATTATGTTCAGATTTTTCAAGTATATACTTTTTGCTAATATATTCTTTATTTCTTTAAATGCAAATTGTTGTCATGTCGAAACTATTGGATCTAATACTAAAAATAGCTATTTATGGGAAACTGCAGATGAATATTTCAGAAAATACGAAAAAAAAATAATTAGTGCAAATAAATTTCTAATTCAACAAAAAATTAATAAATTAAAATCAAACAATGATACAAGTTTAATTAGTGATATAAATTTTGCTATAAGTTTAATCGATATCCTTGCTGAAAGTCTTAGCAATACCTCAGATAAATTCCTAGAAAATAATTCATATAATATAAATATTACAAGTTATTTTGAAAACCAATATTTCGATTTTTTAAGGGAAATAGACAATAATATCGAAGTTAATAACTTAATTTTCAACAACTCTAAGAATCAGCATAAAGAACGAATATTGCAATTTTTCCAAAGTAATGTAAATGACACAAAATTTCAAGCACAACAAAAATTTCCCCCTAATTCGAATTACAGTTCAGAAAATAATATTAAAAGTTACTCAAATCAAAATAACTATAATGGAAATAATAGGAATGGTCTCATAAACACTCAACAAAATACAATCAAGCACTCAAATCTTTTTGGGATCCTTAGTGTAACTAACCCTGCATTTAAAATGATTGTTTCTACAGTATTAATGTGTTTGGGCAGTACTCCATATGGTGCAATTGCTGTGTTAGTTGTTGTAACTGTATATACATTAATTGAAATAGTAATAAAATACTTCTACAACAGAACAAAAAATAAAAATATTTTAAATAGTATTAAGAGATCCTCAAACATGGACATAAATCCCAACATTTCAAGAAACATATACAATCCAATGAATAATTCAGTTCTTTTCACTGATCAAATTCCCAATAACAAATCATTCAGAAATTTAATGAAAAAAAATAACAAAATACCAAAAGGCTTAGAAGGTCTAATTTATAATTCAATACAGAACAATCACGAGAACAATCACCTAGAAAAAAAACTAGAATTTTTTGTAAAAAATCTGTTTGATTATATTGTAATAAACAAAGAATTAAAGATTAAGAAAATAGGATTTTCTGCTGAAAATATAACAAAAAATATATCTGGCAGATTTATGAACTCATTGTTAGATTTTTTTATTTACAATAATAAAACTAAGATTGAAAATAACCAAAATAATGTAACCTCGAGTAATTTAATTGATGAAGAACTATTCCACCATAATCACCAGCAAAATTTAAATGATGACTTAATACCTGATTGGTACAAAAACGTGTGTACTATTTATATTTCATTTAAAGAGAAAAATAGAATACTTATTGAGAGAGAAAGTGATAATTGGGTACCAATTAATAACTTATTGAAGCCTAATAATGAATATTTATTTGATTTGAATGATGGAATTGTTGAAATTGATAATATTTTAAATATTGAAACTGGATATAAAACCTCTTCATTTACCAATAGTTCAAATTATAATGAAAATTTTGATAGTAAAAACATGTCTATGGTGAAAAAAAATGAATACAATATATTAAGTGACCACAATAATTTTCTTGGCCATCACAACAATACTGAGAATAAATGGTATGATAGAATGATTAAGTATTCAATACAGAGTTATAGACAAAATGGGATCAGAGGAGTAATTACAATGATACTAGACATTTTTTCTGCAATTTTTAGTGCTACTCCAATTGGTTATTTACTAATTACTTTGATCAGATTGATTGCCTTTATGACAGATAAGTTACTTTTGTTATCCAGAAGCAGAAAGAATCAACACCAATTAACGAGGTTACTATTAGAAATACCTGAAATATTTAATGAAGACAAATTATCTATTACCTTAAAAGAAATTGGTTCTATTGAGACTGAGTGCAATAAACAAGAAAAAATGCTGATTAATCTTTATATAAGCTTTATTAGATTTTTACGAAATTTTAATCCAGGAATAAATCTGCCAACACTTAATAAAGAAATCACTAAATTTATCGAGATTGTCAAAAATAAAAATAATTTCATTAAGGAATATTTAAATAATTACAAAAATCCTAAATCCGAATATTTATCAGAATTAAGAAGCCTTTTATATTCAAAAAAATTTTCTGATACTAATTACTCTGAAGATTGGACATTGAATGAAAAAAGCGAAGAGGATTATGAAACAACTTTTAAAAAAACGAATGAAATAAAAAAGGACGTAAAAAACATTGAAATTACTTCAAAAGTAATAAAAGAAACAAAATATATTGGGAAAAGTAAGGATAATACTAACACTGCTAAAAACTCATTTCAAAATATGATTGGAGGACTAAAAAGTTTTCTTTTGAACTTATTCAAGAGTATATTTGGTGGAGCAGGAGAACTGTGGGAATATATTAAAGGATTACTTTCACGTATTATTGACTTCATCAAAACTCTATGGGACTTAGTAAGAGGTGAGAAAAAGAAAAGAATGTTAATTGAGTTATTAGAAGAACTACCCGATGAATCTGTAGTTCACTCGAACTTGTTTATGGATATTATCAATATTCTTAGGGAGGAATAATATAGAATATTATTACTCGAAACAACTTTAGAAAATGCTTAGCACTTAATGAGATTAAAGTTTACAATAATGTAATTTTTTAAATAAAATATAGTTTTTTTTTTGCTAAACAATAATAAAGTTTATGAAAATAATAAAAATGAATATTAAATAAAAAAATATTAGAGATTATTAAATATTATTACCTAAATAATTAGTTCACAAATCATAAATTTTTATATATATGAGATCATCATCCAAATAAATTTTATACTCAATTTGCTCAATTAACTAATAAAAGTGTTGAAATACCTTATGTGTGTATCTATTATTAAGTAATATCCAATTAACTGATCTTTTTTATTGTAAATTAATGTTTATAATAAATTAATGTATTATTAAATCCAGAGATACAAATTTCTGAATACCTTTTTCTTATTAATCAATAATAATAGTATAATAATATTGAAAAAAAAAACTATTTAAGTTGAATGTGTGAAGAATTTTCACACTTAAAAACAACCATATAAATTTTTAAAAAATGATTTTCAATTTTAAATTTAAAGAAATCGTAATGGTTTATAAACATAATCTATTAATTGTTTTTTTGATATTTTTTTTGTTTCACAAAACTATTTGGGCTTCAAATTCAACACTGCATTTCTATAATAACGAAGGAAATTTTGATCTTAATATAGATCATTTTCAAAGCTCTGAATTTCTAAATAACGATTTTGATCAACAAGTGACTTTGAATTATGACTGTAAATCTCTATTCGAATCAATTTACTTTGACAGAAATGCAGGAAAACTTATCAGCCTAATATATTACTTAGGAATCCTTGATAAATACCAAGAGTTATCTGAAACGAATGATTATTTACTAGAGTATATTAAGGAAGAAGGCCTCAATTATTCAAATAGGGAAAATCTAACATTGAATAAAAAATTAATTGTTTTTTTTGAAGGGAGGCGTATAACAGGAAATAAGATAAATTTAGGAGAGTGTAAAGTAAATAAAGATACAGGAATATCACTATTTAATATTGGTGAATCACTTTTACATTCTGCAGTTATTTCTGGAAGATTTAATGTTGTAATTTTATTATTGCTTACCGGAATTGATGTAAATATTAAATTAAGAAAAAACGAAGAAAGTGATTTACCTATTTTGGGCTCTATTGGTGGGTATATAGGAGATTTGGAGGGAATGACGGCTCTCCATTATGCTTCTCTTGTCCAAGATCTAGAATCAATTAAAATTTCTAAGTTGCTTTTGAAATTTGGTGCAAACCCTAATGAAAAGGATAAATATAGAAGAACTCCTCTACATACAGTTGGGCTATCCCGAAATTTACATCCAAAAAGAATGGCTTCCTTGCTTCTAGGGGCTGGTGCAAAAATTAATACGAAAGACTTCTCAAAATTTACTCCACTCCATGTTGCTGCATCACGAAACAATATTCCAATAGTCAACCTTTTGATTTCTTTTGACAGTAACAACATAAATCATAACTCAATAGAACATTCCGTTGATTATGATGGAAATACTCCTCTTCATATTGCTGCAATCTATAATTCTGGAGATATAATACCGTTATTAATTAGAAATAAAGAAGATTTACTAAAGGGAAATTATCGTGGATTGTCTCCGTTAGAACTTTCTGCATTCCCTATTGGTTTTAGAGCATTGGACACATCTGAAGTACCTCCAATGTCGTTCTCTGCAATCCAGTCTAGAATTAATTCCGAAATGTTACAGGGAGAATATATGGATAAACTGAATGAATCATATTATAATACAATTAAAGGTGGGTATTTACTAATACTTCAAAAAATTATATTTACAATGAGTTCAAATTTAAATAACACTTCTAGGCGAGCTTTAGATATTAATAAAGGCATTATTCTTGCAGAAAAAAAAGGAAATTCAAAAATATCAAAATATTTGAAATCATTTGGGTTCACAATCGTTTGTCCAAACCCCCCTGGCGTTGCAAATTCAAGTTACAAATTAAGCGATACAGTCATAGGAAATAATATTCGTGTGGGGGATACAGTTACATATGAATGCTATGATGATTTTGAGCTGGTTGGCTTTTCCACACTAACATGTAACCTAAGTGACGATAATGCATTTTATATCCCTGAAGTCCCTACTTGCGTGGCAGTTACTAAGAAGAACAAGGTGGTAGATGAAAATAAAAGTTATCCGCTTTATATTTTCATTTTAGTTGGTATTGCAATCATTATTCTACTGATCTCATCAATAGTACTGGCAAATTCATGGAATAAAAGACGGAAAAACAGGATTTATGAGCATCTATATAAAGAGATTTAACCTATAATAAAATACTAAACTTCTTCATTTTAGATTTATATTTTTTTGATAGCTATGCCGAAATAATTAATAAATTCTAACTTTCAACCAATTCTTTTAATAAATTCCATTTAATTTTTCCATGGCAGTCTAGTGGAGAGTCTGGGAAACCAGTAAATGGACCATTTTTGATGCAATTACCAAAATAATTTATTTCAGTTATTTTAGGATATTTATTGTTAAAAAACAGTGATTTAGTATGCGAATCAACCAATAATTCGTTAATGGTATATTGCATGCAACCAGCGAGCATCCATGCAAAAACCCTTGCTTCATCGACGTTTCGAATACGACTTAATTGGTCAAGAATAATCTCTTTATGAGGGTTGAGGTTTATAGGAACTGAAGTTTCGTAAGCTTCTCCAAAATATTTTAATCTCGCAAATCTACATTGAATATTTATCCAATTGATATCTTTTGTAGTGTTATTGCAATTTCTAATGTTATAATTCCAAAGCAACAAATAACACGGTTTAATAATTGTAAGATTAGAATCGGGGGTTCTTTTTTCTTTTATTAAGCATTTAATCCTCGGAATTAATAGTGGTATTTTCTCTTCTAATGGACTTAATTGCATGTTTTTGCTCCAGTAATTGAATAAATTGTAATTATTTTTCAAAAATATATCACAGTCACTTAATATATTAGGGAAAGTTTTTCCATTTTTAATAATTTTTGTGGTATTTATAAATGGACTTGAATTTATTTTCAGATCTCTAGAGTTTTTATTATTCTCAAAGTATTCATTTTTCATTTCATTATTAATATTAATATTTCGATACTCATTAGCAGATTCCATACTTACAAATCCACAAAAAATAGAATTTTGGATTGCATGATCAATGTTTTTTGTAAAAGCATCATGACCATAGAATTTTATATTATTCAATGTTAATTGTTCGTCAATTTCCGTTCCAATCTTCGGTTTGTAGTCATCAAAGTAATATATTGACTCTTTACATTTTTCTTCCATTAAAAAAAAGTTTTCTTTTTTACAATATTCAAATTCTTCTTTATTTAAATTTGAAACTAAAAGATATGTGGACTCCACAGTTAAAATATTTTTAATTGAAAAACAAGTGTTGAATAAATTACGGGGCATTCCATTTAAAAACCTCGAACTTTTTTTAAGCTGACCTCCCTTTTCAAAGTAACTAGGAG
The DNA here is from genome assembly GCF_001865345.1 of Cryptosporidium ubiquitum. Lineage (NCBI taxonomy): Eukaryota > Apicomplexa > Conoidasida > Eucoccidiorida > Cryptosporidiidae > Cryptosporidium > Cryptosporidium ubiquitum. The sequence continues at coordinate 146,166 of NW_021639828.1, read as the reverse complement.
GAAGTAACCATGCAGTAATTGGGTGAAATCCGGGTAATAAGCATTTATTACATGACGGTGCTAAATTATGTATTGATGGTGATAAATATTTTGAATCATCAAATGATGTTGACAATTTTGTGTCCAGAGGAAATGGGAAATTTAATGTTTGACTTGCAAACTGGGGGGTATAAATCAAGTATCGTGGAAAAAATCGAACAATATTTGATTCTTTTCTTATATAATCAATTAAACAATAATTTGTTTGTTTCTCCAACAAATTAGACATTAAAAGTACGAATTCATTGTAAATAGGTAATAATGAATTCTGGTTAAAAAGTTGGGATACCTCCTTATATAATTGAAATGCATTAAATTGATTTTTTGAACTGCATGAAACATGCTTAATTAATTGAGTTTCATTTAATGGTAAATGCTTCGAATAACAATCCATTAAATCTGAAACTTTAGTGGAAGCTTTGCAATCTGGAAAAAACAACTTTTGTGATTCCGAGTTATTTTCCTCAAATTTTACATAGTATTGATTTAAGATACATTGGTCTTTTTTTTCATTAAATATTTTGTAAGTTTTTTTGATATATGAATGGGAAATATCAATAAAATTGCGATTTGTTTGGCAATTTTTTTCTGGAATGGCTTTAGTATTATTTACTTGAAAATCTTCACAACATGCCATCCCATTTTCTATGAAATGATTGATTTCAGTTTTTCTTATTTTATCATGTTTTAATACATTTATATTTGAACCATTTTTTGATATATTATAAATAGGTCTTTTTTTTCCATTATTAGAAATCAGATATAGTTTTTCCATTAATGTTTTTTCCTTTTTTTGTTAAAATCTAAGCTAACGAGAACTTATTTTTTTGCAAATTAGTTCGAAGTGAGATCTCGCCTTCAATTATTATACATAACACAAATTACTCTATATATTACAATACAATAATTAATTCATCTCGATACTTCTCTTCACCAATTATTATTACATCTTTTTACATGAGAAAATATCGAGATTCCGTTCGTAGCGCGCAATAGGGTTGTTTAGAGATCCTGTTATACTCGTAAACGAGAAGTAAAGGATAAAATCAACAAGTAAACAAGTGGAATGTTTACATAACAAGGTATAAATATTAAATGAAAATAACAATTTTTTAGTCGCCTTTATGCGTAAGTAAACGCCTAACTACTGAACGAAGTATTTAGAATAGGCAAATTAACGCCGATCATCAGTGAAAGTTCATTAATATGCAAATATACAAATTAATCCTGGACCTTTTCTGTTTGTAAACCTGCAAATGTAGCGACAGGAATATACTGTACGAGAGTGTACAACGAATCTTTAGAGTCTTCCGATTCACTGCGCTTTCTAGAAATTCTTACACGTACACGTGTAGGTAGGTTTCTAATACCCTTGCTGAAAATGAATTTGTTGAGTTTTGCATCAATTCTAACATCTTCGGTCTTCATGACCTTGCCTGCAAATTCGCGGATGCCCTTGATAGCTTTCGGTGCCCTCTTTTTGAAAGAAGTCTTGTGAACCATTTTACTTAAATTAATGGTATAGTCTCTAGTACATGGTAACATGGAACCTTTATTTCCTATATTCGGCGTTTATAAAATTAATCGAACAATTACAAACGAATAACAGAGTGTTATTTTGAACCAAAACTCACCTTGTGACATCTTAATAAACTTCGCAAACAAGCAGTATTATAAGAAAGATTCGTTGCTATTTATGTAACACTTTGGTAATTTCAAGAAACTTCGTAATTGCCGTTCCTTATATTAGACTTATTGATTATTGATTAACGAAGTTAAGCTGTGGCAAGACGAGACAATACAGAAGTAATTCTATGGCGGTAAAAAAATAATTATATTCAAATTAAAACTAAGATAAATTAATCTATACCACTTAATTGAATGCCTTTATATACATTGAGATTGTTCTTTATATGAGTAGTTAAGTTGTTAAGCAGAATTTTTGGACCTTGGGGTATTTCAGTACTTGAGAACTGAATTTGTTCACGGCAGAGAGCCACTAGCTTTGAAATAAAGTCGGTTGTAATGCTTGGATTCCCTTGTTCTAAATAGTACATATATTTCTCTAGAATATCTATGAATAACACTGAATTACCTGGGGTTACTTGAACCGCAGAATCTGCGATTTTTAGGCACTTCTGCATACATTCTAGAACCCTAGTTGGATCTCTGTTTATTTCGTTGTTCCAAAATAGGTGTGAACACATTAATATTGCTCTACACTGATCAGGCTTGCGTAACAACTTTGCGGAGTACTGCGCTAATTTGGCAGCTAGTAACTCGTAGTTATCTCTGCTTAAGCATCGGATCTGTCCGACTAGTGTTCCAATAATTGACATGAGTCCCTGGAATTGCCTTTTTGACTCCGCAAGTTCTTCCTCAAAACAAACCAGACTCTGAGTAAGAAACTCGTAGCAAATTGCTTCATATCCATCAGAGTCGTTAGCTTTATCAGCCATTATTGATCCCTGTAAAAATAAGTCAAGTGCTAGCTCTGGTGCACACGAAGCAAGGATTGTTGCAATTTTATGAATGAACTGTAATATCTTTTTGATCGACAATCCTGAGGGATCGTTATTTATCTTTTCTTTTATCAGAGCCGTTTCAATAAGCTTAATGGCGCAGTATCCTAGAGTTGGGAATGTATATTTAAATCTTGAGCTATCTACACGATTAAATAGGTCAAAAAGGATTCCATACATATTAAAAATTTGATTTGCATCTTCGTGTTTTATCTGATGAACTAACTTTGAAATTTTCATTTGTTGATCAATGAATTCACCGAGATCATTCTTAAATTCATTGGTTTCCTCCTCTGCTTGCGTATTTTTTTCATCTAACATGGGCAAAATGAAAGAACAAAATCTTTGTAATGCATCCGCATCATCAAAGGGAGTGTTGCTCTCCACAACTGTATTAATCATTGAAAGAGCAACTTTTTTTCCGGCTTGTTTATTGAGAAAATAAAGGAGGTTTGGAAAGTGGTTCATCTCTACCATTATTGATAACGGCATTGATTGAAATGGAAGAGAAAGTATTTCGACAATTGTATCAATACAACGGTTTTCCAGAAGTGATCCACAAGTTCCGTCAACTCTTACCCCAAGTGCATTCGTCAGTAATGTTACCGTTGATCCAAGAATTAAATCTACATAATTCGTATTATCAGGATACAAAGTTAGCGTAAACGCAAGGAATGCAGCATGGAGTTCTAGTAAACTCGATAAATCTCTTTCTAAATTACTGGCAATCTGCTTCTGAACATTTGGAGCTGGCCTTTCATGTAATTCAGCAAGGTTCTTTCTGAATAGTTCAAAAATATCAACATCATTTATTAAGCTCTTATCATTGCTTTGGCTTAAAAAGTTTGAAAGCCTGTTCATAAGATTAGTTAATATTGGTTTCAAATCAACTCCAGGTAATGTTTTCATACATGCAGACAATAAAAGTTCTAAAGTTTTAAGATGATTTTCATCCGAAAAAACTTGAATAATACAATCAAGTAAGTATTGCTGCGCAAGAACATCTTCACATGATAAGACTATGTTGAGCAGTTTAGGTAATATTTCCTGAATGTATAGTTGTTGGGTTAGTCCTTCTAAATGCGAAATGCGAACGAGGTTTGCACCTACAAGTATCCTAAGATCGTGCCTCTCTCGCTCTCTTTTTAATTTATCTTTTGGGGTACCATGATTTTGTAAACGTATCCATAATCTGGTAGATTCAAAAAAATTTGAATATAAGAAATCCCACGTATCCATTACAGTACCACCACCATTTTCTTCATAAATGCTACCTGTATCAGGTAAGACGTCTTTGCAAGTTTGAATTAAAAAGTATCTTAAAAACAATCCTCTCATTGGGTGTTGAACCCCCTTACAAAGCTCAGACATATCTTTAAGAATATCTTTGGCTGGAGCTTCAAGTGATCTGATGTAACACGCACCTGCAGTTATCAAAAGAAAAAGGCGTGGAACAATATTACCGGCGTGTTGTACAGAGTCGTAAAGATCACTCATTTTTCTTCCATGACGAGATTTATCATCAAAAAAATTAGATAAATCACGCATTTCTTGAAAAATTTGCATATAAAGCTCGTAGTAATGTTTGGGAGATAGGGAGGATGTACGCAGTTCGCATAACATATTTGATGCATGTCTGAGAGCATCTCTTAGTCCGTCTTGGTCAATTGCGCGTTTCATATAGTATGCCTGTTCCTTAACAACATTGCTCGCTTCTGCAAGAAGCGTATTTTGGCCATAATTCTCAACCTTATATATTCTGTCCATATTATTATTTGGAACAAGTTGGAAAACTATATTATTTTTCAACTTGCCCTAATAGTAGTTTCTTGAGTTTTATTAAATATAATATTGATATTAATGTAATTTTTCTTGTGGAATCTTGAGAAAACAATTGCCGCTATTGAGGGGGAATGATGCATGTGAAACAAGACATTTTAATAAAAAATTGTTAAGAAAATTGCAGTAGTTAAATAAGCATTTGCTGGCAAATCCAATCTGAAAAAATGTTTATTATTCAGCAATTTATAGCTTTTTGATAATTATCACGCTCAAAGTCGAAGTAGCAATTTTTGAATTTGTTTAAAATTTTTGCAATTAGCTAGATATTTTCATACCATCTATATTAAAGATAAAAAATGCCAATAATTGATGAATAAAAAACGTCAAATAAACAATATCTTAAATATAAAAAAAAAAATTTAAGCCAATAACAATATTAAAATGGTTCTATTTCATGGAGGCACACGTGGAAGCCGGGCGTAGCTCAGGGGTAGAGCGATTGACTGTAGACTTGGCAGACATCAATTGGTCCCGTGTTCGATTCACGGTGCCCGGATTTTTTTTCACAAATCTAGAAGTGAAACCGCGGAATTGGAAGTGACGCGGCAAAGAGCGAAGGTATGAGATATTTAAACAAAAAAATGCTTAGTGTTTTCCCTAAGATTGTTAATTATTGAGTCTAAGTTTATTTTGTCTATTCTGGATTCTGGAGACAAAGTTAAAAACATGTGAAACTCATGAGTAGTAATTATCATATGTTTGAACTTTTGTGTGTTTAATATGATCGTAATCGATGAGTCATTTTGTTTTCTTATCTGTGAATGCGCAATTTCAATTAAATTGTAGTACATTTGGAAGATTATGTTTAAGTCGTGAACTTCAGGATGTACCTCACTGGCAATGTAACTATTCTTCATAACCGATACAAATACAAAGTGAAATATTTCTGCTTCTAGATCACAGTTTTCATTCAATAGTTTGCTTAAATTTAATATGCTAATTTTATTCGACTCTAAAATTTCATAATATCCGGTTTCGACAAGTATTTTGTGACAATTCTTCGAGTGTAAAGAACATTTTTCAAAAACTTTAGTGTCCCCGCTTGATGATAACAAAATAAAGCAAGTATCTGAAACAGTGTTAGAGAACTCATTAATAAAAGGCCAATATTGAATGTAACAATATACATATGAAACTGTACTAATAGTTGGAAGGCATATAGGGATCCAAAATTCATTACTCGAAGTTTTTTTGTTTAGAAATATCGATGTAATATTTTTTAGTAAAGAGAAATCTGTAGATGGTAGATTTTTAATATACTTTGATCCAAACCAAGCAACTAATTTTTTAGACTCAAACAATAATCCACCCAATATCTCTTCAATTTTTATTCTGCCAATAATTTTATTTATTTCATTTCTGTATCTATATTCTAAAGGTTGAGATTCTATATATAATATTTTTGGTATTATGGGTGAAATTTTGTCACTATTTTTTACATGCCCAATTAATTTAACAACTTTTGAATTTTTATTGAAATTATAGAAGCAATATACAGAATCAAAATTTGTTTGTGCTGAATTTGCGCATTGGTTAATAATTTTAATATCACTATTACTTAGCATTTGCTGTATATCAAAATTTGGTCTAGAGTCAAGAGTTTTATGAATTGAACCAGTAAGCATCATAATAATCTGATAATAAACATGTTCTAAGAGTCCTTTTAAATAACGGATTGTATCGTTTGAAAATGGTGATATGCAACATAAGAGAATACCTTTTCTCTCTAATACCACAATTTTGTGTGATTTTGAACTCATCCATTTAAGATAATCTAATATTTGTATAGGCTCAGTGCCCTCACCACTGTAAATTTTTGTTGACATTACAAATGAAAGTTTGCTAAACACAGCTGTCAACGTACTTGAAAAAAGGCTAAATAAATCTTGTTCAATGAATCCATAGGAATATATGGGTTTTCCTGCAGAAGTAAAAATTAATAATTTACGAAATTTGTTACCATTATTCACACACATTATATAAATTTGATGAAGCAATTGTTCTTTGTTGGGAGCTTATTTAATAAAACAAAAATGTTGCCCTCAAATTAGCTATTTTGGCGCTTCTAATTTGTGCAAAAAATTGTTTCAAAATTGTAAGATTAAAGTAAAAATTTATGAAAAAAGAATAATATAATGATAGATGTGAGGTGCCGGAAACATGTAGATTTAAAAGCCATTTTGGATTTTTACAAATTGGAGCTGGAATCTCATAATAAATCTTATATTAATGAGGCATTGAGAAGATATAGTATTGTGAGCAAAGTTGTGGGGAAGGAATACACTGAATTGTATTTATTACCTCTTATATTAAAGGTATTGGAAATCGGAAGTTATGAAGTAAATCATATTGTCTCAGAAGAATTAGTCAATATTATTGATCTAAATACACATTACACTGAAGAAAGTAAAAAAACGATAAAAGATATTTGTAATAATCTTTTGTTTAATGAAGAGATGAGCATCCGAATGGAGAGTATAAAGTCTTTGGAAATAATTTTTTCAAGGCTCCAAGATGAAAGATTCATATTCTCTTTTATTGAAGAAATTTTGCTACCAATTATAAAAACTAAATTCAATTTTTCTGGTAATTATTATACCTCTTCAAGTTCATCATTGACAGATAAGCTTTCACTTTGTAATATAATACCATCACTAATATTGCCATATTGTAACAAGTTTGAAAAGAACAATTTACTACTACTATACCTTTCTTTGTGTGATGATGAAGTTCCTTCACTTAGAATTGGTGCATCGCAAAAGCTAGTGAAAATATTAAAAAATATTTTTCCTCTAAAATGTGGAATGACCAGAATTGAGTATCAAAAATTAAAACTTTCGGATCAAAACATTATTACGGAAAAACTTTTAAATTTGGTATTGGCATTATACAAGGATCAAACGTGTGATTTACTAAAGTCAGCATCAATTGGGATTGCGATTCAACTATACACAAATCCGATTTTTTATATCGAATTTATAAGTTGCGATGACCGAGATAGTCTGTTGTATTTTATATGTAGCATTTTTGAAAATAGAACCTATTTACAAAGACAAGCAGTAATAGAAGAGTTGATACCACTTTGCTTATCATTAAAAGGATATTATGAATTGAGCCAAGAAGATAATGAAAGCATTATATTTAATGGATATATCTTGAATGGTAATTCTAATATTCTTTCGAATATTAGATGTAATAATTATTCTGTTGATATCATTCAATTCATATTTGACAATTTAACAAAAGAAGTCGACATTGAAATTAGATTACTAACATTTAAATTTATTGAGAAGTTATTAAGAATGGGGATTGAAATATTCGAATCAAACAGAGATTCAATTTTAGGCCAATCAATAGAATACGAAAGAAAAACCGCAATTGACGATGTTGTTATTTCTGTAATAATGTATATAAATAAAAACATTTCAGACCTATTGATGATTGGAAGTGTTCCATTCAAATGTATATTTTGTATAATATTAGTTCAAATGATTATATATTCACAGCAGTTATTTGAATATGATATATCAAACCGCAAAATTAAGAATTCAAACAATAATCTGGAGCATTTAAAAATTAAGGACATGTTTATCCAGATTTTTATTTCACACTTCAATGACCCAAATATTAATGTTGTAAGTACCGCTATCGAAAACCTATATAAAATTATAAACTTGGTTAGTGAAGAACAACTAAGCGATTACATATTACCCAAAATTAAATCTATTTTGTTTGTTGAGATTGATCTGGCCGCGTATAATAACGAGCGTGCTGAAAAATCTACTGCATTACATAAATGGAGAATAATCAGGTGCATAATTAGACAGATTCCTCTCTGGATTAGATATAATCAACCTTGTTCCAGAATTTGCCCATTTTATAATTCTATTATTGTACGTTCGATTTTAGATACTACCTTTTCAGTAAGTATTTCCGCATTGCAAACAATAATGAGAATCATCTCAAAGCTTAATGATTTCAATGAATGTACTATTTGGATAAATGAGTTTATTATTCCATCTATTTTAATGCCATTTATTGAAGATGAAACTCATTCAATCAAATATACATTTGATATAGCAGGTTCTATTGATTACAATAATATCGATGACTTCAGCCTTAACAAGAATGTTGAAATATACGAATATAAGTTTAGGAGTTGTGATTATATGAATCGAATTTTCATTATGAACCTGATTTTTGCTATTTATCGTTCCCTATTTTACAAATGGGTATATATTAACTTTCAGGAATTTAAAGATCATTTAAATTCGGTTACTTCAAATATACCAAATTCTTTTAAAACTAACGAAACATATATTGAAGGGCAAAAAACCCCTCCATTTAGAGTTTTATCAAGTATATTGGATGGAGAAGAATTATTTATTAAACTTTCAGAACTGGTTGTGCCATTAATCATAAATTCTATAGATGATTCAATAAAAAATGTTTCGATTGCAACATTACAATTGGTAGTTCAAGTCATTAAAATATTTTCATTGGATTTGTATTTTTCATGTGACAAAGAAATGTTTGCCTGCTCTAGCTTTGGAGAAAGAGACGGATTTGGCGCAAACGACGATAGTGACGAACTTTTGAAAGAGCATTTGCTAAATCAATTTGAGTTAGACTCCGTATGGCACCTTAGAAATATAATGTCAAATAGTAAAATAGATCACAAAAGTGTTAATATTTTTTCTAATTGTATCTATCAAGAGTTCATTCCTGTATTTGAGAAAATTGGCGAGCTCGAAATTGATGGAAACGATACAGAGCTAACTTTTCCAATTATTTCGATAAAAGAATGGTATAATATTTTTAAAAAAGAACTAAGCAAACCCTAAAAAAAAACATTAAATTAGTTTCATATTGGCGGCTCTTATTGAGACGATCATTTTTTTTATTTTCAATAATTTTTGTTAAAATGAGCATTGAAATAATGAATCAATCACAAGCTGGTGATACACTTGATGGTCTGCACTATACAGATAATAGATACAAAATGATGGAGAACATCAAAAATACTGGTAGGCCATTTTACCCACATAAGTTTACAGTTTCTATGTCGCTTCCAGCTTATGCTTTGAAATACAGTAGTTTCGAAAATGGATATGTTGATAAGAGCACCACTCTTTCATTATCTGGAAGAGTTACGTCCATTCGAAGTTCAAGTTCCAAGTTAATATTTTATGATATTTTTTGTGAGGAACAAAAAGTACAAGTTATTGCGAATATTATGGAGCATGATATAAGTACTGGCGAATTCTCTGTTGCTCATTCTGAAATAAGAAGAGGCGATGTGGTTGGATTTACTGGGTTCCCAGGAAAATCGAAGAGAGGTGAGCTATCGTTATTCAGCAAAAGTGTTGTTTTGCTTTCTCCATGTTATCATATGTTGCCTACAGCAATTTCTGGTTTGAAAGATCAAGAAGTAAGATACAGGCAAAGATATCTTGATTTGATGTTGAATGAAGAGAGTAGAAAAGTTTTCAAATTGAGAAGCAGAACTATCAAATACATTAGGAATTTTTTTGACGAACTTGGGTTCTTAGAAGTTGAAACTCCTATTTTAAATATGATTTATGGAGGAGCATCGGCAAGACCATTTATTACATACCATAATGAGTTAGATACTCAACTTTATATGAGAATTGCTCCGGAGCTTTATTTGAAACAATTAATTGTCGGTGGGTTGGATAAAGTATATGAAATAGGGAAAAACTTTAGAAACGAAGGAATAGATTTAACACACAACCCTGAGTTCACGGCAATGGAATTCTATATGGCATATGCTGATTATTTTGATTTAATGGATCTGACTGAGAAGTTAATAAGTGGTCTGGTACTTGAAATTCATGGAAGTCTTAAAATTCCTTATCACCCAGATGGACCAGAGGGCGAATGCGTTGAAATAGACTTTACAACACCTTGGAAGAGGTTCTCGTTTGTTGAAGAAATCGAGTTAGGGCTAGGGGAAAAGCTGAAGAGACCACTAGATTCTCAGGAAAATATAGAATTTATGATAGAAATGTGTGAGAAACATAAAATTGAACTTCCTCATCCTAAAACCGCCGCTAAACTTCTTGACAAATTGGCTGGCCATTTCGTGGAAACCAAATGTATTAATCCTTCATTTATTATGGACCATCCTCAAACCATGTCTCCATTGGCGAAGTGGCATAGAGAAAAACCTGAAATGACTGAAAGATTTGAACTTTTTGTTTTAGGTAAGGAGCTATGTAATGCATATACTGAGTTGAATGAACCTTTACAACAAAGGAAATTCTTTGAGCAACAAGCAGAAGCAAAAGCATCAGGTGATGTGGAAGCTTGCCCAATTGATGAGACATTCTGCCTTGCATTAGAACATGGTCTACCACCTACGGGGGGATGGGGGCTTGGTATTGACAGATTAGTAATGTTCTTGGCAGACAAAAACAATATCAAAGAGGTTATTTTGTTCCCAGCAATGAGGAATGTCAAGCAACAAAACAATCAACAGAGCGGAAAGTAAGGAGTCTTTAACTAACAATGAAGATAAAAAGAGAATTTGAAAATTCTTAACAAATATAATTAGAGTTAGATTGTGGTGATTTCTTAAGGATTAGTACTAATGTAGAGTTAGATACCCAACCATGATAGAATAATAATGGTTATATTTGAGTTTCACTGCCCAATGCCCCTCTCTAATAATTTATTTATTGCTGCATTAATATCTCCACCAGATTCCTGTAATGCAGATAAGCTAGCGTCCGTGTCAATGAAACCCATGTCACGAAGTTGGCTTAGTTGTGTAGCGTACATTTGTGTTGTGGGTGCGGATGTATTACTATTGACGCCTCCATTCATACCATTGACCATTCCAGACAGCATTGATGCAATATTAGGGTCATTAAGTAGTCCATTTAACTGAAGATTATTAGGAACTCCATTAAGTGAAGAAAATGGATTAGAATTTGTGGTATTATTATTTGTATTATTAGAATTCAATACAGATTGAATCATTTGAGGATTGAGCATCATTCTCATCATTTCGGGGTTGTTCAACATTTGATCAAGCATTGGATTGTTTGCAGAAAGCTGAGCAAACATAGGATTTGACTGCAAAATACTTCTCACAAGCTGAGGGTTGTTTGCTAACTCATTAATAGATTGTTGAAAAATTGGTGAGTTCATTAGAGAATTGAGATCTGGAATATTTCCAAAATTTGCATTATTTGGGACTCCTCCAAATCCATTATAACTGTTTTGTGAAATATTTCTTAAGTTCTGAGTTTGAAATCCTAAATCGGAACCATTCAGCATATTCATCATTGCACTAATAGGGTCATTTGGATTATGATTAACTCCGTTATTTGTGCTATTCTGAGAGTTAGACGTTAAATCAAAATTTTGGTTGGCATTGTTGTTAATTGCATTGTTATTAGCTGAAGAAGAATTGTAATTAACAGCTTGGTCTAAGGTACCTTGAGATTTTTGACTTTCAGCTTGTACTCCTGATTTCACCAAATGCATAGTATGCCCACTTTCAACCCTCATATCATCAAGAGAATCATTGTCCTTGAGAATTCTGCCCTTATATATTAGCCGTTGCTGCGAACTTGGTATATTTGATGGTTCTGAAATTCTATCTTTCAGATCTTTGATAGTAAGGTTTCTAGGAACGCTGATATTAAATTGAGTGCCCCCTGATACTTTAAAAATTATAGAGATCTCATCAGTTGATACCATCTTTAGTGTATTTGTAGCAAGTTCTCTTTATAGTGATTGTCTGTAGTTTTTTGAGTTAAATAAAATATAGATAATTGAATTATAGTTATTTCAAAATTGAAGAGCGCCTATAATGCGACAAAACTATGTCTTGATTAAAAATTAAAGCCAAACAACTTAGGAATAATTTATTTACACAGAAAAAACACTGACGAATACATTGTGTAATGATTATTCGATTTGTGGTTTAATAAGCTGCTTTGAGTGTTAGTTATTTGTTTTCATGATTGTAGTACTATTAATCGGGGTTTTATAATGTATATTTAACATTTTCGTAACGTTAGCATTAATGACTGGATTTTTTTTATTTACAGATCTTATTATTAAAAAGTCCACAAATATGTTCTTTCTTGTGCTCTAAACCGATATTTTGTGATTGATTGGCAAAATAATAGTAAACGGATAAAATACTTCTTTCATTAAGTGTAAAACGCGTTCATAAGTGTACTAGGATGACAAAAATAACAGCAATAGTAACTTATTAACAACTTCAAGCTAGATGTATTCTTCTATTTTAGATATCTGCATTACAGAACATCGGAACTATATACAGATTTACACTAATTAAATTTCTAATATAGGGGTTGTACGCAATATTAAAAGCTATTTCTAACATAGATTTACTTTCCAGTTAAATTCGGCCAGCCCCTGGCATCATTCCTGGCATCCTTATACCAGTGTTTCCAATGCCAGGTGGACCCATGCCAGGTGGACCCATGCCAGGTGGACCCATACCAGGTGGACCCATACCAGGTGGACTCATACCAGGTGGACCCATACCAGGTGGACCCATGCTAGGGGGACCCATACCAGGTGGACCCATGCTAGGGGGACCCATACCAGGTGGGCCCATACCAGGTGGACTCATACCAGGAGGGCTCATACCAGGTGGACTCATACCAGAAGGACCCATACCTGATTGTCCCATCCACTCGTTATTTGCAGCCGCCTCTTTCATTAGCTCCGCTTGTCTAGCATCTGTTGCCGCTTTTGCTTCCAGATAATGAACCACAAGTACCCCAAATGCACAAACAATGAAGCATACAGATGAAAGGATTCCCAAGTATGCGCCATACCCAAGCGATGGGTATGGATACTGCTGTGTGCCTATTATTCCTTCAACAGCCTGGCTTGTTGTGTAACACCAATAGGCAATTCCAGATATAGAAAGTATTGAAGAAGTGCTCCAGGCAAACAATAAAAAGTTCCGACTTTTTCCAAAGACAAATAGCCACACTACTCCTACAATTCCTACTATGATAGAAATAACCAATGCTCCCAAACAAAGATAACCACCACTTGCAAACTTTACATAAGATGTGCACCTAGTCCTTAAAGCAGTTTGACAATCAGTAGAACATGTGCTCCCCCACAAACTCTGCTCAACTTGTGATATTGATACATATGAATCAATCCAACTGCACACAAATTGTTCTACTGTTGACCATGGTCTTGTAGAAGCGCCATTATTAAACTTGTAAATATACAATCCATATTCCGATGAACTTAGCTGCCAAGATTTCAATATGTTTTTTTGATAATATTGGTATGTAATTGCCGGCGTGACCCTCCATCCGTTTAAAATGATTGATACTATTTGAAGAACGATTGCAGTAAAGCCAACTGCAGCCAGTAACTTCCAACCTATTCCCAGTCCTGTTTCGCCTCCTTGATTTCTGGAAGATGCATTATGGGACATTTATTCTTGAAAGATTGAACGGTTTTATTTAAGTGAATTAGAGAATATTGAATTTTTTATTCATTAATTTTTTTTTAGAAATTACTTTAAATGAGTTTATTTTGGTCACGTCACAGTGTCTTTTATGCATGTTCTGCATTATTTCATATATTAATTGGAGAAATATAAAAGAATTCGACAATAAATGAACAATAATAAATATTTCAATAAATCAACTGTATTTGCAATTAAAATGATTATATTTGTATAAAATACAATTAATTGTTATGAAAAACTAGATTTTCAAAATATAGTTATTCAATAGAAACAAATTTTAATAAATTCTAAATAATAATTCCTTTAAAATAGGCTTAAATTAGCAAGATTTTAGTTTTATTTCTTAAATATGATGAATTATTATTGCATTCAAATCATTTTACATGAAAAATTTAAACGCATGTGAAGAGGGCGCCGTAGTTTTTTTTTTTCTAAATTGTTCACATAAAAATGAATAAAACAGTATTAAAGTTATTAAGAGCATTACTTATTTTATGTTCTTTGATTCTAGGGCTTCTTGCATCCTTAGCTTTTGTTTGGATAAGTGAGAACAACTCGGAGTATTCACATTATTATTTAGATGGAGTAAAATTCAACAATGAAGAGAAGAAATTAGCTTTTACAGACGCAGTGAATAAGGCATGCAGTTTCTCTGAAGCTTACAAAATAAACAAACAGGACGCGATGGAAAATCAGTCGTTTTCTAAGTTCTTTTCTGGGAGAGATCCAATGATTGACCCTATAGCCTATTGTGAGTCAATTACGAGTTTGAAAACCCCAAGTATTATTACAGAGTCTATCTTAATTGCCATCCAAATACTAATTTTTCTAATTTCCGCACTATCTAATACAAAAGTTATTCAAGGGGCACCCGATGCAGTCACACTAATTAAAAGGTAAGTAAAACCAAGTATAAGACGTTTTTTATTATAATTATTAATCAGATTGAACTATATCGCCATTTTTTATGGAGTATGCTCACTAATTAATCTAGTTTCAATATTTTACTATTCGAGTGTAGGAGGTGCTTTAATATCAGATACTGCTATAAGTTGGAAATTCTCTATAGGTTTTTATGCTGCATCATTTGTAGCTTTACTTCCGATAGGTATTTCATTAACATATTGGTATGAAGGCGTACTTTGGCACAACTTATTCGAGCAAGATAGGCTTCAGTGGGAAACTGATAGGAGCAATGTACAAAATTTGACAAATAATCAACAATACAACTATATTCAAGTTCCAACTGATTTCAATAGTGTAATGGGTGGGTTAAAATCACCTTCAGAAATGGCAAGAACAATTGAAAAAAATGTGGAGAAGAGACAATTGAGTGAGCAAATATAGTTAGGACATCCATAATAATCAAATATAATTATTTAATATTATAAGTTTTTCCCGTTCTTTATTATATTTATTGATGTAAGAAGATGACAATAAAGTGTTTTTAAATTTGAAGAACTTTTGTTGCATTTCAATATTAGGTCTGAAATAATCCCAATATCCCTATCTTCAAGAATATATACATCAGTATGGTTTTCAAATTTAATTAAGTGATAATAATTATTAGTAAAAATCAGTAGTTGATAATGAAGGATTTCATCAATATATTTTACAAAATCATCGTGTTTCGTCAACGGGATTAATTTACAAACATATAAAATGATTAAATTTCTTGAATTAATGGAGCTGCAATTTTTATTGTTTAGAGCAACAATATAGTTGAACATAAATGCTAAGCATGCCAAAATCACATTTTTATTTGTATTCTCTCTTAATGAAAGCTGAAAGTTTCTTCCTGCCAATTTAATTGTTGATTCATCAATCTTCGATATTATTTCCTGCATTTTATACAGCATTACTTCTCTATTTATGGAATTTTGGAACATATTACAAAAAAACCGAATACAAATTAGGAATAGAGAACCTCTGAACTCATTATTTTCGTTTATGAGTGGGTTAGTTAGATAATCGGAAGAAATTAAGTCAACAACCTTCAATACTAATGCAATTAACCACCACCCTTGATCAGTTTTCTTATGAACGTCACTGCTTTGAGGGTGAAGCGCAAGGATTCTCCATAAGTCAATAATTGGAATACTCAAAGAGTTATTTCCAATAAAATTTGACAGCCTCTTATAAATAACGTCCATTTCGATAGATTTTATTTTACATGATTTGAAAAAATGAGTCTCGCTACAAGTTTCACTTTTTAGCCTAAGAAACAAGTCATTTAAATGTTCAATTTCCATATTAAAAAGATAATTCGTATCATTTACACAGATTTGATAGCTGCTATTAAACTGATCAGAATAAATTTTTTGTTCTTTTGTAAATGAAGAAATTAAGCTATTAATATTGAACCTTTTAAATAATTTAAACTCAAAGCATGGTTCAAACAATTCATTAAATGTAGTAATAATGCTGTTATTAACAATAGGAATACTATTAATTATTGATTCAATAATTATTTTACAATATTTTCTGTTAATTCCTTCCCTTAAGCAAAACTTTTCAGCTGATTCAATTACACTGTCTCCAAAATTGAATGGTAATATGTTATGATTACAATCAAATTCTGTTTCAAGTTTAATAACTAGATCATACAGACCACTATCAAAGTATTTATCACCCAGATAATTAACTTTTCTGCTTTGATTATTGATGCCAGTTATTATTCCTAAAAAATTCCAGCAATTATTTGCCCATTCATATGCTTTTAGATCATTTGCATCTTTAAAAATCCGAATAGTACCGATTTTTTCTGCAGTAATTGAGCTCAATTTGTTTATTTCTGGAATTTCATTTAGTTGAATAGTACTCTCTTCTTGATTATTTTGCAAATCTTTGGAATCAACATATTTCGGACTTTGAATTGAATCTGGTTTTTTTGAAGATAGTAAGTTTTTTAATTTGAGATCTGTGGTACAAGTAATCCAAATCCTACAAATTCCGTCTTCCGACACGGTTAATATGGAGTCAATGCCATTCATTTCTGTTAAATTCCAGACAGTTGAACTCAAAACAATGTTCTGCAATAAACTGATTTCGAAATTATTTTTTAGTTGCCATATTGCAACATGACAATCATCAGATGCAGTAAAAAAACGTTCAGAGTAATAGTTTGAAAATTTTACATCAAAAATAAATGATTTGTGATGTCTTTTCGTATTCTTTAAAACCAGATTTTCGTTTCCTAATTCTAAGAAAAGCTGCCAAATTTTTATTGCGCAGTCATTTGAAACAGTTATAACAACTAGGGATTCTTTCTCAAAAATATTGTTAGAAATACCTATAGAGCGAATAATATCATCGTGGGAATTAGGGATAGTTTTTATTAACTTAACTTGTGGAATTTTCCATAATACTAGGGATTTATTTTGACTTCCAGTTAATAAAAAGAATTCTGTACTATTTGGTTGTGAAATAATTGAGATTGTGACTGCGTGTTGATGATTACTTAATACGTGTTTGCATTCGGAAGAATTTAAATCCCAAATTCTTGCAGTACCGTCCCAACTTCCAGAAATTAAAATATTCAATTCATTCAACTCTTTTATATTGCAGATCGCCGATTTGTGCCCTCTGTAAGTTGCGCATATTTTGCCATCTATAGCAGACAAACGGTAAATTATTTCATCAAGCCCACCCGAATAAAAATAGATTTGGTTAGATTCATCATTTTGTTGAGTTTTTGAGGGTTCTAATGCCAATACATATTTTTTGTGGTGTAATAGCTGATGTTCTTGCATCCAAGCATCGTTAATATAATTCCAAATAATTATTTGATTATCCAGTCCTCCAGTCACAATTCGATTGTCTTTTAGAACGCATACACATCGGGCACATCCTTCATGGCCTTTTAATTCTTTTGAAAGACTATAAAGCATTTTTATTTCAATTAATGCGATTATTTCTAATTGAGGTAAACTTCCCGCAACCAAGAATAAATATAATAAATGAAAAAAAAAAATGTTTTGTATCTCAACGCAAAGAAAAAACAATCAATCATAGTGAGTTCGATCTTTACACTTTCAATCTAACTAACAATAAATGTTTCTATTTAAGACAAAAATATTTTTTTTTTTACAAAAACCGATAATGGTTATCTACATACCAATTATTTAAATACTCAATATATTTATCAAAAAGTTTCACAAATAACACGCACTATTCATTCTTTAGATATGAAAGTTTTTTTTTGAAAAAGGTATAACAAAAAATTAATAGTTTCAAAAATCAAAATATACGCAGTTTTGTGAATAAATGTATTCAAAAAATTTGTTTTGTGTAGCTTCTCAACCTATTGTGTGTTAAAAGTTTTTTTGCGACAAGGCGTTAAGAGTGTAATATTAAATGTTACACAGTTAATAAACTTGAAGACAAAATCAATCGTTAGTAGTAAACTTAAATTAGCGAGAGATGCCAATATTAGAAGAATTTAATCAATTGAAGCTGGATCTAGAAGCTCTTTTTTCATCGAAGGAAATGATAGAGAAACAAATATATGAAAAGGCCACACAAATTTATAAATTGAATAGTGAATGCATTTCTCTTTCAAATGATGAGAAACATGGGGGAAAAAATTTTGAAGAATTGTGTTTAGAAATATCTAATTATGTTAGTGATATTCTGCAAGTTAGACTAAACAATGATGGCTTAATTGAACTTAAACAAGGTAAATTGAATAGTAGTAATATAGCTGAAACACAAGAAAACAAAGTAGTTCAATATCGAGTTTCGAATACAGAGGACAATCTATGTGAAAACAAAAAGTCATTGATACATGCAAATAGCTATGCATTTAAAAATATTTATAAACTCGATGATTTCATGAACACAACTAACTGGCTTTGGAACAAGGAACTGAAGTCCAAAATTGTTGAATTTGCTTCAAATAAAAATAATGTATTCCCGAGTATCGTAAAATCCCCACAGATTGGTGGGGATTTTTCGTCCACTACTCCTAGCCATAATAAAATGCAGTGTAATGGGCTGCCAAGGTTAGTGTGCAGAACAGTCAGAATCGAGGAAAATAATTTAAAACAAATAAAGTATATAAATCCACTGAAGAGTTACATAGAAAAAGCATTCAAACTTGAATCATAATGTTATGAGAATTGCTGTATTTATCGAGCGTAAATGTAATTAATGCAATTAACCCTTTTAAGTATATAGTTAATTGCATAACGCGATCACAGAAATGCGCAAAACTCAAAATACTAGATACTAGATTATTTTTAATGATCAATTTCATTATTTGAAAATGAATTTGATTGAAGGAATGATTGTGTCAACCCCATCGTCGATATCACAACAGCTAACTTCTAACGCAATACTATTTTTTGTAATATGTAGTTTTTTCTTAGTAATCTGTTCTATGAGTGAAACAACGGGAATACATTTTCTTTCCTGATGATTTGGCATGTATGCGTTGTAAAGACAAATGTTTCCAAACGAGATAATTTGGGTCTCAAGATTCATTTGATTTGTTAGAAAGTCGATTACATCTTGAATGGTGCCATTTCTTTGTTCAATAACCAGTTTATCCCATGCTGTAAATCCTTCTGGTCTTACCTTTAATGGGCCTTCTACTATCGGATCGAAATCCTTTGAAGTAGTTTTTGGAGCAGGTAAGGGCTCCGTAATTACAAATAATGGAAGAGAAAGATTAATAAATGAATTCTTGAAGAGCTCTATTTTGTAATCACTGGCTGAAGATACCTTTAGCGCTTCAAATGAAACAAGTCCAGTTACCATTGCCGTGGTTGTTGCCATGGCAGGTATTATACGCCCTGCAATCATCTTACATTTATGTCTATCACACTCTTTGATCGAGTAGTTTCTAGCTCTCAAGTTTGCACAAGAATTGATAAAATCTACGTGGAAATTTGAGTCATCATCTTTTTCAAATTCAATTGGTTGTACGAAATCTAAACATCTTTTAATTTGATTTTCCGTAACGGAAAGCAATTTATGCGTATATTCTTCAGCGATACTTGTATCCAATAATACCGGATTTGAACTGCCATTTTCATTGTTCGATGCACTTTCATCTTCATCAATTTTGATTAATGCAGTTTTAGCGTTGAACTCCGGAAGAATTGTTTCATTTGCAATTCTAAAAACAAGTGAAGAGTCAGATATTTCTGGCAATCTGACCATACTTGAATAAAGGTTTGAAGCTGAAAAGATAAAATCAAAATGCAATTTATCCTCTATGTTTAGTTTTATGGGCTTTGGACATCTTTTTGGCCCAGACCAAAAAGGAAATCCATCACTATTGACGTGATCAGGTGGAAAGTTGGCTAAAAGTTGTTTAATTTGACAATAAAAGTAGTCATGAAACAAGTATATCGCTCTCTGAATACAATCTTCATGTGTAGGAGTTTTTTCGGAGATCCAGTTAATTAGCTCAAATATTTTCTGAGATTTTTCGAGGATAACATGAGGATTTCCTCTTTGTCTTAGATTTTGTATATATTCAGACGGATTGTTAAGGAACGTAACGACTTCTTGAGGATCTGATGTAAAAACTCCCTGAAACGCATCACGAGCCCACTCAATTGTATGTTCTATTGCATGAGGGAAGTGTTTTAAAGTGCATAGAGGGATGCTCTCTTCCGCAGGATCACGATTATCAGAATAAGATTGGGTTTTGTGTGGGAGGTAAGTTTCACTATTAGCCTTAGTTCCCAATGTACCACTTTCTAATAGTGGTTTTTCGTACCACAAGCAACGATCATTGATATACATCCTTGAAGGAACATTATCAAGCGCATTGATAACAAAATCTGTTTTGTTCCAGAATAAATCATCGAAAATATCTTCAGTTTCTGTACCGACACGGGTTTGAAGTGAAACAATATTTATATCCTTATTTATTGTCCTTATAACTTGAGCAGCAATAGCACTCTTCGGCGATCCCACATGTTCTTGTCTAAATAGGAACTGGCGGTTCAGGTTCGAAACCTCAATATTATCCATATCCGTGATTGTGACAGTTCCATTTGGTCCACATCCAACACCTAATAGTGCCATACTTTTTAAGAATTCACAACCTAATGCACCTGCACCTACTATAAACACATTTTTTTCAGATAATTTATTCTGAAAGTTCCTACCAAATATAATTATTTGGTCGTCATACCTACTCCCTATTGGCATAAACTCTTCTTTTGTATGAACTTCATTTGAAACTAAATCTAATTGTTCAAATGCATCGAAGAAAAAGAACTGGCGTAATGGAGTATATTTTCCAACGAATTTAACAATTTCTTGAGCAGCAATTCCACCCAAAAAAGCAGCCATTGGAGATAAACAACATCTGGAATATTTACAAACCTTTTCAAGTACGTCCTTATCGATACTATCAACTGAAACAACAAATTCCTTTTTCTCATCATTTGAGTCCAGCTTTCTCTTCGAATTCTCATTCATATTCTCCGCAATGGTGTGACACTCATTAATGGCTTGCAGATCAGTATGTTCTGGGCGAGAACCTTTAATATCAGAGTATTTAAGCACCGAGTTGATAGAGAAGAACAGTTGTTCAGATCTGCCAAATTTATTTAGATCTGGAACGATCAAAATCCCCTGTTCATCACAAATAGGATATTCGAGTGCATCTTTTAAACTCCGGAAGCTATAATTCATGGGAACCTTTACCTGAGTAACTATTCCCTCTCTTTCATACTCTTTAAACATACTAGAATCTAATTTGACTGTAAATTGATGTTTCCCTGCTGAGATTATCTTGTGTGGACCCGTCCCATTTAGCTCTGTCATACCTTGTACTTCTCTAAACATTACATAGTCGCCTTCTTGAAATGGGAGAAGTTTCTCAGCTAAACATGTTATGGATGTTGTTTCTTTGCCCCTTGAAATTTTTGAAATAATAGCGCTTTTTGGTTCTTCACCATTTCCATCAAATACATTAAAAGAGTCTCCGAAATCGACAAAAATGGAGCCACAAAGCCCTAGACAATTTGCAGAAATAAACCCAATATTTGGAGTATGGCCCCTACAGACTTCATTGTATTTTATCTGTTGTGATAGTGGTACGTCTGCACAAACAATCAAGTCATGATTAAAAATCAGTTGGTTTGTAATTTGTCCATGAAATACGATAACTTGAACATATTCATTTAGAGATGCCAACTTGTTTAAGCATGCGTCCGACCGTCTGGTTCCTTTTTTTACGTCATCTTCCGTGATATAAAAGTTTGCGCCCATATCAGAAAAACTACATATCTCATCATCCACAAGGGTTACCGACTTTGGTCCTGCCAATATAATATTTTTTGCTATTTCAACGCCGAGCCCACGAAGCCCCACAATCAATACGCGTAGTTTTATTAGTTTTCCCATTGCCTCAAGACCTAATGTACCTATTTGGCGACTATATAGATTTGTATCAATTTCATCTCTCCTATTAGTACTCATCGTAAATTTTTCCACTTATGGGCATTAAAATTTATTAGTAATTTAATGATAATTCCGTTATCACTAAGTTGAGAAGATTGATTTGTAAAAAAAATGATAAATATTAACAAGCATTGTCCCCCCCTTCTCTTTCTAAGATTAATAGGCGCCTGCCTATTTTTATTGTTTATTGTTCAACCATTCACAAACAAATCAAGAAGTTAAGAACAAATCATATCTATAAAGCATTTTACGATATTAGTAGCTATGCTAATTGTTTGAAATTAAAAATAATATCGGGGTTAGTGTTCACAATTATTTTAATGACTCTTCTGAAATCCGTTCTCTAAACTTTCTGATTACACATCTGATTCTCTCAAGCGCTCTTTTATCATCACCCGAACAATTATCTGGCAAATATGGAGGTGATACAGTAATTCCCATTACCTGAATATTTTCATCATCCCATGAGCAGTTTGGGTGTGTTTTGTGAATGAAATCAAATGTAGCTTGGCCCATTGGAGTGACATTATTTCCCCAGAATTTAATGTTTGACTTCGCATTATTGACTAGCGCTTCTTCTCTTTTTTTAATAATATCAATATAGTTTTCTGGAAGATCTACGTCAATTTCCGAACACTTTCCTTCTAAATATGGCTTTACCTCACAGATAGACTCGCTGTTTATAATATCAAAAGTGCTAAATCCATTTCTGATATCTTTTTCTAAAAAAACATTTAAAAATTGTACATTGAAATATCTAAACTTACTTAAAACTATGAATTCATTGTTAGGAAAAATACAGCAGACTTGGCCATTAAGAATTTCACCCTTATTGGTACGTATTGAAACGGCATCTAGATATTGAATAACGGAAAAAATTAGATATTTTGTTATTCCGGTATCTTACCCAAAATTGATATTTGTTCTGACATTACTAAAAAAATTTTTACTAACAAACCAAATTTCCTTCCAAAATATTTATTTCTAAATGTTTAAATATGGATTAAAATGTAAGCAAGGTAAGGAAATGCTTTTTCTAACAATTTGCCACATATTAGAACATATTTTAATGGCCATTATTAATTAAAAAAAAAATTCATTTTCGGCGGCATAATGTACCGCCCTTTGTGGATACATTATATATTTATTTTACGCTTCATGTCGTTTATTGACAATCTTTATTTAAAGATGTAATTTTTGTGAGAAAAAAAATAGATTGGGCATGTGCATTGTAAATTTTAATTAAATATAATAAGATTAAATTAATGTAATTAAATTGCAAATTATATCTGTTGTTAGTCGATCATGTTTATTTTTAGAAATTTATTTGAGTGGTGTAAATTTGATTACGATAATTGTTTGTTAGTAGCCGGATCATCAGTGTCAAGAAACCCTACAAATAAAGAATCTACTATAAAAGACTTGTTCGGTAATCAGGTATATCTCGAATATGAAGATCATTTGGACAATTACCTATTGAAACAGGAGGCTAAAAAATTAACTGATTCCTCTTCTGTAATGAAATTTATAGATGAAGGAACAGAGGAAAGAAAAAAAGAGAAAGTCAGTAAGTTTATAGAATTAAGCAGAACTTTTGCGAATGAAATGATCAACGGAGTTAATATTGAACTTGTGCTTGGAGATGGGAAAGCTCATGTATTGCACCTATCACTTAATAAAGATCTTAATGCATTATATCTTCGAAGAAGTGGGAAAAAATTAATTCTTCCTCTGAACATTGTTAGCCTAATTGAGATTCCATCAGAAAAACTAATTTCGGAAGCACCTGAGCTTCAAAATGTAGATGATTGCGAACTTGAGCGCATTGTAGCTATTTCTACTGTTTCAGATGATTGGTATATTTTTATAATGAAAGATACTGAAATGAGAGATAGATTCTACCAACAAATGAGACTGTTGGTGGCATCCATTAAGATCTCGTTGGTTGGAAGTGACAGGTATTGGGGGAAGACATATAATGGGCCACTGATGGACTCTGTGCATATAGAGTCAGACGATGAAGCTGTATTTTTGTTTCAAGAAGAAGGGCATGAATTTGTTAATACTTAGTATATAGCCACAAAAATAGATCTATTTAAGAGTTTTGATTTATTTTTTAAAGGCGAGCTCTATTTGATTTCTGAATTAATTATTTTTTCGCAGAGGATTCTGGAGTAATCCCAAAGTTTTTCTGATACATCCATATCTAACGAAACAGGCGATGATATATCCAGTGCGCATTGAGAATAGTATCCTCCAGGAATTAGTTTTTCATCAGGGATTGCACAACAGTAAAGCGTAGTTTGAGCACCTGAGAACGGAGTTTTAGAAAATAACTTCATTAATGGGTAAAATAAAACAAATATAGTACTACCTTCCTTTATATATCTTCCTAAATCGGTATTCACACATCCTGGATGCAATGCTACGGCGAACAAACCAAACGAACCAAATCTTTTCTGCAATTCTCTTGTGAAGTATATATTGCATAGCTTACTAATACCATAGAATCTAGTTCTATCATAGTTTTTCCGATTAACATTCTCAAGCTCAGAAATATCGAATCCGAAAGGCGCAGCTAAGTGGGCGATGCTTGAAACATTTATTATTCTTGATTTAGATTTTTGAAGTAGAGGCATCAGATTCATTGTTAGGTAATAATGGCCGAGGTAATTTGTCATGAATTGCCTTTCAACTTGGTTTATTAGCTGGAATGGTGGTGCCATAACACCTGCATTATTAATCAAGATATCGATCTTGTCTACTATTGAAAAAATTTTCCTTGAACATAATTTAATACTTTGTAAAGATGACAACTCACATTCGATTGAATGAACTCTATTAAGTGGCAATCCATTAGAAAGAAGTTGACTTTTGGCACTTTCCATAGCCACAATATCGCGGCAGCACATAATTAATTCAGATACTCCCCATGATGCTAGTTGCTTGGCAGTTTCAAGTCCAATTCCTCTGGTGCAGCCAGTTATTACAACAGTCTTGCCCTTCATTAAGCTTTTATTTTTCAACATTCCTCCTGGTAAGCACTTTCCGAAAGAGATAAACCTGCAAATAGCAAGCAAACAAGAGAGATAAATTATAGTAATAATTCCACGTGCAATCAGAGTTGGATTGTTTATTTCTATCAACTCTGAGTGATAGAGAACTAAAGGTGCTATTATACCAATGGTAAAGGTGGACATCGAGATAAATGCTGGCTCAGAGAGCACAGAGCTCAGGAGAACGTACATCAAAATTCCTTTGGGTTTATCCATTACTAAAGATCAATTCAAAGATCACAAGTAAATACCTGCGCTTCCTCCCCCCTTTTATTTCACATAAGAAAAAAAAATTCAGTGAAAAACACACAGAACAAATTTGGTAGAATGTAAAACAACACCATCTTAAAATTCAATTACTCGGACCAAAATACGAACGAAAACTATTCAATGTCATTATTGTCTTTTTCTATTCAATAATCTCATTCAGTTCGCTGTTTTTTTTTATCTAAATAATTGTTGAGTTCCCGCCGTCTCTTTTAGGTGCCAAATTATTTAATTGGCTGTCTTAAATGGACGTCTCGTAGGCCAATATTTGGGAATTTATTTCTTTCCAAGCTGAAGGTTCATTTCTTTTAAATAACTTTTGCTTGTGGTTAAATCGATTGAACAGGCACAAGGCTCTGACAGTCTCCACAAGTATCAATAATTGTCGAATTGTTAAGTATTAAGTATGCCATCTCCAGAAAAAGCAGCAAAGAAGAAGCAGTACTTTGAACGCTTATCAGAATATGCTACATCTTACCCAAGAATTCTAGTAGCGAACGCGGACCATGTTGGTTCTAAGCAAATGGCAGATATCCGTTTAGCATTGAGAGGTAAAGCAGCAGTTTTAATGGGAAAAAATACCATGATAAGGACTGCCCTGAAGCAAATGCTTGGTTCTCACCCGGAATTGGAAAAGTTGATAGAGTTGGTTCGCTTGAATGTTGGCTTAATTTTCTGTATTGATGAACCATCCGAAGTAAGGAAAATTATAGAGGAGTATAGAGTGCCTGCACCAGCTCGTCAGGGTGTAATTGCACCATGTAATGTTGTTGTTCCGGCTGGAGCCACTGGATTGGACCCATCTCAAACTTCTTTTTTCCAGGCCCTTGGGATTGCTACAAAGATTGTAAAAGGTCAAGTTGAAATTCAGTCTGATGTTAATTTAATAGATGAGGGAAAGAAAGTTACAGCTTCACAGGCAGTTCTGTTACAGAAACTGAACATAAAACCATTCTCTTATGGGCTTAAAGTTAACAATATCTATGACCATGGCAGTGTCTACAGTTCATCTGTTCTTGATATTACATCAGAAGACTTAATTTCCAGAGTTTCTGAGGCTACCAAGTATGTCGCTGCATTCTCAAAAGAAACAGCTATACCAACTCAGCCTTCTGCACGCGACGGCGTTATTTCTGCATTTAGGAATTGTGTTGCTCTTGGTTTGGATGTCGAGTTCGATTTCCCGGAAATGCAGGCAATTAAAAACGCATTGGCAAACCCTTCTGCATTTGTCTCTGTCTCTACAGCTATTGAAAATACATCCACAGTTGGTGCATCTGCTCCAGTGGAGGAAGAAGAAGAAGAGGAAGGTGACTTGGGTTTTTCGTTATTCGATTGAACTAATTTAGAATTTATTAACTAATTTGTCAATCTGCATACTTTTGCTCTTAAAGATCTCTTCTTGCAAATGTTCCCTCTTGATTTCGTGAATAGGTTAGATATACGAAGTGAAATAATTAATGTTGAATTTCGGCTATAGAAATAATATTTGCTGAGATTCTGGTAATTTGATTCTTACATTGAGTGACAAAAGTACTGTTGAATTGTGTGCATATGCGTTATAAAATAATATCATATTTGCAGATATGAATCGAAATTATACAATTCCGATTGAATTGTTATTTGAGATTGTCACATTCACCGATTCCTTTGAAGATATTTTAAATATAGCAACTTCGGTAAGTAATACTTATAAATCACTAAGGAAATTTAACAATTTAAGAATAAACAATGGTTTGAGAAAATACTTGAATTTATGAAGACTAAAAGTTTTATTGATTTTCGTGAAAGTATGACAATAGACATAAATATAAATAAAGTAAGTAGTTTGACTAGAAGTATTAAAAATAATTTGCAAATATAGGATAATAACGATGATTTTGAGATGAGAAATGAATTTTATAAAAATATTTTAGGTATAGAGTTTCCAAAAGTAAAAATAATTACAATAAAATCAAAGGAGATAAGAAATGAAGAGCTTGATTATTTGTTGAAGAATTGCCAAAGCATAGAAGCACTTGAAATTTTTTCTCTATCAAATATTTTAACAAATAGCATTACAAAGCTTTGCTCAAAAATTATTGGATTAAAGCTTATTTCACTGTATCGTGGACTCTGTAAGTGTGATTATACCGAAAAAGAGAAAGAGGAGGAATTTAATTGCCCATGCATTAGTTATAAACGCAAATTAATCGTAAGGCGGCCAAAACTAAATATTGTCGATAGTGAATTGACGCAAAATGGCTCTATATTAAGGTATTTAGATTTCTATACACAGGAATTAAAGTGATTGTATAAAAAAAGGAATATTTTGCCAATTTATCAACATTCTCGTTTTTTATTTACAAGGTATTTCTTGTATAGTGATATTATATTGGAAACAATTGCCTCTTCAATTGGATCGGACGTTTTTTTTATTTCAGTCCTTGAATTCGGAGTAAAAATTATCACGTTATCTCTACGATCTTGCAACAAATTTGCACAAATTGCGTTAGCATCACACTTTTTCAGTAAAATATCTGATTTTTTAAACAAAGTTTCAAATTCAGTCTCAAGTTTGAATAAAACGAGAAAGCAATAAGGTAATTTGTCTCGAATATGTTGGGCGTATTTTGGAGTTGAATATAACTCCAATGTAATGCTAGGAGTTTTAGGTTCGTTTTCGAAGTCTAAGGATGCGTCTGAGCTAACTGAAATTTTGTTCTTTGGTAACAGATTCTCTGGAATATAAAAGTCCGAGACTGCAGCTGCCAAAAAAAATATAAAACTATCAGGAAATTCTGTGCAATGAGAGATAATATAGTCAATACCATTGAAATATTCATGAACGGACCCAAATTCCATGAAAAATATTCTATCTGAATAATTAATTAGATTTTTTGATGCTTCGATAACTTTTTTAAATTGTTCATTCCCTAAGAAATCGGAATTATCTTTATTTGAACTAATAAAATGATTTTTTATTGACACCAAGATGTCATATTTCGATGGGCAATCAACTGTAAACGGTAGGTGACTTCCTTTTCTATAGAAAAATACTACACTAAATCCTGATTTCAAAAAGTATTCGGCCGAATATGCACCTCTTGTACCTGTACTAAAGTTTTCGATATACCTTACTGTGTTTCTTTCTAAAGGAACATAGGTTCCACCACTTGTAATAATCACAATATTTCTATTATAAATCTTTATTTCTCTAGAGATAAATTCAGTTAAACTTAGATCGTTAAGCTGCAGTTTGTCCGTTCTCATAACTTCAATTATTGCTTTACTTTTGATGAATTTAATTTTTTTGATAAATGGAGTATTCGTTATATATTTTATAAATTGAATATATTTACCTTGATTCTTTAAATTTATAATTAAGTATTTTGCATTTATTATTGATGAGGGCCAAAACTTAATACTGCGCTTTTAGTATTTGAACTGGAATCATAATAAAAATATCAAGCTGAAGAAATTAAAAATACGTTGAATTTACTTATGTTTCTAAAAAATCAAGCATTTATAGATTAAAAATGTAAGATTTCTAAGTTTAAAGTATGTCATCAAATCAGGAACTTGATCAAATATGCTGTATTTCAACTTGGCATAAGGAAACAAACAACTTGGACTTGTATAATGAGGATTTAAACGAATCAAAAATTGTATTCCCTTGGAATACTGGAACTAGGGTTCCTATTAGTAGTGTAAACTGTTCAAGTCAAATATTTGATTGTAATGAAACAATAAATAGTGGGCCAATTGGAAGACGAAAACTGAAAATTTTCTTAGAGGCAAGTATTCAATCTAATC
Organism: Cryptosporidium ubiquitum; assembly: GCF_001865345.1. Taxonomy (NCBI): domain Eukaryota; phylum Apicomplexa; class Conoidasida; order Eucoccidiorida; family Cryptosporidiidae; genus Cryptosporidium; species Cryptosporidium ubiquitum. The sequence continues at coordinate 116,713 of NW_021639828.1, read as the reverse complement.
AAATGTACAACCTCAATATGTCAAGCATTTCTCGAATCCTTTCAGACTGGAGAAGGGAAAATGAAATTAAAGACAATTTTGTCATGGAGCTTGTGGATTTTACTAAGTTATGTGGAATTAAAAAAAATAAAACATATAAGGATTTATTTGAGCTACTCTCTAAAATATTTATTTCCAAGTTAAAAAACAAAAAAATTCTGGATGATTCAACATATACAAAATTTGACAATTTAGCCTTAAAGTGCGTTAAAATGATTAATATTCCCCATTTGGTTGAATCGGTAATCACACTTTTAACCAAATTTAATCGATTGTCCGATAAAGTTATCAAAGAAATTACGACACCGGATCTTTATTTATTTCCGAGATTTCTTTCTTTTTATAAATTAGCTCCAATTAAGTTGCGTCAGCAAATGTGGCTAAGAAGGCCAAGATGGTTTGTATATGAGATTATTCCTTTTATTATGCTTTTTACAAAAATTTTCTCAAGTGTAGATTGTTACTCAATTCTAAATACTTCAAATTCTAATGGCCTCAACGATCAAAAATTTTCTTTTGATGCTATTAAAGACCTGCTAAGATCTATTCAAATAGATTCAAAAAACAGTTGTGATTCGGATTTTAAAACCGAAATTGATAGCTTTATTTTTGAATGCATTGAGAAAAATAAATGCTGCGATTTGCATGATAGAAAATTCTCTCAACAATCTAATTCAATTGATTCCATATATACTTTTGTTTCCAGAATTCAATCTCTTTATATATCATGCGTTGAACTTGAACACGAAAACATTGAACGTCTTGGAGAATCTTGCAAATGCCTAGCATTTAATTTTATGGACTCTAGAGATTTCTATAAAAGCTTTATTCAACTTCAGAAAAATGAATTATTACTACCCAAAAATTCTTTAAGCGCATCGATCAGAACAAATATTTGCTCCACCGGTTGCAATCTATCTACTATTTCGAAAATTGAAAATGCATCAAATCACTCATTGCTAAACACTAGCACACCATCATTTAATGGAAGATCAATAAACACTAATTTAGGTAATAATGATGCGGCAATTAATTCCTCTTGCTGTAATATGACTATTTGTGGGAATATACTAAGACTAGGTAGAATCGTTGCATATATTTCTTATTGTATTGGTAACTACAAAGAGCTATACGTTTATTTTATTAATACGTTAAGACAGCTTTATATTGATTCTCTTTCTCATCACTTTGGTTTTCAAGTTACACAAATTGAACCAATTACAAATATTAATCAAACTCCTGTTACCTCTAACAATATTAATCATTCGGATGGCAAAACATTCTCTTTAAATTCTAATATTGGTATTCCACTACAACCTAATGTGATTTTTCAAAATAATAAAATTAGCAAAAACTCAGAAAATTTATTTTCAAATATTTGTGTATCAGAAAAAGATTCTAGCAATATAGACGAAGAGTTCTATCAAAAAAATACTCATTTAAACTTTGAATCTAAACATGAAAATCATATTTTCACATCTGGCGATAAAAAACAAAAAAATTGTAATCTAAGTGAACAAAAGTTAAACCACTTTTCGGGAGAATCTTACTTATCATCATTAAGAATTTTTGTTGCATTGAGAATATTTCACTTCAATAGCAAGAATAACAGGAGTGAAGAAGAAGAAAAAAAATCAATAGAGAATGAAAAATCTGGTGTTGAATTGAATTTAGAAAAATTTAATCAAGCTGAACTATCAAACTTTGAGGTATTAAACCCACTGGCAATATCTGAATGCGACGCAGTTGCTTGGCCCTGTATACACATAGTTGGAAATATATTGAGGGATGGGTTTTCTTCAAATAAAAGCCAAGAGTCGTTGGTAAATATTTCTTCAACATTGATAATTAAGTCAAAAAATGACCTATCTGACATATCTTTTATATTCTCAGAACCTCACTTTCTATTTATTTGTTCAGAATTTATTCTTGAAACATCAATTTTAACTATGTTTCATTCCTCAATGGATGCAATGTTAGTTCTAAACCCTCAAAGAAGGAAAATCCCGATTGCTCTTATATCACTAGGGTTAAATTCTCCTTATTTATCATTTAAGAACAAAGATTCACTTCTTAGAAATTCTGGATTCCTGACAAATTCCATAAATACGGGATATATTACAGGCCCAACCTCTATGAGTAATATCAATAACCAATTAACCGGGAGTTCTGTATCACAAACAGTTTCTCCATTTAAAAAGGCAACTTCGAATGAATTAGGTTCTCAAAATAACAGTTTATCCACTATTTCAAGAAAAAGATTTAGAAAAAATAATGATTTGGTTTCTTCACAGAACAACATCAATAATAATCACATTAACTTTGCGATTAGGTTCGATACTTTACTCAATTTATTAATAACATTCAATTTTAATAATGCTCAGAATAAGAAAGGCTCTAAAACAATCGATTCAAACGATGATTCATATTCTTCAAATTATACAAAAACAATGGGTTTGAAAAATAAAACAAAAATGGATACACCTTTCCATCCAACAACTCATTGTCATACATCATCAGCAATCCTTAGTAATATACTTAAGCTCCATAGCACAGTTTTTTCTACGTTCCTCCCTTTAATTGATAGATATCTAGAGCTTTCAATTTCATCTCAAAAATCTAACTTTACTCTTCAAAATGGTGAGTGCGAAAAAAAAAAATCTACAAGAAATGAATTGTTGAAATCAATAAGAAACGAATTAATTGATTATATTAATTCAATTTCCGCGTTAAGATACCAAAGCTATTCTGATATATTAACCTTAAAATTTGTTAGAATTATTTCAACTTCTTTGTTTTTTACAGGAATTAAACCAATCATTAAACAAGAAGGTTTTCCCCTTAATCCACTTCTGCATTATAGCATTAATGGGCTATCATATTACCATTCGCATCATGCACAAGCTAAGAAAGACATAACTATCTGCTCACTAAATAACCAAATTATAGCCCCTTCACTTCCTTCATGTATTAATTTATCGATAAGATTATTAGAGACATCTTTTTCTTCTGATTGGATTAATCAAATATTTCTAAAATCAATTTTTGGACTTTTGTACACATATCCACGGATATATAATAGATTTGACAATCAAAATATAAAATGTGGAAATGAACCCACAGAGATGGTTAGTTATATAAACAACAAGAGTTCTTTGTTTGCATCTATTCCCAATGATATTATTCATGGTTTATTATTAAGAGTGGTTTTGCCAAGCATTAAAGACCCATCGGTTTCAAGCACAGAAATAAATACTATACATGAAATTATTAATGATATTGAAGTGTGCTCGATAGTTGATACAAAAACAAAAAAAATTTTTATTGAAAGGTTCTGGTTTTGTAGTCCCTTTCATTTTAGTTTAAATATTTTGCAAGACGGTGAAGATTATAACAGGCCAACAAATACTCAAAAAGTACAAATTAAAGATCTATTTCAACTCATTCAAAATAAAATCAGCACAAAAGAGCATAATTTTTATTTAAATTTAGAAGTTCCATACAAAACAATGTTTTGGGAATATCATTTCATACACTCTAATGATGATTATTTATTATTCCAAAGGTGGTCCCTATACTTTATTAATATTTGCAGAAGTCACGATAGAGATAATCAATATTACAATAAAATGTTATCAATAAGTAGATCAATTCAAAAAATAATGAAAGCAAAATAAATGTCAAATATATATCATCTTAAGAGGAATTAATTAATAGACCTTTATTAGTGACTAGTATCAAATTACTAAGTAGGTATTGCTCCACCTTTCGAAATGTAAAGAACTAGTTGATCATCAACTCTCATTTGAAGTGGGCTATATCTATCATGTTGAAGCCCTTTTCTCTTCAATGCAGAAATAATAGAATATTCTCTCGGTACAACAGATATGTCAACTCCAAAGTGTTCTTTAGAATTAGCTAAATCTCCTGAACTTATAGCTTTATACGTAATTTTACATGTAATTATATCGGTCCCTGCATATTCCAGTGATATTACTTTAAATTGTGGTAGTAGATTCGGAATATCAAAACATTCAGTAATCTCTCCATCTTCACTAGTATAGAATCTCCAATCCGTTCCAGAAGTATATATATCTTCGATTTCACACTTTTCAGGAGTAATCGTTTCAAATTGTATTGGCAGGAAACGAATTGATTCGATATCAACAATTCCAAATGAATTACTAAAATTTATTGCGATTTCAATACGATCCCCAACATTAACATTTGACTTAGTTGTTGTTTGAGCAACAATAAATTCCTCACAATGGCATCTAGACAAATCCTTGTGTGCCCATTGTATTCTTTTAGTACCAATTTTATTTGTCACAAATTTATAGCAAGAAATAAATGGAGTGTCCGCGATTTGAGAACAAGAGTTAGGATTATTAATTAATGGTTGTATTATTGGGCCAACCAAATTTTTTTGAGGCAATAGTCCCTCCTTTTTTAAGACATCTTTTATTTGAGAATTACTTTTATATTTGAAGCTGTAAGAAAGGCAAGTAGTTTTATTTATGCAACTTTTCAATACTTTGGCATATAAAACTCTATCTATCCGTACACTACCCCCAACAGTTAGAACGGGTTGTATAGTAATAGTTGAATGTTCTAAATCAAGATATTTTCCATAAGTTTCTTTAAATTGATCATCAATTGATATACAGTATTTTTCATTTATGAATTCCGATATCGTAAGTAGCCAGTGTGGACAAACTAGGAAACAAGAAAGTAACGTCTCATCCAAAATATATGGCAAAAATAAATCAATAATTCCAGGACTTAAAAACGGCTTGTGGTTATTTTTATTTCCAAATATGATAAATTTTTTACTTGTTACACAAATACTTTTTGGAACATTCGATGTATTATTTCCAAAAATCGAAGCTGAATTTTGTGTGAAATTCGAATCAATATCAGACTTCGAAATTTCAGAACTTTCAATTGATTCTTTTTTTTCGAACTCAAAGGAAATTTCACGATTAAAGTTTCCTTGCGCTTCTTTACTTTTTTCAATCTTCAAACTTTGAACACTAGTTTCAATGATGTTCACTTCACGCTGAGCTCTATTTTCCATAAGGTCCAGCGTTTCAAAAATATAATTGGGTTCGTATAAAATATCTTGATCACCTTGATTCAAATCTATTTCTTTTTTCTCCACCTTAGAAAAGAAGTAAATAATGCCATTAGTCTTTAGTATCCTTTCTGAGATTTTACAAATTATATTAGATATAGAGTTTTCAATTTTATAGTTAGTTATACATTGTAAAGAATTTGTTCTAGATGATAAACCACTTTTTAAGTCCAAATTAGAATGCGATCTTTTCAGTGGCGATATCGAATTTGAATTATTTGTCAATAATACTAGTTGTTCTTCATTATCAAAAGTCAATGTGTTACCCATATCTCAGATATTTTCATTACTATTATTATTATCATCGAATAAATTTCACAAGGAGTTGGGGAATTTATTATCCTTGCATTCTTAAAATTTCATAATTAAAAGCAAAATAGCAATATCCGAGAGCGGTAAGTGTGGGGTAAAATGAAAATATTTTCATATTTATACTCAAACAAAATTAATATTTTGGTGAAAAAAAATAATAGAAAAGTAAGTTTTTTGTACACTAATTACTTCTATGGGTAATATTCGGTTACAGTATTTTTTAAATATCGATTAAGCTTTAATAGAAAATTCAATAACTCAAACTAAATTTTGAAAGTGGCCAATTTCTAAGCTTCCAAATTATTTTTCTTATACCGCTAAAATTGCAATTAATATTATTTGCACTATACAACCGTTGCGAAAAATTTAAAATTACGAATACGGCGATTATAATTAAGTGTTAAAAAGAATGAACATAAAAGACCCAAATGAGTTTAATTTTAGACAGAAGGGAAACAATAATGCCAATGAAATGGACTCTAAAGAATTAAATCAGAAAGTGGAGAGCCAGAAAAGAATCGTTGAGGAGCAGAGAAGAGGCGCATTAAGAGCAATATTAGAAAATAATGCGATAGAAAGATTAAATAGAATCGCATTAGTTAAACCTGAAAAGGTTGTTCAAATTGAAGACTATATATTACGCACTGCACGAAATCAAGGGTTTTCTCCTTATAGAAAAATGCAAGAGAAAGAGCTTGTAGATATGATTTCAATAATGAATGAAATTACGGAGAAAAATAACTCAAAAATAAAGATTTATAGGAAAGGAGTTTTCGATGATGAAGATGAAGAATTTTATTCCTGATAGTTAAGTGCCCTACTTACTTAAGAAGTTAGATAACCACAAGAAAAAGTAACTCTGAATTGATCTATTATTTCTTCTTTTGGGAATTTGAAATACCGTTGAATAGTGCAACTGCTTCTCTTTGTTTACTCAAAAAGTTTTCACAATTTTTTTCCGATTGAATTTTTATATTTTTTGGGTCGTTAGCCAACTTGGATACCAGCTCTTTTCCTTTAGTTTGTATTTTTTCGTGCTTTCCAAAGCCTTCCGGACCCCATTTTTTTGCATTATATCCCTTATTGAATAATTCAGTATTAATTTGATCAACTTGAAGACCCAAATTCAAGTTTCTTACCGTTTTTGTTACATTTAAATCATGAGATTTTTTGATATTTGTTTCAGTAAATGAATCAATTGAATTTTGAGTTTTGCAATCACTAATGATTCCAATGTTATTGTTCTGAGTGATTTCATACCTCAAATTAGTCTCGATATCTGGAAAAACTTCAATAAGGTCAATTTCTTTTATAGCTTCTATTTCAACATTTTTTAATGCTCGATTCAAATTTATGTCTTCTACTGGTAAGTAAGGATTAATACTATTTTTTTTATTAGTGTATTTTTCTGAAAGCTTATATTCAGTAACAAGTTTATCAAGAAATGAAAGTTTTCTGTCTACATAAATTTCTTCACAAGAAGCATCAAATGGTAAGATGTAACTCAATAATTCGAAATATTCATTTCCCAGATAGTTAGTTAATTCACAATTTATTCTATTGCTTAATTGAATTATCGAAGTGAACTCTTTAATTCTTTGATTAATTATATTGGTTGGAATAGACACAGAATCTTTAAAAATTTGATTATAAATCTCATTCATTTTTTCCAGATAGAAAATGTATTCTTTATTCCGTTCATTTTCAATACTGAGATAATTTTCTGAGTTGTTAAATTTTTTGGAGGACATAATTGTATATGAATAACATTTTAATAATGCTGAAATAATCATTGAAATAGTTTCTGGCTTTGTATTAATTCTCATAAAAGTTGCAATATCCGCAAATGATCTCTTAGATTGCGCATTGTTACTTTGGCAAACATTCATATTTATTTTCAACTTTTTAAAAATGTCGTAAAGAAGAATTGTAACTTCATACAAGGTCTTTAAAGTAATAATTTCGGAACCATCATTTGCTGTACATGACCCATACTCACCTAATATCCAAATTCCCAAGTTATACAATATTTCTGGCAATTTATCCGCTTTTTCTTTTAGTAACTCTAAAAACAGATTTGAGGTATGAACCCTAAATTCTTGATCAGAATCATCATTTCCAGTTGGGCCTTCTGCAATTATCTGTGCAATATTATTAACTTTATCTTTTCCAACAAATTCTCCAGATAATTCTAATATTTTAACCATTGTATTTAAGTACCAATTATAACTTGGAGCAAATTTTTCGCTTAGTAGGAGTATATTTTTTACAAGTTCTTCACAAAAATGACAGTCAGTTGCAATCTTCAAATTATTTATGAGCTTAGATATTACAACTTGGATATTTTGGGGATTTGACATATTGCATAATAGTTCAAGTGTGCATCTACGAATAGTTTCATCTTTATCTTCAAGACAGTCTACTACAATAATTTGGTGTGGAATTGCATAAGATGGATCAATTATAGCGATTTTTGAAAGACATTTTATACCTATATATTTAAGGTAATTTAGGTCAGAATTCAAAAATCTAGAAATGATTTCCTCAACCTGTCCTAGCAATTCATTGTTTGGATGGATTGAACTAATCGCTCCGACACAAGAATCAAGAATTGCGTATGAGATATTAGCCGTATTGTTTGTGTTTCTATTATTTATATTTATAGGATAAATCATTGATTTCCCATTATAGGATGGCATAGATATCGAGTATTCAACTTTCTTGATTGTACTATACAATATTTCGTATATCTGATTGGTTTTTTTTTCAAAAGAGGCAATTTTCGAGAGTGTTTGTAGAATATTTATTTGAGTCCAGGGTGCAGAAACAAAATAATAGTCGTATTCCTTGGAAATATTGTTTTCTAAAATTTGCTTCATTATTAGTGTCAAATGAGGTATCAGTGGAATGCATAACTTTGGATTAAATGAACTGATTTTATCGACCAAATACAAAACCGAATTCTTAACAGAAATGTCTGAATCGCTTAAGCCCCTCATCAAAATGTCGGTGTTCTCTTCAAATATAGTTGGTTTTATTTCCAATACGCATAGCAAAGTTAAATATGCTTTTCGTCTGATTCCAGCTATCTGATGAGATAATAACATCAATATTGAATTTTCTATTGAAGAAAATATTTCATAATTTAATAAATAAGGTAAACATGATAGTGCTGATGCTACATCAAGCTGATTTCTACTTGTAAGATCTCTTTGTAGTGTATTAACTAGCAGAACTAAAAGTTCATGTTTTCTATTTAAAAATATGGAACAAGCCAGGTATCCAATTCTTTTCACGAAAGCGTTTTTGTCATTTGTCATCTTTATTGCATGAATGTATGCAAAGGAAGCATCATGCCCCAGCATTTCAATATATATCGCTCTTATCATATATTCACGTAGCTTATTAGATGACAATGAATTTTGGATTAGCTTTATCTTTAAAATAGACAATTCATTAATTATAATATTATCTTCTTCATGCTTAGAGCGACACTCTCCTATTGATTTAACGAGGTCAAACAACTGACGAGATGAAAAAGAATCAACATATTGCATTTTAACTGTTTTATGAACTTCATAAATGCCTTTCTATCAATTTATGATCAAGTCTGAAAGGGATGTTCTAATAGACTGCAAATCAAACTTTACTTAAAAGATATTTGTGTTTATTACTGAGCCAAAAATTGCAATATAACAGATTAATAATAAATATCTTAAAATTTATTTTTAATAATTTGTTTTTAAAACAATATTCACTCATTTAATGCACAAAAAAAATAATATAAATTTCTATGTGGCGCTATAAAACCCCACAAACATGTGAATAAAGCACTAAAAAAAATTGAAATTATAAATCATTAATAAAATTAAAATGAAAATTTATCTGAAAAAGGTTTAACGAGTATCTTGAATGATTTTAATATTACTTTAGTACTGATTTAAGCAAATTAGAGATTACTCTGGTTTATCCTAACAAATAATACGTATGTAATTATCAGTGCCAAATTTTTACCTGCTTTTGGGGTTTGAAGATAATTATATCATGTATATTGAGGAAATTATTCTTGATGGGTTTAAGTCCTATCAAAAAAGGACAGTAATAGGTAAGTTTAACCCAAGATTTAATGCAATAACAGGTCTAAATGGGAGTGGAAAATCAAATATCTTGGATTCAATTTGCTTTGTGCTTGGAATAACAAATTTATCGCAAATACGTATTAACAAACTTGAGGAACTTGTTTATAAATCTGGTCAAGCAGGAATTAGCAAAGCTTCTGTTTCTATTATTTTTAATAATGATGACAAATCAAACTCTTCACCCCTCTATAAGGATTTAGATAAGATTACGATTACAAGACAAATTGCTACCGGAGGAAGGAATAGATATTTGTTAAATGGGAGCATTGTGAAACCTATTGAAATAACAAATTTTTTTCATTCGGTTCAATTAAATGTGAATAACTCTCACTTTTTAATAATGCAAGGTAGAATTACTAAAGTTATTAATATGAAACCTAAAGAACTATTATCAATGGTGGAGGAAGCCGCTGGCACAAGGATGTATGAAACGAAGAAACAACAAAGTCTAAAGCTTATAGAAAAAAAGGATAGCAAATTAGAAGAAATTAATCGAATGTTAGAAGAAGATATAATACCAAAACTCGAACGGCTTAAAAAAGAGAGATCAGATTATCTAAAATTGAACAGTATTAATGAAGAAATCGAGTTAATTGAACGACTATGCATTTTGCATAATTACAATAACTTATCTTTGGAGGTATCTGAGGTAGAAGAAAGACTCAAAAGTTCCGAATTTATATTCAATGAAATTGAAAGGACTATATCTACTAGCAAAGAAGAAATCATCGTTTTAAAAAAATTAGTCGAGGATGAAGAAAATAAATTGTCATCTGAGTGGTCAATCCCACTAAAAAATTGCAAAGAAAGAATATCAAATGTGGAATCCAAAGTTAGATTAACTCAGGTTCAGCTTAATGATTTGAAAATAGATTTGAACGATGAAGAAAATGCACTTACTGATCAAATTAATCAAAAGAAGATAATTGAAGATAAAACAAATCCCCACGCTATAAATTTTAGTCCAGAAGTGTCAATAGAGAAATCTGAAGAGTTTTTTAAAGTAGAGAAACAAATTAACGATTTAAAAGAAAAGTTGGAAATAAACAAGAAATCCCTTCAAGGAATTAGGGCAGGATGTGACATTAATTTGAATAACTCCGAACAAAAATCATTAAGACAATCGCTTTATGATACTGAAAAAGAACTGGCCAAAATTTCTGTTCAAGAAAAGAAGGTCAAGATGAAAATTGGAGAAATTGAAAAGAAAGTCAAAACCTTGGATGGTCAGCTTAAGAAGAGTTCATATGCTTCAAATAAACGCAAATCGATGACTCCTAAAGAAGAATATACACACCTAAGCGATCAGATAAAAAAATTAGAAGGTGATATTATTCATTTAAGAGAAGATGCGGAGTTATGTGAAAAATATAATCTTGAAAAAAGAAAAATAAAAATAGATAACGACTCTTTAGAAATTCAACTACAACCGATTGAGATGTTTGTCCGCACTAGGCAATGTATTTACAATTTTGGAGACCTAAATGAGTTGGCAATACAGGCTCATATAAATGAAGTGGATACTCTATTGGACTATTCAAAAGCCCAAAAGACAAAGGTTAAAGGATCTGTATTTGAGTTGATAGATTATTTGGATTACAAATATTCAACAGCATTGGAAATGACCGCAGGAGGAAGGTTGTATAATCTGGTAGTTGAAAATCATGAAGTTGGGAAAAAACTTTTGAATAGTGGACTAATTAAAAAAAGGATTACAATAATACCATTAAATAAAATTTCAGATCCTTCTATTCCAGAAAAAAAATTAGATTATGCCAGAAGTTCGGCCCAATGTAACGGTGAAGATGATTTTCGTGTGGTAAATGCCATGAATATTTTAAAATTTGATAAAGAACTGGAGCCAGCTATTAAATTTTGTTTTGGGCACACTCTTATTTGTGAAGATGAAAATATTGCTAAAATGATAACGTTCGATCCTAAAATATCTACAAGAACAGTGACATTAAATGGCGATATTTATGATCCTAATGGGACTTTATCTGGTGGATCCGTTGCAAACAGTCAAAGAAGTATTTTATCAGCATATAAGCAGTACAATGAGCTTAGGCTAAAAATACTACAAAATAACAGGAGAATAGAGGAAATAAATAAAATTCTGGCAGATTTGGGTGAAGCTGCAGATTCATATAGACATTCTCAAATACAATTGGACATAAATAAGCATCAACTTAAATTATTGGAAGAACGTATAATCAGATTGGAAGAAGATTCAGTTGAATCGAAGATTGAAAAATATTTAAATGAAATAAAAGCATTGAAGAGTGAACACGAAGATTTACTTAACAAAGAAAAATATTTGAAAGAAAACAAATTAAGGCTTGAAAATGAGATTAAAGTGTTCGAGGATACGAAGGAATCTAGAGAAAAACATTTGGAAGCTGAAATAAATAATCTAAAAAAGGAAATTAGAGATTTGTCGGCTACATATAAAAATTTGGATAAAATTACTTCTTATACTAGGATTGAGCAAAAGGCATTGAAGACAGAATTAGACCAAATATTAAATTCAATTATCGGAAAAACCAATAATATTAGCGAAATAAAGCGAAAAATCGAGGAACAAAACACAATTTTGAAAAATCTTCAATTTGAGCTCAATGAAAGTAAATCTTCCTTAATAAAACTACAACAAGAAATTGAGTCTAGCAATGATATAATAAAAGAAAATAAATCAGAAATAAAGAAAATTGAAAAATTAATTTCCAAGAAGCAAATTGAAAATTCAAAAATTAAACATGAAATCAAAACTTTGAAAACTGATTTGTCACAAAAAAACAAATTAAAAGACTCGATGGCAAGAAGATTTGATTGGTTACTAGATAAAAATTTTACTAATAAGATTGATTTAGAAGCACATCCATATAAATATTGTGTAGAAAAGTTGGAAGAACTTCAGAATGAGCAGAATTCGCTCTCTAAAAATGTGAATAGGAGAATATTGAACTTGTATGAAAGGGTTAATGCAGAATGCAACGAATTAATCAACAAAAGAGATATCGTAATTAAGGATAAAGATAAAATTGAAGATGTAATCGGCGATTTAGATCAGAAAAAGAAGCAGGCTTTGGAAAATACTTGGAAAACAGTGAACTCAACATTCAAATCGATATTTAGCACATTGTTACCAAATTCAAGCGCAGAACTTGTCCCTTATATCAACCCTGAAACTAATGTTGAAAGTTTTCATGAAGGACTTGAATTTAAAGTTGGATTTGGCGGAGTCTGGAAAAAATCTTTGAGTGAACTTAGTGGTGGGCAGAGATCATTACTAGCACTATCATTGATTTTATCTATGCTTAGATTCAAACCTGCACCAGTATATATTTTAGATGAGATTGACTCTGCGCTTGATCTCGCACATACACAAAATATTGGAAAAATGATCAAAAACCATTTTCCGAATTCGCAATTTATAATTGTTTCACTTAAAGAAGGAATGTTTAATAAGGCAAATGTATTGTTTAAGACCGAGCTAATTCACGGTGTCTCAACTGTAAGTAAAATTGAAAACTACTCAAGCGAAAATGAGCACGATGAGGAATCAGAAAATTGCAACGAAATAGTTAATTATAACAAGATTCGTAAAAAAATTAAGTGATTCAGAGATGATTTATCGCTCACTGCACTATTTTAATCTTTTATTCAATTTTCGAGATAAAATTAAGCCGCTTAAAATCAATCAATTTTTTTAATCAATGCATGCATTGAACTATGGTGCTGAGCGAAATAAAATAGAGGTAAATTAGATTAAAAATCGATTAAAATAATTAATAATTATTATTTATTTCGTTAAGTTTTTATTCTTTAGTATCGATTGAATATGAACCTTTCTATTTTTTTAATTATTACTTTCATAGTTGTAAAGGGGAATATAATCACGTTACCCTTATATGGAAATGTATACAAATATGGTTATTACTTTATTAAAATTAGCGTGGGATTGCCACTTAGACAGCAGCAGACACTTATTGTAGATACAGGAAGTTCTCTAACTGGATTTGCATGTGTAGATTGTATTAACTGTGGAACCCATGAAAATGAACCATTCAATATCAATTTGTCGACGACTAGTAATATTATTGAATGCAAAAAAGATAGTATTTTAATAAATGAAAAAGATATCAAAAATAAAGATAATTATGTTAGAACCAATAAGAATTACCAAAATTACATCCAGAATTTTTTGGAAAATAAATGTATTTACGATATTAAATATTCAGAAGGAAGCCATATATTTGGATACTTTTTTGAAGATTTTGTCGAATTTGAAAACGGATTATCATCTAAATTAGGAATTAAAAGAAAATTTGATGAAAAATTTGTTTTTGGCTGCAATATAATTGAAGATAGCCTTTTCAAGCATCAAAAAGCGTCTGGTATATTAGGGCTTGCTAACTATAGTAACATTGGAGGAATGAATCAAATAATTAACTTTATTTTTCAAAGCAATGAAGTAAGAGGAATTTATCCTGAGAAAATTATTTCAATTTTTTTTGAGGCAAATGGAGGAAAGTTAACTTTTGGATCTACTTATTTTGATCAAATTAATATTTGGGATAAACAATTCGAAATTTATAATGTAACAAGGTGTGTTGATGATGAAAGATACTGTGCTTATATAAGTAAAATTGAAGTAGATTCAGTTATCCGTAAAGAATATACTGCAACAAAGGGAAATACGTTTAAGGCTATTTTCGATACAGGAACTACAATTTCAATTTTCCCAGCTAAATTATTCAAAAATATTACAAGAAGTTTATTTAATACAGTTTCCAGATACTATCCAAAAATTTCTGGATATGATGAAAAAGACGGTCTTATATGTTGGAAAATACTGAATGAAATTTCAATTGATATATTTCCCGATATTAAAGTTATGTTTAAAAATAATCACAATCAGTTTACAGAGCAATTCGTAATCAACTGGTCTCCAAAGTCATATTTGTACTTAAATAAAATTTTAGAAAGCAATAGCAAAGTTTATTGTTTAGGAATAGCAAGTAATAACTTGTTAAATTTAAAAACACGAGATTTGAATAATGGTGGGGAAAATCCTTCAAATATTAATGAAATAGTTCTTGGTGCTACTTTTTTTATTTACAAGGAAATCACTTTTTTCTTAAGTGAAAATAAAATTATGATAAGAGATAACTATTCAAATATAAACAATAAAAATAATATTGTACCGAGTATGAATTTTTTCCGGAACAAAAATATCGGCTTAAATTCAAATGAAGGTCGAAATTATGATGAAAGAAAAATAATTAATATTCACAAAAGATATAAAAATAGCAATATATTCACCAGAAGAGTAATCAAAAGATATAAGGCTCTAAGATACAAAAATGAATTTTGGGGAGTTTTAATTTCTTTATCTCTAATAACAATTGTTTTACTTTCAACTTTTACAATTTACCAGAAGCTCTTGAGGAAATTTAAGTTATTCGAAGAAAATAGTTTTAATCTCAGGCAATATGTTAGTTTACAGTATTAAAACCATTATATATCCTGATTTACATTTAAAAGTCTTGAAGCACAGTTATCAATTATTTTGCCAAATTGCATTACAATTGAAATATTACTTGAACAATTCGACAAAAACTCCGTATTAAAAAAAGAATATCTAGTTTGAAATCGAAGATTAAAATATTTAAGTATTTAATTATTTTTTTTAGTGCCGATTTATCTCTAATTTACATTGATGCTCAACTTTATTATTTTTAGAGTTATTAGTAAACTTGGCCCCACTAAATAGGCGCGGCAATTTAATGCATTAAAAATTTTATGAACAGTTCCTGAATGAAAAAAAATAATTAAATTGACTTTCATAAATTTCCTCATTATTTAATTGAAATCTTAAAAAATGCCATACTGTCAATTTAATGATGATGCAAATTCTAAAAATCATATAATTTCAAAAG
This sequence comes from Cryptosporidium ubiquitum, assembly GCF_001865345.1. Taxonomy (NCBI): domain Eukaryota; phylum Apicomplexa; class Conoidasida; order Eucoccidiorida; family Cryptosporidiidae; genus Cryptosporidium; species Cryptosporidium ubiquitum. Next base: position 101,147 of record NW_021639828.1, on the reverse strand, counting down.
ATGACTTAATTATCGATTCAGAAAATAACTCTTCAAATTTGGATAATAGGATCATTTTTAATAAAACAACTAGAATGGTTTTCTTTTCTAGTATCATATTTTCATCATTTCTAATACTTAGGCACCGAAAAATTCTATTAAGGTCATATGAAGAGCAGAAAATGTCAATGTTTAGTGAGACTGCATTTTATTTCTCTTTTTATGAAGATATCGTGAATTCTTCTGACAATATATATAATATAATTAAAAAAATGATATTTGATGACAGAACTGAATATCCTGACGTAATTAACTCGCTTTCAAGGTTTAATATTTACCAAGAAGTAATATTGGGCTTTTTATATAAATTTTTAGTGGCATTTAATTATAAGTTAAAATTCTTAATCAATGTTATTTATTCTTTCATAAATGGAGAGAATTTCTTAAAAAACGTGCTATACAATAATGATTCAAGTAATAAGTGTATTTTTTTGTCTACTCCATATAATTTTTACTTTTTCTGTGTAAATTTAATACTTGGATTCGGAATGGGTATATTATGTGGAACGAGTACATATCTCACGGGTGGGTCATATATAAGTGGGTTAACTTGTATGGGATTTTTGTTTGGAAATTTTAGATTGAGGTTGCTATCAAGAATTTCAAGTTTGCCTTTAAGAGAAAATTTCGCTCTTCCATTTATTTGGATTAACAACATGATATTAATTTCAATTATTAAATATACTAACAATAAAGATTCAAAAAAAAAATGGGCCTTGCTTTATTTTACATCAGTGATACTCTTAGAGTTCTGGCAATTTTCTGTGTTTGTAATTTCTACGCAGCTATTATCAGTTTATATTCTATTCTTACTTGGATACGAATTTTCAAGACTTAAATTAGTTCTAAAAAAATTAATTTTTGTTAATTTAATTGCCACTTTAACTTCATATTTATTGCATTTTTTTAACTATTATATTTTATTAACACCACTACCTCAAATTGGAATTTCAATTCTACTTTCCATTCAAATATGTAAAGTTTTTTCTGCCAAAATAAAAGAACCAAAATTCTCGTTGTTTTATTCGTTCAGTTTGGGTATTATTTCCTTAATTGTATTTTTCATTCTTAAATTTATTCTGAATCCAATTTCAGATCACGATACACACGTCTTTGACATGCTTAAAACTGCAGTTTTCGGGGAAAAATATGCCAATTTTGACACAATGATTTATAAAATGGGGAGTTCCGAATTTTCTTTTATTACTAAAGAACAGCTTGAAATGATTAAAAAATCTGGAGTTTTATTTATTTTTTTACCAGGTACTTTTTCAATTTTATTTTCAATACTAGTAGATACAATAAACATTAAAATATTCAAATATCGTCCAAACTATACTAATGTTAATAATTCATCTTTTTCATATCAGCTTGAAGACCATTCTCAAATATCCGATAATGTATCAGATTCTCCATCCAATTTTTCAATTAGCTCTACATCTACATCTTATTCACCTAAATCAACTCTTACCTCGAATCAAGATTGGAGTAGTTGTTTTGAACACAGTTTACAAGATGAATATCTGATGTACACTAGAAAAAATCAAACTAGCAGTTACGAAAAAAAAAACATTTCAATTTTTCAAAAACTGGGAAATCCAAATAATGAGAATCAAGATACTGCAATATCTTTTTTCGCCATTCAAACTATCTTTTATTGTTTATTAGCAATTATTATTTCAAGATTGAGAGTATTGGCCTTACCATATATTGTCGTCATTTCTAGCTTGTCTGCATCAAGGTATTACTTGCAATTTATATTAAATTATTACAAGAATTTATTATTAAATATATTCCAAATTAAATATTATAAAGATAAGGCAACTAATTCAATTAAAAAACATAATAATAGAGCAGTTAGTTTTGTTCTTCTGGCAATTTCTATCTCTATTCTATTTTTTTCGATTTTAAAGTTTCCGTTTAGTGAAATAAAGTCAGGATTCATTCCCGAAAATAATGCATCATCTTCAAAATCTAGATTGATAGGTTGGATTAATTCCAACTTACCAGATTACACACCAATACTTTCAGATATGGTAGTAGGTGCAACACTACGATTAACAACAAAGGCGAAAATAATTACTCACCCTCAATATGAACATATAAAAATTCGAAAAAGAACTCAATTTATGTATTCAATATCAGCCTGTATTTCTATTAAAGAGCTATATGAAACTATGGAACGGGAATATAAAACTGAATATTTGTTACTGAGCATTTATAGATGCGCCTTTCCTAAGGGCGATAAGAATGCTATCACAATGGTTCATGTAACCAACTTCCTTGACAATATAAATCACCGTTGTAATAATCAAGAAGTTATCTTTCAAAGGACGTGCTGGAGAATTCAGTTAGATAATCAATCTAGATATTTTGATCTTGTTTATAGAAATGCACATTATTCACTATATAAAAGGAAGAGTTTACAAGATTTAAAACTCTTTCAAGCAAACATTTTTGTAGAAGATAAATCAAATGATTTCTCCAAATTTTCATTTAAAAGAAAATTATTGGATTGGAATGAATCATGGAAACCGTGGATAATGAATCACTGTATGATAAATGATGTTTTTTGTCCACAAAATATAGTTGATTATGCAAGAATAATCATTGATATTTATAATATTATTGATGTTTCCAAATTATTATATGAAAAGGCCATTTCAATATTTCCGAGAAACAGTTACGTGATGTTTAATTATGCAGAATTTCTTGATTACGATATTGGGGATGATCCAAAACGTATCTTTGAAAGATACAATATGTCTATTGATCTTTATAAACAAGAAACTTCCAAAGATTATAATTCTGGTATTATTAAAGGGAATTTAAGTAACCTAATTAATGCTAACCAAAGCTTTAGTCTAAAGATGATATTAGGATTCATATTATTTTCAGAACAAATAAATGGAAGAACGGAATTTGTCATAAATAAATCACTGGAATTGATTTTTGAAAATGAACTAATTAAATTAATTTCATCAAATTTTGAGTTCATGAGTCTTTTTGAGATTATAGAACATTTGAACAGTAATAAGATAGTGAATGTCGATTTTGATATGTGTTTTGTAAGCCTCGCATATAATACTTGCATGATTTCTTCATATCTCAAAACAATTGAAATAGAAAGCCGTAAATTAGAAATCATGCAAAAAATATATCCTTCCTGGTTAATAAAGACGGTTTACAACAAGTTGTGGATATTTTCTAAATTGCTTGATCCTAACAACGCGTGTATAATTAAATATTGGAGCCTATTCCACAATAACGAAAAGAACAACATCGACTTTATTTATAGTTTTTTCTTAGAATGATGCGCAGATTAAAAAGACTATCACTATCTTATTATTTCCTCAATATCTTGAATAACAAATAATACGGTATCAAATTGACAAGTATTCTGATTGCTTATTTCCGAAATAATTAATTTAATGTGAGTGATATATTTTTTGATAATATTTGGTTCTTCAACCAAGTATTTAACAATGTCTCTTAAATACTTTGCTCCGTTGTTATATTTAAGCAATACAAGTTTTATTAGATTTAATACTATTAAAACCATTTTATCAGATTGACTTGATTCAAGATCTATGTTCTTGAATTTAGTCAGAAATGTTGAAGAAAATATGATCAGTTTATTTAAATCCTTCATATGCGTCGAAAAATTACTATCTTGATTACATACTTCTTCCCATAGTATCTCACGAAGAATATTAAAAATTCCAATAATTACTTTAGCGGAGTGTATTACATTTTTGGAAAACAATTTTTGTTGAAACTCCATAGAATTAAAATAAAGACTAAAGAGTACTGAATACGGATAACACTCATTTAATGAACTAGTAAATTTCTCAAATAAGCTTGAATATAAATTTACACTCGTTCTTAAGTTAGAACTCATATTTAAACAGTTATTTACTGGCGTTGCTTCTGATCTATTTCTGTTAAATGAAAACATAATGTGCTTAATCAAAATATTTTGATGCCAATTTAAACCGTAGATTGTGCTGAATGAACCAGGAACAATTTCCCTACACTTTCTAAAGTTATTAATGTTATTATCTAGTAGAAAATATGCCTTTTCTTGTAGCCTATCAAATATTAAAGTGTAATACATGCCTATTAACTCAATACTTTTTGAGATATTTTTTGGTAGAAAAGCATTAAAATATGAAAGTAAAATGTCTTGATTTCCTAAAATTGTACAGTCTATTTCATATCCAAGTTTTTTGTTGTCACTATAGTTAAGAAATGTTATAATAGTTCTGTAAATAATATTCAATTTTGTTGAGAGTGAAGTCATATTTTTTGGGTATATATAATTCACTGCGATTGGATATCTAGTCTCCAATATCACAAATAGTGCATAGGAATAACATGAAAGGGTTAATGGCGTTACATCCAAATCTCCTGATTGTGTCTCAACATCATGAACGCAAATTGGAATATTATTGAGAGTATCAATAATGGCATATGGAGATACATAACTAATACTGTAGCATAGCCTGTAAATAATTTCTACCCATATATTATTATTATTGTTATTATTATCACAATTATTAAAGTTCTGAATTTCTGAACTGAATAAATCAGATAAAATAACATTTAAAATAGAATTTGGTGAACTAGTGACCAAAACACTTGAAAATAACTTAATATTTTGATCAAAATTCTTTTTCTTAGAACAAACCCCAGAATTGTTTAATATTTCAACATCATGCAAATCAATTATTATTAAGTTTTCTAAAACTTTCATTAAAAATGAATAAATTGTATGTTGAGTAACATTTATATTTACTTCAGATAATTCTGAATTAAAAATTCCAATCTCTTGATTTTTGTATTCAGCATCACATTTGCTTTCTGACAAACAGTCAAATAGAAGTTTGATAATTTTATTAACTAAATATTGTAAAAAATACATTTTTGCAATCGTACAATATCTATATATTTCGGTTTTTTTCGAGGAACAATTACATGAGTAAAGTGAATTACATTCAATGTCATAAACAAATTTTCTGAGTGCCAAAGAACATACAGTGGTAGTAAATTGTGCTTTATTTCTTTTCATCCTGGAAATACAAATAAGAGAATAATATAATCCCAAATATCTATAAAACCTCGGTAGATGTCTCTTTACTTCTGTACATGATTCTGGATTGATTTTTTCATTCATTGAAATGCTCTCTTTGTTTTTTTGTGAAGATACTTCAGCTTTATCTGAAAGTATTGGTAAACTAATACTACCTAAAATCACTTCAATGAAAGTTACATAGCCTTCTTTAGGAGAACACTTTAAAGCTACTTCCATTGAAAGGTCGCACAGTAATTTCCAGAACTCGTATTCAAGTTCATAGCCATTCATATTTTCAAATGGATTATCAATATTACAATAACAACTAGGAGGAAAATTAATATATTTCGAACTTCTATCATAAATAATTGAAAGAATATCAACGGAAACATAATCCAAATGAGGGTTAATTTGTTCATTCAATCTGAAATATGATAGCATATGATAGCATAGTCGAGTTAATTTATTAATTATTTTATAATTTTCTTTTTCTGAATCCAACCAATCCAGTATTTCAATGTAAATTGGGGACAAATCGTCCAATTTCTTCTTTTTGATTAAGTAACTCTGAAGTAGTTCTGGAAACTGCATAATAATATATGAGGTATTTATTAACAGAATAAAAATAGAAACAATTTTTTGTTAATTTCAAGTCATTAAAAGAAAGTAATTAATTGGCGCATTGTTTGTCAAATGTTGCTTAATTGTTCAAATCTGTAAAAGAATATAGTTTAATTGAGCAGATAATTTATATTAATAAGCATGAATAAATATTTATGTTAATAAACCAAGATCATTTTCTCTTTCACTTCAAAATAATTATTAGTTAAAAAGTTGTTAATTTTTTTTAATTTGAAAAGATGTGATTTATAACTTAGCAGATAAAATCTGAAGATGGGAATATCTTAAGGTTCAGGAATTTCGCTAAATCGTGCTTAGTGGCACTATTTAGTACTTTTCAATTTTTTAATATATTTTTCTTACAAAAATCATTTACCCGCACTTAGTTGAAACAAAAATTACCTCGGCTCTAAAATTAAGAAAATAAATGGAACACACATTTGAGGAGAATATTCTTGGATTTGAACACAAAGAAGTTATATTGGGCATTGATGAGGCTGGAAGAGGCCCTGTATTGGGGCCTATGGTATATGCATGCCTATTTTACCCTAAAGAGAATGAGGATTTGTTAAAAAAAATTAATGTTGATGGTTAGTTATTAGATACTTTTTTTTTGTTCACACAATTCTTAAATTGCCTAAATAAGATTCCAAAAGACTATCATCTCAAAACAGGGATAAAATTTATGATAAAATAAAAAACTTGAAAGATAAATTTGGTTGGAGAATTCATATAATGTCACCAGAATATTTAAGTTGTGAAATGCATAGGAAGTAAGTTTTTTAAAATCAATACACATTTTTAATCATAATTTATAAAGAAAAAAAAACAATTTGAATGAGATATCTCATTTGGCAGCCATTAGTAAGTTTATACAAATTAATTATTATATCTTCATGCTGTTAGATTTAATAAAGTACGTAATTAATAATAAAGTTAATGTCAAGGAAATCTACATTGATACAGTTGGACCACCCGATTCCTATAGAAATAAATTGATTAATATTTTTCCGGGTATTAATATTACTGTAAAGCCAAAGGCCGATTCACTATTTCCTTCTGTAAGTGGTGCATCTATTTTGGCAAAGGTTAAAAGAGACGATATCCTTTCGAATTGGTGGGGGCAAACGTCTATTGAATGTTGCGATTTTAATGGTAATAAAATTAGTAATTATGAACAGGGCAGTGGATATCCAGGCGATCCAAAAACAAGGGAATTCCTCAGGCGTATCTTCGATCCCATATTTGGATTCCCAAATATTGTCCGCTTTTCTTGGTCAACAGCAAGTGAAATAATAGAAAAAAGTGGGTATTCAGTTACATGGGGGGAGAATGAATTAAATAATAGCCAGCAGAAAATAGAGTTTAATAGGCCTCAAAAAAATTGTAAGTTGTTTATTTTCTGATTAAATACTTTAAAGAAATTGTGCAAATTAATAAATATCTCTATAGTCATTTCAGGTGGCTCAAAATTTCTGTTAAGCCGGAAATTAATTAGGAGAAAGATAATTTTCAATGAATAATTGTGTAAATATAAATATTTTAGAACTATCAAATCATTTAGTACAAAGTTTTTATAAAATTTCCTATAATTATCATCGAATTGATTTGATTATCGTTTGAACGATTTGCTAATGCGGGAACATTTATTTTTATCTGCAGTGGTTCATAATTGTGTTAAATCATTAAAAAAGCAAATATAATAAGTTCAAAAAAAAAAAAAATCAGTGAAAAAACATAGCACACATCAATTTCATTGTTTTTTTGTTTTGTAATATAAATTCACATCGATTTATTGAAGCAATTTTCAAGGTTGCTATTTAATTTAGTATTGCAGTGTAGATCAATTACTTGAATTAATCGAAATAATATTATGGCCAGAAAAAGTAAAAGATTGCAATCATTACTGCCTGAAAACAATGAATTACTACAAACCAGATTAGATATTGGCTATGGAATTAGATCAAATGTCTTGATTAATAATTTGTCTAATCTGGAAGAAAATATCAAAAAAGTTGATGGTGTAAGAACCCGTTCAATGACTAGATCGAATATTAACAAAAAAAATACGGACTTTCAAGTTGGAAATGCAGATTTAAATGAGGTTTTTAAGACTACGGAGGTTGATATTGCTTCTCCCACAAAAAAATCAAAGACTAAACAAAAAAATTCCAGGAACCTTAAATTTAATAAAACCAAACAAAAGAATCAAGATGTAAAATATAATGAACATAATGATATAAAAAACAATGACGATAGTTCTTCTCTTGACTGCAAAAAAAAAATTATTTTAATAAATGATACGGATGATGCATTCGAATCTGGAAATTGTGGAACAGAAAGAATTCAATTTAACGATATATCTCGGTTAGATAGTTTATTGCCACCTACTGCCCCTGAGTCTCAAGATAATTCTCCAATTAGAGGAAACAGCAATAATGAATTTATTGTTGGGGAAGAGTCCATTTTTACTGATGTTAACGAACTTCAATCAGAAAATAGGCTTGAGAATCTTTTATCTCAAGACCAAAATACGAATTTATCAATTTATGAACATCTTTTTAAGCCCGAAAATAAAGCAAATTTAGATAGATTGAAGAAAATCAAGTTATCAGAAAAATACGAATATTTGATCGACATTTTCCAAGGTTTAGAAATAGTTTTGAGGTTACTTGAAAGAAGACAAAAACCATTTTTTTACCATACTTTTATCAGAGAACAGGTGGAAAATATCACCAAGAAAACATTTTCTCTTGAAAATTTGCTTCGAATTGTTTGGATATCTCCTCAATTAATATCTATTAAGTGGTGTAAAACAAACAAACTCAATATTAATGTACTGGATTCCCCAAATAACAAATTAAATGAATATTATGGCCAATATGAATTAGAAATAATTTTGAACAATGGAATTAATAATCCACTAAATAGGCTTTCTCATTCGAATATAAATGAAAGAGTAGATATTTTTAGACTGATATTAATTGATTTTACCATTTTTCAACAAGAAATTTATTTAAAACAAATAATAACGAAAGATATTCAAGCAAATTCCGATATATTAGAGCTGAAAGGTTGGTCATCTTTTTTCAATATCGAAAACTGCGTCGAAATCCCAAAGGCAAAATTACCTCAAAAAAAAAATAGCAATAGCAATTTACATAACAGTATTAAAAAAAGTGGGCAAAGAATAAATAACTTAAGTTTGACCCCAAACACAAGGAGCTTATATAATTTAAAAGTAATAAGTAGTCTATCAAATTTAGAAGAACAGATCGAACATGAAAAAAATAATAGAAGATCACTTTCTGCAGATAATATAAAGAAAGACGAGAGTAATGGTGTACTAGTAACCCCGTTAAGAAGTAAAAAATCTATTTTTGAAACAAATTTAATTGATGGAAATAAAGATAAAGATAAATTGATTACTGATCCTCATCCTTCAAACAATATAAACATATCATCGACACCTAATAGAAGCTTTAGGTCATCATACATGCTTTCTCGTTCTATTTCCCCTAAGATAACTTCAAGCAATGCAAGAATACCTTTATGCAACACAAAATTTTCCAAATCAGTCACAATTCTTTCAAAAAATAAAAGCTTGTTGACACCTTCTCAAAAAGATCTTCTTGAGAGCGTTAAAAGAAGAGAAAAAATAAAGGAAATTAGTAACATGATAAATGTGGAGGATGAGGGGTTTAACGAAAAACTAGATCAAGTAAAAAATGAAATATGGACAATACAACAATTATCTTTTGTTTTTCTAGGAACCAAGAAGTTAATTCCTACAACTCAGCTTCCCTTATTGGCAAAAAGATTAACAACGTCCGCACGGAATTCTCCGGAGGTTAGCAAGGTACAGGATTCCATCATTAGACTGTCCACTAAATGGCCAGAATATATTAAATTGGGTAATTCAACCGTAGATAAAGGGGTTAAACTAGTTAAACTTCATATTAACGATGATAATTTATCCGATATAATTAAGGAATTGAACAAAGAAAAGGAATCAATATTTAAGCAAAGAGAAGAATTTAGGTTGGAGACAATTTCTAAATACAAATAATATATAGCTATTTCTTGCAGGTATTTTAGCAATTAGGAAATTAAGCTAGTTTTTTTATGATCAAATTTTTAAATTTCAAAAACTTATATACCAAGTGATGAATGAACAGCAATTCGAACCATTTTAGGTTTAGAATGTGATTGTAGAACTTTCAATTTTGCTTTAATAACTTCTATGCGTTTTGAATTAATTTCTGACTTATTATACAGATCCCTATATAATGTATAAATATATGTAGCAATTGGATCTTTAGAATGGAAGTTTTTTAAAAAGCGTCTTGATTCATTTACTGGAGGAATGAACTGAGCCATATTGGGGTTACTCTGATAAGATGATAAAGTGTCTTCAAAAAATGAAAGCTTATTTTGAACATCTTTACAGTTTCTGGAAATGCATTCCATCATTTCTCCAATGTCATTGTAAGGTATTCTTGCTCTTGTGCTTAAAGCACCTCTTGCTGCTAAATCCTTCAAATCAAACCCAAGAAGATTCTCAGGTAAGTCCCCTTCTATATTAATTTGATCAAAAGCAGCTTTATTTGATTTATCACTTTTTGAAGTTGGCCCTCTGCTTGTTTTGTTTGATTTGCAATTAGCTGCTCTTATAATACCTTTACCAGGTATCTCCGCAAGCCCATGAAAGTCCATCATCTCCGAATCTTCCATCTTACATTTTTCTGAAATAGGGTTACCATTTACATCTCTATATGAAAATATAGAATTTGGAACAGGCGACCAAGGGTCAGGGATATCATCAAGAAGCGGAGCATTCTTAATTTTATGGAAAACACCAAATCCATTATTATCTTTGCTAACCTGGATATCTCTATTATTAATGAATCTTCTATTTGATTCATAATTCCCATGTATTGTGTCTTGAGTTCTTAAAGAATCAATTTTAGATGATAAGTCTTGCTCAGAAGGAATAAAAAGGGTTCCGTAATAATCAAGTAAACCACTTTTCAAATCAGTAATTGTGGTTCCAATATCTGTAATTACATCTAAATGAGGCCATCTCTCTTCTATTGGAGAGTTATTTGGAAGAGGGGCTTTTGAATTTTCTTGGAATTTTCTTATTTGTGATGGTGTGAGCCTGCTTGTATTAACATCTGTGTTAACATTAGAATTTACAATAGTAGATATTGATTGTTGTATACCCTTAATGTTATCACCAATAGGTGATTCACCTGTCTTATTTGTCTCTCCTAGTTTGATTTCTTCTTTTTTTTCTGTTTTGTTACTATCCATTTTTTTTGCTTTTTGTTTAAGTCAATACTAACACTCAGAACAGTTGGCGCCAACATGTGCAGGGTGCATGTGCATTTGAATATCAGTATCGAAATATTCTGTGGGGCTTATGCTACAAATAAAACAATTTGAAAAATTAGATAATTATTTTAACAACTTTAAGCATAAAATTAAACGATGGTCTGAAATAATTAATGTATTACTGCATATTAATAATTTAATGTTTTCGGTTGAAGAACACCTTTGGGCGCCTTCAAAAACTATTTTTTTAAATTATTTCTATTTTTTATAAAATATTAAATTAATTTTTTTTTCTATTTTAATATAAATATAATGATTGGATCTATTGAGTTTTGGAACAAGGAGGCGAAAGCCCCTTTATTGAAACGAAATGCGGGTATGTTTTCCAATAAATTAAAGGAAATGGCTCCACATTTGAAAAGGGCAGAAAGTTGGCTAGATATTGCTCTAAATCCAAACAATGAGATAAAACAAATGAACGAAAGTAACAACGAAATTAACTGCGATAATGAATACTTAATTAAACTTGATCAGAATATAAAAATTAATCTTGTTGACCATACGGATAATCCAGAAATTGATCGAATTTTCAAATTAGATGCAGAGAGAACTTTCTCGGACGAAGAAAATAGAACTAAGATGATTAGTGTTTTGAGTACAATCTATCAGGAAATTAAGGATTATCACCAAGGATTGGGGTTTGTTGTTGCATTTTTTTTATTGCAGCTAACACCTGAAGATACAGTTCGTTTAGCATTGTCATTAAATAGATATTATTTACCTGGTTATTTTAAAACTGCACCATTCAATTATGTTAGAGATGCTAAGGTTTTTGAAAAGCTGTTAGCGAAAAGATACCCTGATGCAGCGAAGAAAATTGAGGATTCAGCATGCGCAGAAGCGTTTTGCTCCAAGTGGTTTGTTGGATTAAATGTGCATGTACTACCATTTCCATCACTATGCAAATTTTTCGAAATATTGTTCGAAAAGGGAAATTTATTTTTATTTCAATTTGGCTTATCTATTGTTGATGTATGCAGAGAGGATATTTTGAATGCGAAAGATGCCTCTCAAGTTCTTGCCATTTTACGGTTAGATGAGAAAGTTTATCATGATTTGTTGGAGCATAAAAATTTCTTAGGTAAAGAAGAGGAAAAACCAGGAAGTTTTTTCCTATATTTAGTGGACAATGCCCTTGATATACAAATTACTCAAGATGAAATTAATGATTTGAGAGGAGTTGTACTCGAAGAAATGAGACAACAAGAGGAAAAGAGAAAGCAAATTGAGTCACAGATGGATTTCGATGACGACGAAATCGTTTTTTCTGATGAAGATTAGTTCATTATATTCTCATTTATTTTTATAGTTATCTTTTGAATCCCCTCTAACTATTTCTAAGATAAATTACACTACCTTCTGATAATCTATTTGATCAGTAATCATAGCTTTCGTACCCCCAATCACTAGTATTATTACCGTTGTTATATTGGTTATTCGCACTATTTCTACCATCATTAACATAAAACTCGTCATGATAGGTATTTTGGCCCTGGAAATCATTATATTGCTTAAGAGATTGAAGCTTATTTAGAACCTTGCCCCAAAACTCATTCTCAATATTCGAAGACTGAGACTGCCTTAATATAAATTCTTGGATAGTGTTATTGAATATATTTACTTTTTCTGAGAAAAAGTGAGGCATTTCGTGTATAATCAATACTACTCTGCCCGCGGAAAGAAGTGTTTTAAGTGCAGATTGGTCTTCTCTGTATCTATCTAGCTTAGAAAGATTAGTATCCGAAGTAAATGACCCTTCGCGAGTCTTCGAAGAAAATAACGAAAAACCACTTACAAGACCTTTTGCTGCTGAACTCACTACACTTGTTATTGAACTGTTACTTACGTTTGAATTTGAAAATGAATTAGACTTTAAGTCATTTACATTGACTTCATCAGAATATTGTGTAAATGAGTTATTTGTATTTAATAAGCACTGCATTTTCTCCAGAGTTTGTACTGCTTCGAGCATACACTCTGTATCGTTCATTTCTCTAGCTATGATGCTATAAAGCATGTCATAGTGTTTTTGTGTAGAATTAGAATTAATATTGTACAAATTTTGAAAAATAGAAGATAGGTCAAGTCTTGATTCATTATTTGTATTATTCAGCGAAATATTGTGAAATAGTGATGGGATCTCTTTGAATGAAATATGAGCACGATTATATGAAGATGTAATTGTATTTAAGTGCTCACTTAATTGTTCAAGCTGAATAAAATGATTCTCTAAACGATTTGAAAATTCAGAAATAGGGCTAATATCTACTGTTGGAACTGAAAAGCGATTAGAAGGTTTTCCTGGCCTGCTATTTGGATTATCTGTAGACAAAACGTTATCAAAACTACTAAAGTATTGCGTAACAATGTCGAAGAGAGGACGGTTTGCCTCCTCTTTTTTCAAAGTTTCCATGCCACTTTCACTTCTATTTAGCCATGTTCTAACCAAACTAGAGGAAATGAGGTACCCTCTATTAAACACTCTTCTTAAAAATTCTTCCAAATAGCGTCTTCTAAATTCAATAAAATCTTTTTCGAATCTACCAACTTTTTTCTTTTTTGGAATTGGAGGAATAAATACACCTGGAAACTGAATTACCAAAGTAGATCTTAACCACTCAAAATCGCTGTACCTCTTTCTAGTAGAAAAATTGTGGCCATCTGGAGTAATCCCGGAAACTAGATAAACTGTGTACTTTCCCAATCCAATAGATTTATTTTCAGGGTCAGTTACATTCACTTGATAATTATATCTTTTCGGTTCCATTCCCCAATCAGATATAATAAAATTGTTAATTTGATCTTGATCACCAACATTTTCCGTATTTTCAGTTTTAATGCTATCAGGCGACATTTTTAAATCTCATATGTAAGGGAATGCGTTAATATTAAATGAAACTTATTTGTCTAAAACTTAATTAATTGCTAATTATAATAATGGAGGTGTCTTTTTCTAAAAGTGAGTATTCTTTATTATTTTTAATTGTGCTAATTTTCAATTATGTACTTTAAAATCCGACCAAAAAATGTTGATACCCCTCAATGTGCAGGCGCCAATGTGAATTTTGTTGAAATTATTTTTAATAAATATAAAAATTAACTAAAATAAATTGTATTTATAGAGTTTATTATGTAGAGCAATTACTCAACAGATTTTTAGATGGGCTTGAAATAATTAGTACCTTCATTTCAAAGTTAATAATCTGATTGAGATAGCTTCTTAAAAAACAAATTGCATAAAAATCTATTTAAAAATTTATTTTTTTTATAAATAAAACTAGTTTACAAATATAAAGCATGCAAAAAGAGATATACCGCCTAAAATGCATGCATTGGCATACTTAAGTCTTATAGGGCAAATATTTTGGAATTCGAATTATTACTAGATTGTATAATTAAATATTTCCAATATCAAATATCTATTATTAAGTGGGTCCAACAATAAATGGTTTACTAGATATTTCATTATTTTTAGTTGGCTGTCGATAGAATAAAGAAAAAATAAAGAATCACTATATAATTGAAGTTTTTCGCATAAAATACACTAAAAACTACAGATATTAGTGTTAGAAGAAGGTTATAAAGCATATAATGATCATTATAAATAAAAGGCTAAATTCATATAAAACGCTTCAAATTATAGGGAAGTCTATAATACTTTTTTTTTATGTAACATTCGTGAAGTCTGACTTACCTATACATGTTACAACGTCAGACGTTATTGGAAGATGGAAATTTCAATATTCTAAACCTGCTGACAATTGGATTTATGGCTGTGGATCAAGTGTTCCAAATAAAAATACCCAAAATTTACAGCCAAGCTTGGCGGATTATAATAAATGGCTTACTGAAAAAACAAAAGGTGAATTGGAAGAATTAGATTTGATATTAACTGATCTGCTATTTTCGGAAAATGACGATAATGATCTTGATAGCTCATTATTTCCAGGAAGAGATGATTGGGCATTTTTGGCAGTTAAAGATCCCGAAAATGGAAAAATTGTTGGAAGGTGGACAATGGTCTATGATGAAGGGTTTGAGATAACTACAAAACATATGACAATTTTTGGAATAATGAAATACAACTTATTAAACAATGGAAATTGCAATGCAAGAGATGGTGATAACGAAACATCAAAGGGTGAAACATTATGTTACGAAACAGATTCGTCGCAAATTCAACTTGGATGGTATTATATAAAAGGTTCTAAAAAAAGAGGCTGTGTCAGTGGTAAAAAAAATGAAATTTATGATGAAAATTCACTTGGAACTTTAAGAAATAGGGTTGAAATTCCAATAAAGAAATCTTTTGAGTCAAGTATAAGAAATTTATCTAACTTGTTACAGGAATTTGCGCATAAGCATAATAGTAAAGATTCAGAAAACTGGAGAGCAAGAAACAGTTTTAGCCTAACAGACGTGGCTTTTTCGCACCACTCATATTATATGAATGCAGTAAACTTCAGGAAAATACATCCATTTAGAATCACAAACTCGCAACACTCGTCTTTCATTGAAATGTCTAAAGGTGGAATAAGAAACATTGGTGATTACGATAATATTGTAGAGCCGATTTTTGCATGCAACGTGATCCGGAGAAAAACCGATGATGAGATAAAACTCCCCTCTTCGTTTTCTACAGGAGATCCCTTTTCCGATGATGAATTTAGTGATCTTCCATTTAACCAAGGAAACTGTGGTTCATGTTATGCAGTTTCTTCTGTTTATATTTTGGCAAAGAGAGCAGAGCTACAGTTAAAAAAATTAACGAATGGAGCTTCTAAAGACGAAAAAATATCACTTTCTTCACAATCAGTCCTTTCATGTTCTCCTTTTAATCAAGGATGCGAAGGTGGTTATCCATTTTTGGTTGGGAGGCAAGCTGAGGAAATAGGGATATCCTCAGAAAAGTGTATGGGATATTATGCAGATTCAAATCAGGAATGCAACTTTTCGCCATTTATCACACCAGAAACTGAAGATCGATTATATTGCGAACAGGATGAAAGAATGTATGCAAAGGAATATGGCTATGTAGGCGGTTGCTATGGTTGCTGCGACGAAGATAAGATGAAAAAAGAAATATTCAAAAACGGTCCAATAGCAGTAGCAATGCACATAGATACATCACTATTGGTATATGATAATGGAATATATGACTCCATTCCAGATGACCATACAAAATATTGTGACTTGCCAAATAGGCAATTAAATGGGTGGGAATATACTAATCATGCTATTTCTGTTGTAGGGTGGGGCGAAGAAAATGGCATTCCATATTGGATTATTCGAAACTCATGGGGAGCAAACTGGGGAAAGAAAGGCTACGCAAAAATTCGAAGAGGAAAAAATATTGGTGGAATTGAAAATCAAGCAGTATTTATCGATCCAGATTTTTCCAGAGGAATGGGCCTCTCTCTTCTGAATAAATACCTAAATAATACATCATATAGCAAAGATTTACCTGAAATAAAAAATAGTTCTCAAGGATCAGACGAGCTTCATGTCGAAATTGAAAATGGCGAGATTGATGAATAAAATTATTTTCGTTATTGCTACTAAATATTAAATAATTTAATACATTTTTCTTTCGTTTTTCTATTTGTAAATTTACTTTACATGTGACAAAATAGATATGCGGGCATGATTTTTAAGTGGGTAGATTCATTTTAGTATTTATTGAAATACAAAAGAATCGAATTAAATTCACAAAAATCAACATTTTGTATAGTTTCTTTGATACCTACTTTAATTTATTCTAATTTCCACTTGATGTTTGAATCAATTCATGTTGGGAATAAAACCGGAAGGGGAGTTACGAAAATGTCAATTTCACCTCAAATAAACGAAAGTATTAGGGAGATAGTACTATTAACACAAGAAATAACCAATATTTATGAACATTTGAGCGATGAAAAGAGTTTTTTATCCCATATCAAAAACGAGATTTCTGAGCTGGAAAGTTATATTAAATCTACGTATGATAAGTTGCAGATACTAATTAATGGTTAGTTTAACACAAATTCATTCAGATGCATTTATTTATCTGTCTTGTATAGATATTAAATCAATAGAAGGCAGCTATTTAAAAGAACTTGAAACTGGAGAAAATATATGTCGTAACAACAGTACTGAAATATACAATTTTTCAGAAGATAATAAGCACAATGCCTTGATATCATTAAAATGCGAGGAGATTGAGAGAGAATTATCGAATATTCATAATAGATATGCATTATTATTAGATAAAAAAAGAAATCTTCTAAAATCAATGAGAGATTCAGAAGATGTATTACATGCTAAAAAAAAAATGTATCAAAGTATTTCTATGATATCATGGTCATTGATTTCCGAATCGTTTATACAAGGGCATTTCATCCCAGTTAATTCCCCAACAAAAACTGAAACTTTCCAACTTCAAATAAACGAAAATAGTAAGTTATAACATTATAAAAAAAATAAATTTAAGTACAAATTTTAGACAAAGTTAGGAACGCTGAATATTTGTGGGCAGAAATAGAAAAATTCTAATACTTAGTATTAATACACTACTAGATATTAGATTTAAGAAATTCCAGGAAAATCAATACAATGTTCAATTGATTCCTTTGGGTAAAAAAATTCTAGAAAGAACCAAATAAAATAGTCGAATGCTGCGACTAGAGCAAATACCTTTCCTATTATATTTCCTGTATTATATATACGTAATATTCTTTCTTTTATTCCAATAATATCGACTCGGTTAGAATTTTGATAAACAGAAACTGTTCTTTTTGCAATGTCGTGCCAAGAATACATTGCTGAGATTTTCTTGTGTGAGGAATAAGGATCAAACTTTCCTTCTCTAATAATATTTACTGCAATCTTAAGTTCGTTTACCATATTTGAAATGGAAGGGTTTGACAACCTGAGGAATTCTTGTGGAAGAATCTCAGGAATACCTCCTACATTTGAGGAAACAACTAATAGTCCACACGACGCTGCTTCAATAATACTTATTCCAAAAGCTTCCGTTAGAGAAGTATTCAAAAAAATATGCCCTCTTTGTAAAACTCGGCAAACTTGGGTATAAGGAACAGAGCCAAGAAGTTCAACTCTATTTGAAAGATTGTACTTTATACACATTTCATGTAGTAAATGCTTTTTTGGGCCATCTCCTCCCACAATAAACTTTACATTCGGATCGTTGTTGCATATTCTCGGAATTATTTCAACAAGTAAATCAACACCCTTTCTATAAGTCATTCTACAAATTGAAATAACAATAACTTCATTATTAATTGGTGATTTATAATTTGGACTAGGCAAAAAATCATTGCTATCTATTGCATTTGGTATTACGGTAACATTTTTTGGAGAAATTAATGATCTATATATCAAGTTTTTCTTATTCGTATGAGAAACGCAAATCACATTGTCAATACATGACAAATTTACTCTGAAAAAATTATTTACATGAATCGAATCATAATTTGAAAGACCAAATAACGAATGATCGGTAAATACCACCCTGTAGCCCATTGTAGTTGCATGAAATAGACATTCCAGTGCTAACATTGAAACAGACTGATGTCCATGAACAATATCTATTTTTTCTCTGATAAGAATCTGCCTGAATAATGGGAATAGAGTAAATAAAGATGGATAAACAACATTGTCGTAGATACTCTTGTGAGGTAAATAATAAACTTTTAGACCAATACCCATATATCTAACGCCATAACGATCGTTCCTACTGTGAGTAACAACTATAACTTTATATCCACGCATCATCAAACATTGAGATAATTCATAAATATGCATTTCAACCCCACCAAGACCGGGATAAAAGAAATCAGACACCATACAAATATTTGGCAGATCGTTATCTTCAGAATAAGAGGTTTTGTTAGAATTCATTTTTTTTGAAAATTTCCAAAATTTTTTTAAAGTTATATATATGCATATGAATATATGAATTGATTTAAATTTATTTCTCAATTTAAGACTTTACTGTTATATTGAAAATAATACAGTAGTTTCCGTCTAAAAAAACATTAATTAATAATGAAGCGTAAAAATCAAAAAAACTGCCTTACAAGCATTGAAATGAAGATTTTCCTTTATATATTTTTGGCTCCATTTGTCAATTTCCCCCACAAAGAGGGTAACAGAAATATTAGGAAATTTAAAAAAAAAAAAAAAAACAAAGAATTAAAAAAAATAATTTACTTGTTTTTATTTCAGCATAAAAAAGCTGTTTTACAAGTTCATTGGGGTATTATTCATCTTAATGCCTAATAATTAGATATTAATAAGGGAGTTAAAAGTATAAAATGATTAAATTGAGAAAAGTCGTTTAGAAAACTTACCAGATAACTTATTTAATCTTCTCTTTCCTTTTTTGTCTAATTTAATGTTCTTTTTTACCTTTTTAATACTCATACACACATTTTTTGGCTCATTAATTGCATCATCAGTCTTACATTTGATATTTTGTCTTTTTATAGTCTTTAATTCAATCTTTTTTCCATTATTTTTCTCAGTTTCTTTCAGCCATTCAATGTATCTTTTTTTCCTATTTTTATTATTTTTTTTTGCCATATTGTTTTCTTGATGAACTCTATTAGAAAAATCCAAGTAGAGATAGGTAGTACAGGTATACAAAAATCGGCCAAATTGCCTTTAATTACTCAAATTTAATATAAAGTCTAGATCTAATTAATTTAAAATGGACAGTAATCCCAAAGTAGAAAAAAAATGACAATATTTTATAAAATTAAAAAAAAAGAATGTGCCGCCTTAAAACATTTAACTGAAGGTTATGTGCCAACAAGAATTCCTGTATTGAAACTACAAACAAAAAATGTATTGTTTATACATTTAGATTCGTTGAAATAAAAAACACACACATTAAAAATTAACTTCGCTCAAGAAGTGCTTACTCACACACAAATTTGGATATAATGGCTAATCGGTCAAATTTAACAAGCATGCTCTTCCCGTCTTTTTGGGGCGGGCAATAAACTCACAGGCGGTAAAAAAGGTGCATAACAAGTACATTCTATATAAGCATGAAATGACAGGTTATTTGATCAAAAGGCACAATACAAACTAGAGAAAACCTAAGAAAATAATCCTTAAAATTCAGATCAAAATATATGGTTTTATTGCTGTTATATTGGTTCTTAGAAGAATTTAATCGATTACATCTGTAAAAAAAAATCATTAATAATTTTGCAACAAGCTGCACCTCAATAAAGCAGGAGTGAACGATTATTTCAATTTGTAATTAAGGCTTAATTATGTCGTCATATTATGAGAGTAACACTGGTACGAAGTTGAGGCCAGTAGTTGATTTTGGTGATGATAGATGGGTGACTTTATCAACTGCAGAATACAAGAAAACTTTAATAAGAAAGGGAGAACAGAATATTGAATCAGATTATGAAGAAGAAGATGGCTATGAGTATCATGAGGAGGATTTGGAAGATGAAGAGGAAGAAGAGGAGGAGGAAGAAGAGGAGGAGGAAGAAGAGGAGGAGGAAGAAGAGGAGGAGGAAGAGGAAGAAGAGGAAGAAGTGGAAGAGGAAGAAGGGACAGATGAGGAAGAGTCATTTCATCAAGAATTTAATGATGGCAGTGAAGGATACTATAGGGGGACAAAAAGCAATAATGATGTTTCTATTTATCCGGAAATGATTAGGTATCATTTCAAAGAGGCATTTAGTATTAATGAGGGAGTTGAAGCCAGAGAGTTTGGATTTAATGAGGATGATGCAGAATTAGAAGAATTGGTTGTTGAAGAAGAAGGAGAAATTACAACCGATGGTCATAATATTGATGAAGCAGAGGTCGTTCCTGATGAATTAACTCAGCCATGGGATTTGGAAAGTATTCGTGAAAACGTTGAAGTAAAATATACTGAAAGCAAAGGGAGATGTTTATATGCACGCAAATGCTTTAATCCTGGTGACATTATATTTGCAGAAAGCCCACTACTTGTAGTCACCCCGGAACTAGCACCAGAACTATCCGAATTTTTGGAAGATATGAATTCAAAAGAAACTTTTACTCTTCCTCCATTATGGCATGTTGCGGCATTGTGTACATTAACAATGCTTGAAGATGAAGATAAAGCTATCTGTTTAGATAAATGGGTCCCAGATCCTGCCGCTGAGCCAAGTTATGACGTTAAAAAAATTATAGAAAATACTGGGATAGATGTTGACCCTCATTTATACGAAAGAACCTTGAATGCTTGGAGGTTTAATTCATTCAACCACACATCAAATAATGGGATAGTTTTGTATAATGTAATTAGCATGATGGCTCATAACTGTGGAGCAAGTTGCTGCTGGCATTATGGTGTAGATAATACATTTGTGTTAAGAGCCAAGACACGTTTGGAAGTTGGAGATGAAATCACAATATCCTACATTTCTGATGATGATTTGTTTAAGTGTTCAAAAACTAGAAGAGAATTGCTTAGTAATTGGCTATTTTACTGCCGATGTGAGAGGTGCAGTAATCCAACAGATCTTTCAAGAGGACTGAAATGTGCCTCTTGTGGTGTTGGAAGTATGTTTTTTAAAGAAGATGAAAATGGTGTGACAAAATCAAGTAAGTGTTCTGTCTGCAGATCTCAACCTGATAGGGAGATCATTGATAGTTATACTGACCTTGAATCACAATACATTGCCAGATTAGAAGAAACACACAAGAGCGATGTTGAAGACGTAGAAGCAGTATATCAAGAAGCCCAAAAAGTGTTTACTCAGCATTGGATTATGTATGAGTTAGATACTATGCTTTTTGAAGCATACAAAGAGTCTCAGCAATTTTCATTCGCTCTTTCCTGTCTATATAATAGACTGAACTTTGTAAGAAATGTCCTCCCAGATTGTACGTACACATTAGCATGGATCACCGAAGAACTTGGAGATATTCTTAGTATATTACAAGATGAACGTCATGAAGGTAAATCTAAGACTAACCAAGAAGTATCTGCGATACAAAGATACTACTACGACACATGGTGTTATCTGAGTATTTTAACAGGCCCAAACCATCATTTCACAATTGCTGCAAAAAATAAGTACGAAGCCATTACTGACTGATTATGCACAGAAAAGTAATTATGTGCAACTTTAGAGTAGTGACGATTTATCGTAAATTTGATAATAAATATAATCTATTTAGATCATGTTTAAGATTTGTATGTTTGAATCTATTATTATATAATCATTTTAATCAAAAATAGTTTTATCTACTCTTACTAATAAAAAAAAGTATTTTTGGCTGTTTTTGGAACTAAACCTAAATGAATTGTTTTATTTTCTATTATATCAAATATAAAAATTCTCGTTTAGATTTGAAATGATCCTATTATAGAGGGAATATGGCGGTAAGTTCCATGGTTACCTAAATTGCTTAAAAACAACTTTCCTACAAAACTATTTTTTACTGGTAAATATAATACTGTGGGGTAGATTTTTAAGTTTGGGATGAATGAGAATGCTTTAGATAAATCTAAAACACCATGTTGTATTTTGGAGGAAGATCTCGAAAATGAAATCATAAGAAAGAATGGATTTCAAAAGCCATTTGTCGCCTTACAAATCCTAATTTGGATTTTGTTTGGCACAAATATTTTGGTATATTTTGCATTTATTATTCCCTCATTACCATTATTGTTTGCTATTGTTATCGGGATTATTTGTGCAATTCTTTGCTCAGTTGTTTTTGCGTTAGGATGGAAAGTAACAGCTATTGATCCTGGTTATTCTGAAGAAGACTCTATATTTAACTCATCGAATTTTAACTGCAGTGAATGCAAGATTTGTCATTCATTTTTTGAGGAAAATAGTAAACATTGCAAACTTTGTAATAAATGTATACCACGCTATGACCATCATTGTAAATGGTTAAATACCTGTATTGGAGAAAAAAACTATCGATATTTCTTTTTGCTGCTGTTTTTTGTAACTTTGTTGCTCATTATGATTATTACAGTAACCATATCTTCAATATTAATGGAAACTGTAAATAATAACACCTACATTTACTGGAATTTAAGGCTTTATTTCTGGTCGCCAATAACGTTTTATACAATAGGGGTATTAATATTGGCTATTGATATTCCGTTGTTAATTTTGAATGCGCACCTTTTCGTATTACACTGTTATTTAGTTTTCAGAGGAGTTACGACTTACGAATATCTTACGAAGATTGTTATAGATGAAGACGAGAATAGTAATAATAAATCACGAATTTGTTGTTATAACACAGATAACTTTTGC
Source organism: Cryptosporidium ubiquitum (assembly GCF_001865345.1). Classification (NCBI taxonomy): domain Eukaryota; phylum Apicomplexa; class Conoidasida; order Eucoccidiorida; family Cryptosporidiidae; genus Cryptosporidium; species Cryptosporidium ubiquitum. The sequence goes on along the minus strand of NW_021639828.1, from coordinate 77,735 downwards.
CGACAAATTGTATCGTCCGTAGATTGGATAGTTGCAGACCGGAAAAAAATAGCTGCAAAAAAGAAAAAGATAAAAGAAGAAAAAGAAAAGATGAACAAAAAAAAATCCAATGATAATGGTGATGTCGCAAATTCCATGGATTTGGAATTATCAAATATTAGGCAATTAGATTACGAAGAGCAATCAATTTCTCCAGCAAAAGGATCTTTCCTGACAAACTAATATAAAATTGTACTGGAATTTTATGAAAATATTAAAATCCTATATGATTATTGATTATTTGGTCTATTATTTTGGGCAGATAAACCTCAAGACATAATTAGCTGCATTCATATATTCGTTCGTTAAGTATTTCTTTGTTGTACAGTTTTTTTTAATGTAGGGATACTTTAATGTTCTTTTAATCGCATTAATATTTCTATATATATAATCTTCTATTAAAACCTCTCTATTCAAATGCTCATTAATGTAATCTTTCTCAATACTTTCCCTTCTTGCTCCTAAACATTCTTTCGCAATGATTAGTGCTGAAATTGCTTGACACAAAGGAGAATATTTTAATATTTCAATATCATATAAGCATATCTCTAATAAATAACAGCTAATAAAATATTCCAATACTTTATTTATTCCTTTACTACTTTTCATATTCAATACATTTATTATTAGTGATGAACTATTCTCTAATTTAGATATATTTTCAACTTTTTGCAAGTTAAAACCTTTAAAACTTTCACTATTATATTTATCTAAATAAACGTTATTGTAATCTTTATTTTCCAGATCTTTTTCCAAATAATTTATGTTTTCTATTCCAATAATATCTTTTAAATAGCTTTCCATTATAATTCCCATTAAAAATTGTAGTAGGAAGAGCGATGAAATAGGATTCAATTTAAATGTAAGCTGATTTAATACATATTTCTCCATATTCAATATTTTAATAGGATTTATTGACAGTTTTCTAATAATTTCTTTAAAATTAAAATTCACCACTCTTTCAATTTTTGTTGCAATATAAAAACATGTAAACCCCAAATATCTTAGTTTTTCCAATGTTTTGCTTCCTTTTATCCGATCTTTACTAATAATATTATCCATGAAGTGTACCGCAAGAAAAAGGACTTCTTCATTAAGATGGCATTTCCATATTATTTCTGATATTTCACCAATGATTTCTCTCCTGAAATCTATTAATGTTTTACCTGATTCAATTTGTTTTTTGTAGCACTCTCTAAAATATGCGTATACTTTTTTCATATTATATTCGTTTTGTTTGGAAAGAATTCTATTTGTAACAATCTGTTCAATATTGGGTTTTGGTTTTGAATCCGAATTAGATTCTTGATACTCACTTTTTTCCAAGTTATTTTTAAATTCAAAAATTTGAGATGAAAATACTGTGTTATTAATGCCAATATAATTATTTTCTTTTCCAGTTATTTTTACAAGCTTATTGTTTTTTTTAACATCACATTTAGTGATATTACATTCATTTTCTTTACTTTCATCTGAATTACTTTCTAAATATTTTGAAATCTGACGAAAAAAATTTTTAAATACGTCATTTTCTTTTAGTTTTTTAAACAATATCGTCATTTCTGTTATTTAATGATCTATTTTTGGATATTCAATTGAAGGATATACATATTTAAATCAGTTCTGATCAGTGGTACAGAAATTCTAATAAAATATTTTCAAAAGTAAAAAATACATGCATGCAGGATAAAAATAATTATTTACCGTAAATTTTATTTACAAAAAATATAGAAACATGAATAAAATTAATATTTACCTTAATAAATTTTCTTCATATTCTTGAATCCCATTTAAAGATATCTAAGAGTGGAAATTATTGTAATTTTATAAATTTAAAAATGAATTACCTTAAAATATGCAATTTCACCAAAACTGTTAGTAACAGAAATTTTATTTAAAATTTCACTTCCAAGTGTCAGATCTCTCTCACGTTTCAAAATTAGCCTTTCACATATCAGCGAGTTCCAAGATAAACCCAAAGAAGGCTCTAAATATTTTTCTTCTATAGAATTGGTTGGTTGTTTTTCTTTTTTTTTTTTTTGATCATTATCAATATATTTTTTTGTCATATGATTTGTCACAATTATTGAAAGAGAATATTCTTTGGACATGTTTTCTAAAATCTTTGCAATTTTCTGCTGCATTTTTAATCTATATGGCTGGTTATCTACAAAATAAAATATTCAAAATTATGTTTATTTAATACTTACTCATATTACAAATACGGATAAGCATGCTTATTGAGTCTATTATTATTATACCAATATTATTATTCTTTAATATCTAACAAAAATGATCAATATTTCCGATATTTTGCCTTCAAACGTACACTAGGCATTATAAATAAAACATTAAGTAATTCTTCCAAGTCAAAAATTCTTATATACTTGACATTTTCAATCAAGTTTTTATTGGTTATATTTCCGAATTTATTTTTTTCATGAATGTAACTTAATGTGTTTTTTGAGATTTCTCTTAGCCTATTTTTACTGAAGCCACCCTCTGTGTCTTTATGAAATAAGCTGATTGATAATGAATAAGAATCCACTTACCTATATATATTGCATTCAGGCCTGGCCCACCAATACTTTTTGGAATTTGAATATTTAATGCTAATAGTTTACAGAGTAAAGTTTTTCCGCTTCCTGGGACACCACATAATTCAACAATTCCTTTACCGATAATAATTCCTCCACCTTATGTAAAAATAAAGGAAAATCAACCGAAAAAATACTTGATTTCAAACATACAAAGCATTTTATCAAGAGCCCTACAAAGAGTTTTGATTCGGTTTGTAGATGCTGTTTCACGATGCAATAGCTCTAATGCAGAAATTCCCTTAATCATTTCATATAAATAAATTACATTATCTCATCAAGAATAATATTTGATTTCTAAAAAATTTACACACAATAAACAGACAAATAATTTTTAAAAATTTTCGTATTTTTTACTAATGATATTTATTTATTATGGGTATTAATAATGCAATAATAATAATTGGCGCAAAAACAAAGGCGGCTTTGTTTTTTTTTTAGTTGAAATTAAGTGTATTCAGTTATAAAAGTTTTTGGTTGAATGCAAATTGTTAATATCAATATTGGGAATATAATTTCTTCTTGAATTATAGAGCTGGCATTTCGAACATTCCTTGATATTTTTTGGTGGTTAAAGTTTTTTTAACCGTATTTACATATGATTTAAAATTTGAGTTCTGTATATTTTACCTTAGGATGGATGGCTTTAGTCCAGGTAAGTTGATAAGTTATTGAAAATATGCGGCTTTAATTTATTCATTTAAATTTAGAAAAACTTGTTCGAATAAGGTATGCTGAAGTTTTAAGAAATTTAAGAGGCCCCGCAGGCTCGGGAAAAATGATTCAGAATTTGACTTTACTTGCAGAGGATCAGCGACAATATGCCCATATTATTGCAAGTGTTATTTTAGAAGAGATTCCAAGATCTGATATTCCAAGGAAGTATGTTCTTTTGTGTTTGGTGGATTCTATAGTTCGAAAATGCCGATCAGGATCTATCTTTTTTCCATACTTTTTGCCTTACATCGCTCCATATTTTGCAGAAGCTTACACAACTAAAACATCGCCTCAAATCTTACGTTCCTTGGAAAAGCTTTTGAAAGTCTGGAGCGATTCATTTCCTCGAGATATTGTTCAAAAACTTATTTCCACAACCAATAATGTGAGATCAAAATTAAATGAACCTCCAATTGAGATAGAAATTAATAACACAAGTTCCACAGCTTCTAAACTTAACAATTCTAACTTGAAGGGTGGTAACAACTCAAATTCTAGTTCCAATGCGAGCATTAATGGAGCTAATACAAATTCAATTGAGACCTCACGTACAGGGATGGAAACTGCTAGAGTTAATGAAATGTATTTGAATATTTCAAAAGCAATTATTCAGAAGTGTAATATCTCTGATGGTGGCAATGCTCTGCTAAACAAGTTAATTTCAGATCCTATAGTTCATAAAATAGCACATTTAAATACTTATGGAAAAATACAGGAGTCTCAAAAGTTGATGGACACTTTAGTAATGAGTATCGAACCAAATAATTTTGAGCATAAACATATCAACTCAATTGGTGATCAACTTCCAACTAACAAGAGACAAAAACAGGAGGTTTCTATCAACAAAACAAATAGAAGTTCTGAGATTAATTCAATTAATCAAAACCATTTTAATCATTCAAGTTCTCAATCTGTAAAATTAATGGGTATTCCTTCTTCTGTACAGCAACATATGTCTCCCCCTCCTCCACAAATTTCTTCTAGTCAATCTGTTAAATTATCAACAACTTCTAATCCTACAGTATCTCCATCAGTTTCAGCAGCTGCAGCTGCAGCTGCAGCTGCTGCAGCGGCGGCAGTAGTTCAATCGAAAGCACAAATTCAACATCAAAAACATGCATCCAGTATTTTATCTACACAACCAATTATTTCCCAGTCTCAGTCAAAAATGAATATTCCTCAATCTAGCACAGCTCCACAACAGTTGTCACCAGCGGTATCATCTTCCATACCTTCTACATCAGTATTAAGTACATCAGGGACTGGCAGTAATATTAAAAAAACATTTTCACCAAGATTTTTAGAAAACAGTACATCATCAATTTTGTTTTCTGTTTGGAACCAATTATTTCGAGGTAATACAAGAATAGAATCTGATAATCTAAAGAAAATCAATTCGTCAGTTATTGATGGCAAAGGCGATCAAAATATTTTTTTGGAAGGCCTTCAAATAAAGGAAATAAGTGATTTACTACTTTTATTTAAAAAACTTCAGGAAAATGTTGATGCTTCGATTCAGTTTAAGAGATCTGTTTGGTTGAAATCTCATTTTATTAAGAAGAGAATGATCGATAACATCAATGATTTTAATTTGCAGGCAAATGTTTCAATGTATTATTCAGAAAGACCAAACCAATGCCATACATGTGGCTATAGATTTATTGACTGTAAGAAGAAGGAATCCCATATTCAAATCCATCTAACCAAAAATCTTATATTTAGACAAAAAAAGCAGACTTCTAATTTTCAATTACTCTGGCCTTCTCTTCAGGATTGGATTTACAATTCCGACAAAGGTGCCTTAGGAGAGACTTCGACAGAGGTTTCAGGTGAAAGTAAGGATCTTATTGCAGATAATGACAAAGTAGGAAACCTCATTGGTGAAAAGGGAAATGATTTTACTAATGAAGGCTCTCAAAGCAGTGATAAAAATGTTAGCTTCAATGATCTTTTTAATTCTCTGTTCAAAACTAAATCGGGGAGGTCTTTGGTTTCTGGAAGTGGCAGAGAACATTTAGGATTTAATGAGAAATCTATTGAAACGAACTGTATTAATTCTAATTCTGGCTCAGAAGATCAAGTTTCATCTTCAATTGGAACTTGCAAAAACATCTTATTGACTCAATACATAAATTATTTAAAGAATGTTCCTAATTTTGATTTTGAAACTATATTGAATAAGCTTGTAACAATTACTAACGATACAAACAGTGACATCTATGGAAATCTAGTTAGAGATGTAGACGACATTTGTAATAGTTTATCCTCACTTTGGAATGAAATGACACAAAGCGTAATTTCTACTTATACTCCAGTTGACCATTTGCATATGGTTTGTGATATATGCCATGAGTCTTTAAATGTTAAGTGGTGTTCAATTAATAAGTCGTGGATTTCGACCGATGCAATCGCCCTCACACAAGGCTGCATTAATGATACATTTGGGAATCAAGATAGAAGAAGTTCCTGTCAAAATCTCATCTTAGCTGTAATCGATACAATTCATGAAACAAATGTTTCTAAATTAAATACTATCAAGGAAAAAATTAATAATAAAATGTTACGTTTTATTCAGTGGAAATTTCCTACTAGAGTATCTAATAATTCGAGCCAAGTAATTAAATTCAGACCTTTTGTTGGAAATTGCTCATCTATTGGGTCAGGAAATAGCTCCATTCAGAATCTAGTTGGAGATAAGTTTGTTACTGCTCACAAGTCGTGCTTTATACACTACTTTATTTATAACGACATTAATAATCGAATTTCAAACGTGTTCAAAGCAAAAACAAGGAAATATACATACTCAATTCCAAATTTCCACGACATTAACTTAGGTAGCATTGATATTAAAACAATTCGAAAAAAAAATGAAAATAATAAAAGGTTTTCATTTATATAGTTGTCTATTTTATAAACCAATAATAGGTGCGCGCCGATAGTTTTATAGCAAACTATTTTTTTTCTAAGACTATTAAAAATGATAGATGATACTAAATCTTTGCCTTTTGTAAAAACACTGAGATCAGGTATGCTTAAGAATGTGTTTTATTAATAATTTTCACTATCCTATTAGCAACCAAAGCGACTCTACTTTCGGAGTTAATTTTGATAGGAGGAATGATAACAGGATTTTCAGCTGCAATTTTCCAAGTTAAGCCATTGCTTCTTTTGTCAGCTATTTTGATATTTTCAAGTATAATTACTTCAAACAATAGCGACATACAAAGGACCATTACACTTATGGGGTTCTTAACCATGGGATTCATGTCAATCTACCTTATGCCTAATAACGTATTGTTCGATAAAAGAGACGCACCCAAAAACAATTCTACAAATACCGACATTTAAAATTAATATTATTAATCTCTAAGAACTAATTGGACAATTCCATCAACATAAGAGCAAAATATAGTTAAAAATATTAATGGTGTATTTAATGGTAGTACAGTCCCATGAAAGATCACATCGTGCGAATCTAAGGCCACATTAGTTTCGGACACAAAATAATTCAGAATATCCTTAATATCAATTAACCTATTGTTAATATCTTTCTTAAATGATCTTAAAAATGATTCATTATTAATGTGAATTTTTACTGGAATATTCCTATTTTTTTCATTATTTAATTTCACAAATACTGTAAAAACTTACTTTGTATTTATATATATTTCGTTAGTTGACCCAAATAATCGATTAATTGTGGTTTCATATTCACATGTTGTTCTGGATAGAGAAAATATAGAATTAAATAATTCGTCATAATCCTTCTTATTCAACATCTGAAATTTTCTACAATCTCCAAACATTACTGTTTGTGATAACTTGATGTTATTTGTAATGATCTTAATCAAATCATTATTAAATACAGAGTTTTTTTCAGAAAAAATAGCAACTTTCTGATTATTACTATTACTATTCTTGTTTTGAAATACCAATTTAATGCTGAACAAAATACCACCGTTGTTTTTACAATACTTGTCGAACAATAATCCTATAGGATACTGACTTATAAGAAATAATAGTTAACAATAGATTTTTAATAAATTACCTATTTATAATTGAACCACCATATTCAAACCATGAACAAGTGTTTTCAATTAAATTAAGGAATTCACTATCAATAGAAGTGTAGTAGTCCTGAATTGCGTCGGTTAAGGATAATAAATAGCCTATTCGGGGAATAATGAAATACAATTTCGGGGCGCATGCCAGCCTAGAACACCCACTTCCCTCTTTAAAATCAATTGCTATTGAAATAAGTATCAAGCCAGAATGTATTATCTTGTGTGTTAAGCCATGTAATTTATTTTCTAATATTTTCAACATTAATGATAAAAGTATTCAAATATAAACACGTGCCGCCGGCGCTCAAACCAATTACCCACATTTATAGGAAAATGTGTATTAACTAGATGGACAGACGACAAAGCCAAATAATTTGCAAAGAATAAATAATAAATTTACTACATGTGCAAATTTTTTAATTGAAAAAGTTGAATATTAAATATAATTTTTTTATTTATAAAGAATAATACTTATTTTGAATATTTTAGGTGTTTATATCAGTTGTTATACATGCATGAAAGTGGTTTTTGTCTGGAAAAAATATATTTATTCGAAATTAATAAATAGATATATCAAGTAATACTACGTAAATTTGTTTAGAACTGGTAATTAACCGTTATTACTATTGTAGTCGTTATTTTAACGACTTCAATAGTAATTATTATTGAATTCTATTTATAATGGCTCGTTCTAAAACTTCAAGCAAGCGAATTGCTAAATATCCGTCAAAAGTAAGTGGAGTTATTCTATAATTACAAGTTAAATTGTTTATTCAAAAAAATCTTCAGACTCCTATTCTTCACCAATCACCGAATAATAGAGCAGTTAGTAACAGCCCCCTTAGCCCAAGGAAGTATAGAAGAAGACCAGGTAAGCTTTGTAAAATGTTGTTTTTACTTCAAATTATATTTATTTAGGAACGGTTGCCTTGAGAGAAATTAGAAAGTATCAGGCCTCCACTGACTTACTCATTGCTAAACTACCTTTTGCTCGTGTTGTTAGAGAAGTTACACTGAAATTTGTTCCCCATGGCGAAATGTGGAGGTGGAACGCTGAAGCATTGCATGCTATTCAATGCGCAGCAGAGGCATTTCTGCAAGGACTGTTTGAAGATGCATATTTGTGCACTTTGCATTCCAAAAGAGTTACTTTGCTTCCGAGAGATATAAGATTAGCTAGACAGTTAAGGGGTAGATATGGGGACTTTATTTAATAAATACTTTCAAAAGAAAAGCTCCTAATTTATTAATTATAGTGTTAATTACAATTTAACATATATTGCAGGTATATAGTGATCCTAGGTCAATTTAATTCATTTTGTTCACATTTGAATTTATTTTTTAATTTTCACAGATAAAGTTCTTTAGGTTTATAGGAATGCTTTAATACAATTTTTAATATATTTTACAAAAAACTTCTGCTGTTAGCGCTGCGTGGATGGCCGAGTTGGTCTAAGGCGTTAGACTCAAGATCTAATGAGCGTATGCTCTCATGGGTTCGAATCCCATTCTACGCACTTTTTCGTGTATATATTATTGCCCCGCAATATAAAATTTATTTTTTGATATTTTAATTATATTTTTCTGTTTAATTCGTTGATAAATGAATTTTTATTGATATGAATTAGATTTGATTTTATATTCAATTACTTATTTTCCAAAATTGCTAAAAGATCTAATAAAAAAACATGAATTATACCCGCCTCGGTATTCTTTATAGAGAATTGCTAATGACAGTAAATAATTGATGTTTCCTTGAACATTAATAAATTATTATCAAAAAGAACAAATTTAATGCCAGACACAATATTTACACATGAGTAGTTTAATTAAAAGGATATTTACTGGATTTTCTATGAATAGTGGTAATTCTCCGCAAATTAGTAAAAGTTATCATGGTAAGTTAGACGAGCTCAAATGTAACGAATAAATAATTTAATAATATTACTCAGGTTCTTTATATAAGTGTATTGGAAAGACATATCAACTTGTACTTCAATCCTGCTCTATGAATATTGAAGATGACATCATTATGAGCGGTGTTAATCCAGATGACAATCAAAAAGAAAAGTATATATTCAATTTTAAGAATATTCATTACTTTCATAGTGATAAACGTGGGGAATTTATAATTATTATGAAGTCGGGACAAGATTTAATAAAATTTGTTTTTGAATTTGAAAATATGGACCTGCATGTACTTTCATTTTTATCATACAATATAACAATATCTCTTCGTTCTCTTTGTAGTATAAAAACTCAAATTCCAATAGAGTTATATGAGCATAATGACATGGTAACTAGAAAAAAAAGAGATTCAATTTTGGGTTTCAATGCTGAAGAGTGGAAACCATTAAGCCTAAACGCTGTTTGCGAGCTTTTATCAAGTAAGGATTTCAAAGACACAATTTTCTCCATTAAAGATTTATCAGGAAAGGGCGAAGTGTTGTTTGCCAGTATAATTGGTGATAACATCCTTTTTTTACCCAAATTAAGCGAGAGAGTGATTGAATTTTATGGGTCTAATCAGGATGAAGTAAGAAAAAGATATAGAATTCATTTCAAAAAACAATTACGAGAGAATAAAAGTGGCAATGACAGCAAAGATTTCTATAGTTCTGAGGAGGAAATTGATGAATTTATTGGTAAGCTTTTAGAATATATTGATCAAATAAATCCGGAGGAAAAAAGACCAAGAAAAAGTATTTCTGAAATCATTAAGAATGAAGTTTCAGATTATGGGGTAAGCTATAAAATGGATTTGGATGATAGCTATGACCCTATTAAAGATGAGATAATGTGGGAATATGGTGACGATGAAGGTGAAAATACTGATTTAAGTGATGAAGCGGATAATGAAAGTTATTCGACTCCTAGAAGAACTAAAAAAAATGATCTTTATTTGAATCATAAATATATGCTAATAGGGCATGAAAATACTTTCATTGGTAGAGCAAATAGACGTAATGGGAAATCTGAGATTGCCGTATTTAAAAATACAGAATCAGAAGGAAGTAATTATAATCTTAGCGGAACTCCAGCAAGAAATGTTTCTGTGATTAAAGATGTTGAATTTGAAAATCAAAACGTACTTCCTGTGGGAGGTCAACTACACAATTGTGAAACTCAAATGTTATTTTTATCAGAAACGGATCCTAATTACGTTTATCAAATGGATTTGACAAACGAAAAAATTTTAAGGCGTTGGGATGCAGACGGACTTCCAATTTCTTGTCTAGGGTTATCAAATAAAGATTCTCAATCTACTCCAGTTCCAACATTTTTGGGCTTAAGCAATAATGCAATATTTCTAATGGATAGTAGGGTTAAAGAGTGTTCTAATAGATTTACTTCAAAACTATATAGATCTAATGTTCTTTTTAATAGCATGGCAACTGACAAAGATGGGCACATACTAATTGGTAACGACTTGGGCGAGCTTAGGTTATATGATGGTACAATGAACAAAGATGGAGAATTTAAAAAGGCAAAGACGTTATTGAATTCATTTGGATCGCCGATTATATCCGTAGATGTGACTAGAAATGGCAATTGGATTCTCGCTACTACAAAAAATTGTATTCACCTATATCCAGTAACTGAACAAGAAGAAAGCTCTGAATATGAAGGCAGAAATGGGTTTGTTTCTAGTCTTAAGAATAAGCCTCCTTCTAGGAAATTGCGTTTAAAACCAGAAGACTTGTTTCACTACAAAATTACTGAAGTGAACTTTACGCCTGCTAGGTTCGACCAATACCAGAAATCGGAAGGAATTGTTGGAGAAACTAAAATTGTCACAAGTGTAGAAAATTTTGTTATAGTTTGGGATTTTGAGGCTGTAAAAAGAGGTAATCTATATTCTTACTCAATCAAAGAGGTTGAGAGTAGAGTCGAGGACTGCTCAACATTCTACAATAATAGCGATTCAGTCGTACTAGCTTATAAAGACGATCTTACAATTCACAAACTTAACAGAAAAAATAAGAGAAATGTTTACTCAAGGTAATCTACTAAATCATAGATTATTAGATTATATATTACTTGATTTTTTATAAAAAGTAATTATCTAGTTTAATTATTTTAATCTTCACAATTTACTTCTATCTAATTTAGAGTGGTCTCTACTAGATGCTAATACTGACTCGATAGATTCCATAAATTGAAACCAAACTGAAAGATCATTATGACGGTTTGTCCTGTTTATTCTTACAACATCAACATTCCATTTTCGGATATTTTCAGGAATTGGTTCTGAATCATATGTAACGTGGTACCCTTTAACCATAGTGAATATATCTTGAATCGTCTTGAATGGGAAAGATTGTAGTTGCCATTCCGCCCCTGTAAGAAATACTGCAATTAGTGAATACCAATCCCTTTTTCTAAAGTTGAGGGTAGATTCAAGGATTCGAAATGTAACCTTTTGTACAGTAGTTCCTGAACCAAAACTTAATGTAACGGTCTGTTCATTACCAACGAAATTTCTCTTAGCTATATTTGGATCTACAAATTCTTTATCTCGTAGGAACTGAATGATATTATTCAGTGTTATCGGGCTCCTAGAGGATGGGGGTACTAATATTATTGGGTTTAGATTATTTGAATTTAGATATGCTAACAATGTTGATCTATGTTGAGAACTTATTGGTTTTGGTACATTTCTTGTTTTAGATATATTTGAAGCGTTTGTAGATGAATCTAGACTTCTTTTTCCAAAATTCATAGAATCTAACTTTCTGGTATCTTTTAACTTTGCATGATCTGCATTATCTTGAATATAAGCACTAGCATTAGTAGATCTCTTTTTACTTTCATTTTTTGTTGGTTCGTTCATAAATGTTAGTAAAGTATTGATTCTAGTGTACATGTCAATTCCTTGACAAATGTAGTCAATATTTATTGGATATATCTGCGAAATTAAATTGACTTTTCTTTTGCCAAACACAATTTCATCATTATTTTTCAATTGGATAGAATTTAAAACTTCTAAATTTATAGTATCTTCACCGGCTTTCTCACTGATTGATTCGATATCTGTTTTAAGCTTGTATTCAACCCATGGATAATCTAAATTTATAATTTTCTTTTTTACATCTATTATTCTACAAGGTTGTAAAGAGAACTCTGTATTTATGCATTCAAATTTAGACAAATCTTCAATGGAGTATGTAGAAGGAATTCCAGAATCCTTTGTTTTCGTAATGAACTCATCAAAAAATTCCAAAATATTCTTCTTTTCCAAAATATTTATAAATTTTAGTCCATTTTCTTGAGCAAGTTTCATTGTATATTTTTTGTTTTTAGAAGCCGTGATAAATAAATATAAATCATTTAAATTTAATGACTCTCCTCTTCTATTTCTGCATCTAGTGGGAGTGTTTACATTCAATGCACAGTTGTAAAACTTAAAACAAAATTCTTCATCTAATTCAATTATTTCATCTATTTTCCCTCTTGTAACAGCATCTTTCAACAAAATTAAGGGATCAACAAATGCTTGTAACTGATCATCTTCGCTCATCATAAAATATAAGGTGAATTTTAATTAATCAATTTTATTTAATTAATGATTATGGAGTTAAAGTTGGTCATAAATTTACCAAATACTTTCAATTAATATACTTGTTTTTAAAAAATTAATGGCTTGTTTATTTCTTGAATGGACAATATTTATCTAATCAGAAAAAAATATTACTGCTAAAACGATCAAAACAACTGAAATTTCCTCTTATAATATGACTTTCTATATTTGATACTAGGATCTCAAACTAGAAGTAAATTATCTCTTAAACAAAAAAAATTTAAACAAATCGAAATTACCGCCTGAATATTTAATTTTTAGGTAAAAACAAGTTAAAAATAGGACAAAAATGCTTAAAGTGAAAAATTGGCACAATAATCGTAGTTGGAAAAATATTGGACAATCATCTTTAATATTTCATATTTATCTCTTAATTTATCACTGCCTAAACGGACTAAATATCCTAATGCGCAAATTAAACTTGAAAATATTATCTTCTAATCATTTTGATTGCAAAATTTAAAAAGTCCTCTTTCTCTTGCTTCGAATTAAATTTCAACGGTATACAATTTCCTGTATCTCTTAGATGTAATGCAATAATTAAAGTTTGATCTTTAAAAATAGGTGCCCTTGTATTCACCATTTTAAGTTCATTCTTAGTTGTGAAAATTTCCTTAATGTTACTCCAGGGAACAGCTTTTACTTTATCATCGCAAATGAATGAGAGATCGTCTTCATTATCTGAGAAACTAACTTTACAATTTATTGCTGATCCATCTTTAAGAATTATTTCAGCTTGAATTCCTGTCGATGCTTTATGGCGTATAATCTTTGATGAGATATCTTTATTAAATTTAATTTCTTCCTCCTCATATTTAATAGCTTTGGTATTTTCAATAGTTTCTTTATCGGAACCAGAGTGATGATCAATATTATTATTGGTTTGATTATTGTTATTTCTTTGAGTATGAGTGTTTTTATCATCATTTTCATTTCCCTTTTCTTTTTCTAAACTTATTTTATTTATTTCACTTTTTTTAAGGCTTATCTCTTCTTTTGTGTATTTTGGCCCATTAGCTATTTTCTTCTTAAGTGGCTTGTTTTTCTGATCATTGGTATTTAATAATTCACTTTTTAAAGGTGGTATTTTTCCTAATTTTGAAGGATTCTGATGCTTTGTAATAGAGGATTTATTAATTATTTTTGAATCCAATGATTTGTTTTGTTTTTCACACTTTTCATCACTTTTATTAATGGAATTATTGTTATTTACATTATTGGTTGCCTTATCATCTATGGGGTTGGAATTAATATTGGAATCAGAGTGAATTGTAGAGCAATCTTTATTAATATCTTTTGTTTCTATTGGTTTCTTATTTTTGTTTTTTGCCTTTTCTTTTTCATCTACTTCTTTCTCAACTAAACTGTGAGATCTACTGATATTTGATTTTGTTTTTCCTCTTACTTTTTTACCTTTAGTTTCAACTGTGTTAATATTTTCGTCTGAACTCGAAAAGGTAAAATTGGAATTTGCAGCATATGGTTCATCAGAAAAATGTTTTTTTGAACCATAAGAACTCAGAGATCCCACAGACTTAGCACTGTTTTGGTGTTGTAATATACTTTCATCATATCCCTCCCAATTTCCATCAATTTTTTTACCATACTTATCAGCCCTATAAACAATCATTTCATCTTCATATATTAAGTGACAGCAAATACAGCTTCCAATTTCTCTTCCACTCCATTCTCTAACAATTTCCCTGTCTACAATATTTCTAGCAGTTCCTCTGATTTTTTCAAGTTTCTTTTTTTTGAGATTTCCTTCTTCATCTATGTATTCTTCTTCTAAATCGCTTGGGGCAGGGCACAAGATAAAAATATATTCATCATTTTTTTGATTTTTCTTTAATGTACAACATGAACTAAAAAATTCTGAAATAATTTCAAGCATTCTTATTCGATTAGAATTATTTTAATTCAAAATATTGTTATATTTTTTTTTTTGTATTTTCCCCTACACAATTAATTATAATCAATCTGGATAATTTATTGAATGTAAAAAACTTCATAAACAAGTATTTATGGATCTCAAATTTATTTCTCATTAAGATCTTTTGAAGTAGACTTTTTAAAGACCATGCATTAATAATTCTTACGCAACTTGTCAGTCTTGATCAACTATTTCATATTAAAAAAATATTGCATGTAATCAGCCGCCTTCTCAAAGATGACGCAGACGTAGAAATGAATAGCGCCTGGTAACTGTCAAATTATTAATTAATTTTTTGTACAAGTCCCATTATAGATTTAAACTGGATAAGAATTGTTTAAATTCTTGGGATTTGTTTGAACAAATTATATCATACTTTATAAACAAGGGACTTAAGTAGGAGTTTAAATTGTTGGTTTTCGGATTTGATTATTTTGTAAATAAAGAACTGTTTGAAACAATATGTATGTAATTTCCAAACTGAACTTAAACAAGAAAGATCTATAATTATTGCGAGTAGAAGTCATTTTTAAGTTGAAAATATTTAATTTTATTGAAACTATACTTTGAGTTTTTACACGACATATATGTCTTGCGAAAAATATTTGAAAAATGAAGGGTAATTCTAAAAATGAAAATGAGCTTCTTATGAGGTTATCAAAGACTCTAACTAGTGTGAGTCCTGCAAGTCGTAAAAAGGGTTTAGATATTATAACTAGATATATATCAAAACACAATAATTCAATGACACGTTTACAAATGCTGAAAATATGGAAGGGACTTTATTACAGTATGTGGCTTTCAGATAAAGTTTTGATTCAAAGAGAAATTGCAGTTAATATTTCACAATTACAGAGAATGTTTGAGGTAAAAGAGTGTTTTTTCTTATTTATTGAAGAGTTCTATTTAATGATGAGATTTAGATGGGATGGTATGGATCATTATAGAATGGATAAATTTACGTTTTTACAAAGAACAATGCTTGCTGAATCACTCGATATACTCAGTAAAAAAAACTTTGACCCTGAATTTACAAAAGGTCTATTTAATATCTATCGTAGCTGTTTGTTTGATGATAATATAGGAAATGAGAAATTGATAGGTAAAAAAAGAAAGTTTTTTATGATTGATGACAAAGTAAATGATGCAAATGAAGTTAATTCAACAAATGAATCATACACAGGCAGGTCTACGGGCATTGGGATATCTTTGATTTTTTGTAAACAATTCCCACAAGAGCTTGTTTATTTATTATATGAACAATATAAACTTATAAATAAGAATTCATCCAACTCGAATTTATTTAATAAATCTATTTCTTCGTTTTTAAATGAATATGCTGAGTTCATTACTAATATTATCAAATCATGCACCGTTAACTCAACTTTGTCAGAAAATATTTATAGTCAGTTGATTCTGAAATTATTTGATTTTGATCTACTTTTTGATCAAGTCATATGCGATATTGAGAATTTAAACATTGATCAGGAAGAAAGGAATTTAATTTCCTGTTTTTTATCGGATAATATGGTTAATCTTATGTCAATATTACAGTCTAATCTTTCTGTTCTTTCCAAATCTAATGACAGCTCAATTACTCAAAGTAAAAGAAATAATATATACTCAACTTTGGAAAAGATAGGTACTTTTTTAAAGAATAATACAATATCTTCAAACAAACTACCAAAGGTTTCGAAAAACAAAAAGAAAATTTTATCAAAGAAACTGGAGAATGTCAATTATGAAGGCAATTATGAAGAAGATAAAGAGAAGAGAGTAAGATTTGACATGTCAAAAAATGTTCGTATGCTCCTTCCTGATTCTATATCTACATCGAGAGCTCTTGTGAAGATTTTTGATAAGAAAAATGATGTGAAGGGAAATAATGAACTAAATTGTATTTTATTTAGGTCTTCACCAGATTCTGACCTTCAAAATACTGATCAAACTACACCTTCTGAAACTGACTCTTATAACCTAGGATCTCTCAAAAACATCGAGATAATCTCTGCTGAAAAGGCATTATCAAAGCCTTCTGAGTCAAGTAGTTCCCCTTCGAAAAGCATTTTAAAAAGAAGGGGAGTTAGTACTTGATGTATCTAGCATGCATATTTCATTATTTTTATTGCCGCGCAAACCTAGAAAATTACGAATTGAATTATGTGGCTTAGTACACAATTTTTAACTACATATATATTATTATATATTTAACTGTACTATATTGTTTCTCGGAACAGTTTGTATTTCTTATATTTTGCCTCATGAGTTTTAAATTGATTGTAAAGATTATTTACAGTGCATAAATTTTTAACGAATGCCAAAGGAAGATTTGGAAAAAAGTTTTCAGGATGAGGAATGTACGGAAGAAACACTTATATTCGATTCTGAAAAAAGATTTGTTAGCTGCGTAAAGGAACACCAAGAAATGGTTGATGATGTTGATAAAAATACAGCAAAATTCTTGTGTGAAAATAAAACAATTGATACTGAAGATATTCAAGAGGTTCAGTGTAAGAATTCAGACAAGTCAACCAGTTCACTCACATTTGATTATAGGAGAAAACTAATTGAAATAGAAGAGTGGAGATTTTTGTGCTACGATTTTGAGAAATTTGATTTAGAAAAAGATCATTTAAAGATATTGAGTAAATTGAGAAAAGGAATCCCACCTCAATTTAGAGGATTTTTTTGGATGAAATTAGCAGAAGTAGAAAGTATTAAGAATGAAAATAGTGAGAATCTATATTATCAATTAACCGAAATAAAAAATGCTCCATGCTGTGGCGATATATATAGAGATATAAGTAGAACATTTCCAAGACATTGTTTATTTCGTGACAGAAATAATCATGGACAAAACTCTTTGTTTTCAGTTTTAAGAGCTTATAGTTTATACAATCCTGATGTTGGATATTGCCAAGGAATGGGATTTATTGTTGGTGTTTTACTTATGTATATGTCGGAAGAAGATTCATTTTATATGTTGATTTCGATTTTAGATAAATATAAGTTTTCTGGCTTGTATCTTCCAGGATTACCTTTATTGAACACACATTTAGAGAAATTAAAAAAGATATTTAAAAAAAGAATTCCGAATTTATATAATCACTTCAGAAACGAAAATGTGGATGAAACTATGTATGCTTCACAATGGTTTATGACTATTTTTGCTTACAGTTTTAATTTAGATGCAGTTGCAAGAATTTGGGATTTGTTCTTCCTTGAAGGCATAAATTTAATTTTCAAAATTTCGATAGCAATTTTAAAAATCTTAAAGAATTCACTTTTCAATCAGTCATTTGAAAATATTTTACATACTTTAAAAACAGCTCCTTATACGATTAATATTAATGAACTTATTCAATGTGCCTTGAGCATCAAGTTAAATTATAAAGAATAGACTGTTTCTTATTTCAATATTTCTCATAAAAAATTATACTTATTGTTTAGTTTTAGAGCACAAAAAATAAAGATCGTAGGTTCAAAAAAAACAATTATAGAATTCTAGCAATAGTGATCTTAATCAAGTTTTAGATAACTGTTTATCGCATTGGCATCCCACCAGGCATTCCAGGCATCATTCCAGGCATTCCTCCAGGCATTCCTCCAGGCATTCCTCCAGGCATCATTCCTGGCATACCGCCAGGCATTCCAGGCATTCCAGGCATTCCAGGCATTCCAGGCATACCAGGCATTCCTGGCATTCCTGGCATTCCTGGCATTCCTGGCATACCTCCTGGCATCATTCCTGGCGCTCCTCCTTGCATATTATAGTTTGCATTGGGATCTTGGCCTTGTCTGTTAGATCTGGATTTAGAAATAAAGAATATAATCAGTCCAATAAGAACAACAGCTCCTACACCGATACCGATCCATACATACATATTGTTTGTAACTGATGTATCTGAAGTGTCACTTGTACTAGATTCGCTCTTCAAAATCGGGTTTGCAGCAGCCTGAGAATTCCTATTAATAATTTCAATCCAGTTCTCAACTTGATCAATAGTTATTTCCGTTTCTGTTGTAGAGGCAGTGTTACAATCGCATGTTGGATCAAAATCGTCGCACATAGTATTGCATGATTCAAATTGTAAGTTTGAAAATAGACTTGAATGAAGATTCAACTTTTGAAGATTTCCAGAATAAGTAACCGAAAACGATTCAAGTCTTGAATTCCCAATTGATCGTGTTTCTAAACCAGCAGCATCCCTATTTAAACAGACAAAAGATTAAGATATTTGAAAATATTAAATACAAACTTACTTAATTAACAAATATACCAACATGGCAAATATTTTCTTCATCATCTTTATAAACGATTAATCACAAAATAATTATTATTTCAAAAAAGGGAATATTTTTAAATGAGTCAATTTAATTTAAAATTGATCAAATTTTAGCTTTTTTGATCAATTACTTGTTTTGTTTATTTGATTACTTCAACCAGAAAAGAATTCCTATATATTATATCTTGAATTGTTTCCAAGCAAAATTTGAAGGGCCCAAGTATAACTAAAGAATTCCTATTCAATTTCAAACAACTTTTTTTTATTTAGAGAAAATTCTCATTTTACGTATTTTTTACTATGCACATGTAAAGGCGGTTTAATTCGCATGCAATAAAAAAGTATAAATAGACAAGAAAAATTATTGCATTATTAACAAATCTATCTGAAGGAAATAACTATTTAAATTAGGGGTTTTTTTCTATGCCTGCTTTTGCTTAGTTGATACTTCCTCGAGCTTATCAACAAGCTCAGAAATGGATAGGTTATTTAAATTTTCGAATAATTTTTCAGATGATTCCAAATGAATATTGGATTCGATGACCTCAAAATTAGAATAATTTTCGTTCATTTCACTTTTTGAAAAATTAGATTCAGGTATTCTTTCTTCATTTGGATTTTTATTTTTTATTTGCTTGTCTTTAATATATTCTTTCTCTTTTTGACGCAACTGGCACCATTTATCGACACATTCTTTGTTAGGAACAATTGAATATCTAGGAAAATAATCATCGATCATATGATAACCAAGAAAGTTAGAATTTTCTCCAAATTTCAAAAAATATTTCAAAATATTATTGACTAAAATTCCGGCAATAACACTAGTTGTAGTAGATAATGATGCAGCGCAAGTTCTGGACGATGACCTATTAGAATTTTTATCATCTACAGAATTAATCATAAAAGAGGTAATTTTATCTTCACCAAAATCACTTTCAAAATTAATAAGAGGGGGTGCACAGCAATAACATGCAGTGATCCCTGGGATAACGAATTGAATATGGCCAGAAATTGCGTTCTCAGAGATACCAGACTCAAACCATGCTATATCAAACTCATTGCAGACTTGGCTGATTGTACTTCTTGCAGAATAGTTATCTACGCAAGAAACTAATAAGTCAATATTTTTTGTTCTGAAGATATTATAAAAAATTGAATAATCTTGTACAATGTTTATATTATATTTTTGAATATTAATTTTAGGGTTTATTAACTTTATAGTATCGGCGCATGCATCAGTTTTAAACATACCGATATGGCTCATATTATAAAACATTCTGTTCATATTAGATAACTCAACAATGTCAAAATCAATTATGATCAATTTCTCTATTCCAGATCTAATCAGCATCTCTACAACAATAGATCCGACTCCGCCTATACCTATAACTAAAATGGTCTTTTTCATAATCAGAGAATAATCATCCACTACTCCCATATTTTCTAGTGCAGTGAGACGACTATATCTTTCATCGTCAATATTTTCATTTGTATTGTTTTTGGTCATTTTTATTCATTACTTCCATTGAAAAAGATGAATATAATTAGTGTTACCGCCCATTTGTATTACTTAAACTTTCTTTTAATGAAATAAAAAAAATAATAACTGGCTAAAGAATATTAGTTTTTATATAAGTTAATTTTAAGTTAATGGTCATAAGATATGATGGAAGGTCTAATTTGGAGTGTGGTGCAATATTGGCTAATGTAGGTATCTTCAACAGCTTAAATGGCTCTGCAGAATTTTCTATTGGCCTTTCTAAAGTTATAGCAACTGTTTGGAGACCAGAAGAAGCATCTAGCAATAAATGTAAATCATACCTGGAAGTGATTTTAAGACCTAGAATCGGCCAGGCCCAGGAATCGTATAAACTGGTTGAATATCATATTTTGAAACTATTTGAAAAGGTAATAGATTTTAAATCTTTTGCAAGGTGTGTTATTTCTATAGCACTGCAAATTGTATCGGAGGATGGCCCAATTCTGCCAGTTTGCATTAATGCAGCAGTTCTTGCTCTTATTGATTCAGGGATCCCCATGGAATTTTTCCCTCTAGCTGTTTCAATAGCTGAATCTTGTCACTTCTATGGTGAAAAAGGCACTTCTCACCTAATGCTAGACCCAACACAATCAGAATTTGAACAATGTATTAGTTGTTCTACAATAGTTATAAATACAACAGAGAAGAACATTTTCTCCTGTATTACTAATAAAGGCACCGGTATTTCTCAAAACGAATTAATAGATGAAATTCACCCAATTATACTATCAATTGCAACATCGAACAGTCTAATCAAACACTTATCAGAAACATTGCTAGAAAACATAAAGTCTAAGGTAGTAAAGCCGTATAACAACAATCTTTTCTAAGGTAACTTTAAAGAATCTGTCTTTGAAAACAAAATTAATTCTAGTAGCCTAGTTTTAAATTTTATTCTCTAAATTTTGTTTAATGTCATTTACTCAAAGATATAGTCAGACAATACAACATTGTATGACTGGATTTCCTCTGGTTTGAACCAGAGGGAAATTTCTCTCTTTGCAGATTCAGCCGAATCGGACCCATGGATCAGGTTTCTACCAGCTTGTTGGCAGAAATCTGCTCTAATTGTACCTGGAGCAGCTTCTCCTGGACGAGTTGAACCCATCATTTTACGAGCCTGGGCAATAACATCAACACCCTCGAATACCATACAGAGAACTGGGCCAGTCATCTTTTCAATTAAACCAGGAAGGAATGGTTTTCCTTTATGCTCAGCATAGTGTTCTTCCAATATTGCTGGGGTAGCAGTAGTTAACTTCATTGCTGCAATTCGGTATCCACGCTTCTCAAATCGAGAAATGATTTCTCCAACAACTTTACGTTGGATGCCATCTGGCTTAATCATCAAATATGTTTGTTCAACTTGCATATTTTTAATCACTGGTGTTTTTAAAACACGTGGGAAACTAAAACTCTGTTTATAGATACTAATTTTGTCTTATTCGTGAAAACCACTAGGGCTTTTTATAAAGAAAATTTCGACAATAAAATAAATAAAGTAATATACGTAATTTTCCCACTATTTACAAAAATTTGTAAATTACATATGCTCGCCTATTTAATCATAATAAAATTTTCTAATTTTTTTAGTTATAATTTGGGCAGATTAAGTTTCAATTTATTTGTTACCTAAATGAATTTTGCATATATAATACTCAGTACCCCTTATGAGACAAAATGTTGGCGCCAAAGTCAAAAATTTTTGGCGCTTAAATTGGTTAAAGTATATTAGTAAAGAATTACTTAAAAAAAAATAATCAATGATTTTAATATAGAACGATAACACTTAGCACACAGATATTAGAGATGCGAATAAGTTATTTGATATAGTTGCAGATTTACTACGATTTTTGAAATTTTTTCGTAATTTATCTCCCCCTTTTGTTTTAACCAACAAGTAAAATTGGTAATATTAAGTATTAAGGCTATACTGATTGAAAATAAGGCTAAAAATTTAATTAACGATCTATTTAACAGTCTTTCTATTTAAATTAATTTGCTTAGAATTTACAATGAGAAGAGGGTTCTCTGATTATTTAATTCAAAATAACTTAATCTCTACTTTAAATGAAGAACTTCCCGAAGTTGACTTGCAATTATTAAAAAAGAGAAATGTTATTGTTGAAAAAAAACTTGACAAAATTAGGAAGGCAAAGAGATCAAACTGGGATTCAACGCACGAAAAAATGCTGACTTGGTCTTTGTCGGGATTTAGTGTACTATTATATGGATTTGGTTCAAAGATCAATTTCCTGGACGAGTTTGTAAAAAAAAAAATAAATGGAAATTACGTTGCTCTAACTATAAGGGGCTATTTCAAAAATGTTAAATTTAAGAGCTGCTTATTTGAACTATTAAAAGTAATGGAAAACACAGGAGATTTGATTAATGATGGTATTAAATCTTACATTAATAATTCAAATAGTAGTGAATGCAGTATTGATTCTATTATTACAAAAATTCAACTCTTATATAACAATTCTAGTGCATGTTTCGAGAACATTTTCTTAATAATACACAATATAGACAGCCTATCAATTAGACCATATTTACCTGCAATCTCACAACTATCACAACTTCCATTTATAAGTGTAATAGTTTCAGTTGATAATATCAGATGGCCTCTTCTCTGGAATAACTCAATGAGATGTAAAATGAATTTTCTTTATTTGAAAGTATCTACATTTGAAGAATATAATATAGAACTCGATCACTTGTATGAGAGCCAACTTCCACCGTGGCTAGGAATACTTTCTGACGATTCTAATGGACAGTGCAAATTAGAACAGCTAAATTCAATACTAAATTGTCTAACACCTAGCCACATTCAAGTGACAAATGCAATTGCCAACTTGCAACTCAAGTATGGGTATGCTGCTGAAGATCAACTTTTCAAAAGTCTGAAGTCCTCAATGATAGTTACGACAAAAAGCTCTCTTTCGCAGCTTTTAATCGAATTATTTACTCATGACGTGCTAACAAAGCAATCTTTAAATAGTAAAGAAAACAAGGATGGTGATATTGTATATAGGTTAAAGCTTTCCAATGAACTTATTCAAGAATACCTTAATAATCTTCTCTAGACAGTTGAATATATTTTTGGATTCATATTGAATACTATTAAATGTTTGATTCAAAATGATCCGATTTTCTCTAACTATTTTATTAGGGTATTGGATAAAAATATTTTTATCTGTATTAATATAATATTGCTTTCTATTATGAAACTACATAGTAATTGGTATTCTTTATCTAATTATATGAATATATAGTAATACTAAACATTATTTTTCAATTATCAGCAATAATGAGGTATGAGATTTATAGTAATTCGCTAGATTAATATTATCTTATAAATACACCTTTAGGTTACAATTTCTTCTTACTTTGTAAAAATTCACTAATAACTTTTCCTCAAATTAATTGTAATTGGTACTCATTTAACTTATGATGTATTAATGGCGCACGTCTTGTCTAGAACCAAATGAAAAACAAATGATAGAAAATACTTATGGTATTAGGAATGTTGAAATAAACAAAAAGTACACAAAAATTGCAATCTAAAGTAACGATTACTAACAAAAAATAGAAATAACGATTAATAATTTATAAGTGTTAGATGTTGAATTTTTAACACATTCGAATGATATTAAAGCGTAGTGATTAATAAATTATGCTAATGACTACCCGGAATTAAATTTATTGAAACTTTAATATAGAAGGTATATTAAAAAAGGTGTGAACTTTGAGAATATACTTAATATTATTTTTGAAGGTCGGATGATTGCAAACTATTAAAATATTACTCTTGAATTTTACAAGCATGAATAAGATTGTAACTAATATTATTGATAGTAATGATGGATTTGAAATAAAATCTAATAGAGCCAGATCAGAAGAAAGAACCTCAGAAGGAATTGGAATGGCAAATCAACACATCAATGATGTTTTAGATGAAAAGAATTCCAGATCAAGTCACAAAAAAAACAAAGAATCTACCTCTGATATTAAGGGTTGTGGAGATCTAGAAGGTAGGCCTCTGGAGAAAGAATTCATTATTAATAAAAATTCTGGTAATTGTTCTGGTAACAAGAATGGTGTAGAACTTTATAGATGCGATTTGGTTTACGTGTCATCAAGGAAAAAAGTTCCGATAACTCCAGTTGAGAGTTGTGAATTACAACCTATTGTAATTTTGAAAGATAAAATGGGTAAACTTTGGGACGATGATGATGAGAACCCAGATAATCCTGTAATAAATGGCTCTGCGAATATTTACTACCGTTGGAGTCGAGGGCCATCTCGTGCAGTATGTACATTTCATCCAAGCCAAATTGCAATGTTACAATGTGCTACAACACTGAGATGCTTCTGCGGAGTGAACTGCTATAAACAGGGGTTTGCTCAATTGAGACGTTTTTATGAAGTTAGAGGAATGAGTCCTATATCTCCACACCCAAATAGCCACACATATGGTGTTCCTTGCAGACCATTTCAATTTAATGATCCAGACAACTCCCTGAGAGACAGAGATGATTCTCATATTTCACTTCTTTTAAAGACAGGATTAGTTCACAAGTCGAAAGATGAAGAAGATTGGATTCCAGTTGGTGATCAGAGAAATTATTTACCAGTTTCAGAAGATGTTGGGCATCAATTGAAGTTGGAAGTATTTCTAGTATTTAATTCAGGATTAGATTCAAATTCTGAAGTTTTTGAAAAATTTCTATCTGAAGCCAGAAAATCTTCAGAAACATATTCGCAAATTACTACAGCTTGCTGTGTTCCAAATCTTCCTCAAGCTCCTCCAAGATGCATTTTAACTGTACCCAATAATCAAATAAATGGGATCGGTGTTAATCATAGTACAGGCACAGTTATTGGTCATTCTAGGTTTAAAGTTTTTTCTTGGAATATTCTTGCAGAAATATATGCCAGCCAAGAAGCATTTCCTCATTGTGACGCGTACATGCTTTCATGGTCATATCGTAAAACTAGAATAATTGTTGAAATTCTGAGTCACCAACCCGATATTGTCTGTCTCCAAGAAGTTCAAACTGAGCATTTTGATGACTTTTTTAAACCTGTGCTACAACAATACGGTTATGAGGGTGTTTATAAACAAAAAACTACAGAGATTTTTACGTCCGGTAGCGGAAGAAGAAAGGATGGGAAGTACACTATGGATGGATGTGCTACATTCTACAAAACCAATAAATTTATTGCTAAAGAAAATTATTCGTTAGAGTTTTCTGCTCTTATTAAAGAAGCTACACATAGAACACTCCCAGCTGAAGTTAAAAATAATCCTGCTGCGATTAAAAGACTGCTTAAAGATAATGTTGCGGTTGTTATTCTTCTTGAATATCACCAAAATAACGTAATTAGCTCCGATTCAAATCATTCTATTCATAATCAGTTATCAGGAAATACATCAGGAGTTAATAATAGAGGAATTGTTGGGATGAATGGTTCAACTAATTTAGTAGTAAATGGTGTTCAAAATCAGTCTGGAGTGCTTATTTCATCTTCAAATAATCAAATTCAATCTGAATCTTCAAAAAAATCCATGAATTCCTCTGCGCCCCTACAAGTTATTATTGCCAATACACACATAGTAGCAAATCCAGAAGCAAATGATGTTAAAATCTGGCAGGCACAAACTCTGGTATCAGTATTAGAAGAATATCTGCATGATTGTTACAGGAGACAGCCAGTCTTACCTGGACTTATTATTTGTGGTGATTTCAACAGCACTCCTGATAGTGCTTTATATCGTCTTTTAGCAACGGGAACTTGTGAGAAAACACACAAAGATCTTGCTATGGACCGTTATGGGCTCCTTTCGGATCTACAACTTGGACACTCAATGAGATTACGTAGTGCATATTCTATGGCAAAAGCTATAGTTGAGGGCCATAATCCCAACATGCTCGCATCATCTACCGAATCTCTTGAACCAGTTTTCACAAATTATACGCCAAACTATCTTGGTTGTCTAGATTACGTGTTTTACACCGATGAAAGACTGAGACTTGGGGGAGTTCTTGAACTTTTAGATGAAGAAGCACTTATTCGTGAAGCTGCTGCTTTGCAACTTCCCGACTGGTCTCTGCCAAATCCACAAAGGCCATCTGACCACCTTCCATTATTAACGGAATTTGAATGGAATATTTAATAATTTAAATCTAATTAATTCTTATTTTACTGATTTAGTTCTTAATAGTAATAGAAAATATAATCTATCGATTTTACTTCTAACTTGTATTATACCATTTTCCAGTTTAATTTCTTAATAGGTCAATTCCAATTGGCGCTAAATACATGCAGATTTTTGGTCATTCTTTTACCGAGCTTTGCTAAATAATGCTAAAAAAAATAATGCATGTTAATTGAATGCAGGCAATGATGGCCAATAAACATATTTGCATTATAATTTTGTTGCTCTTTAAAAATCCATTGTAATTACTATACCAAAACAAAAAAAGAATGAGTGGTAAGGAACAACAGTAAAGCAACTATTTCTCATTTTGTTTGTTTGATTTTGTCATTGTAAATTCTTCATATATTGAAAATCAACCAAAATTAATGGATTCATGATTTAACAAAATTCAACTTAAATAATAAAATATAAAGATTACTAGATCAATTAATAAAAATATTTTAACATTGGTCTATAAAAATGCCATCATTAAAAGAAAAAAAAATAGAAAATTTACCTGAAAATAAATACAAAAGTAACCTTGGAACTAATAAGAGTTTCTTGGAAAATTCCAATGAAAGAATGAGTTTAGAAATAACTTTTCTTGTTTCAAGTATCATTATTTGCATTGTGGTTTCCTTAATCAGCATTGTAACACAGGGTAAAAATCAAATAAGGGTAAACTGTAGCGATCCAACTCACATTGTAGTAATGACGCATGGGTGGGCAGGAACTCCAGCAAATATGGATGTTCTTGCAGAAAGAATTTTAAATAAATATAGTATTTTGATAAATAATGAATGGTCTAAAAATCAACAAATTAAAAAATCAGAATGTATATTAATTTACAAAGTTCATTCTAATTGGGGATACTTCAGAAGCATTTTCATAACATCCGATGGTATTGAAAATGGAGCTTTGAGAATGTCAAAAGAAATACAAGAAGTAATTATAAAAACACCTTCTTTGGAAAAGATATCCTTCATTGGTCATAGTCTTGGAGGTCTTTATAATAGGGCAGTACTTCCTTTATTAAGTGATTCTTCTCTAGGTAAACAAAAAAATCAATCGGGAAATAATAAAGGTTTAATAGGTGGTCTCAAACCAATGAATTTTATATCTATTGGCACTCCACATAAAGGCGTACTCAGCGATAATTGCACTTTTTTCGGGTTTGAAGTTCTTAAAATGTTATTTCCATGGAGATGGATTTCAAGGTTACCAACTATTTCACAATTACTAATGATGGACAAAAATGGCCCATTAATAGCTGATATGATGAATAATATGAATATGATTAACCCTCTTTCTTGGTTTAAACACAGGCATACTGTTGGATCAATAAAAGGTGATTTATTAGTACCACCAACCTCGGCATCCCTTCTACCTTTTTGCATAGATAATGAGGGCTTTTCACTATTATCATTCAATAACTATGAATTCAGTAGAAGGTATCAAACAGATAATATTTATAAATTTAATAACTTTAAACAAAATTACCAATTTAGTTCAAAAATTATTAAAAATTACTTAAATTTCGTTCCAAATAATAAAGTAAAAGATGGTGAGGAGAATTTAATTGAATGGATAACAGTAATTGATTCTGGAAACGAGAAAACTTATGAAAATAAAAATGAATTGTACTATAGAAATATGAAAAATAGAAGAAAATTGATTAATTTAGTTAAAGAAAAATACCAAAATAAATTTCTCAATCAAAAAACGTTGGATGATGTAATTAATAAAAACACAAATGGTAATTTAGACAAACTTGTATGGATGAAAACCTCAGTATTGTTTAAGAATAAAATACATAGGTTTTTCTCACATCAGCTAATGATGTTTTGTTTTGAGAATTGGGGTTATTTCCTTTTAGGAAATAATTTCCAATTATTAGACCATATCATAGAAAACATGAGATTCTGAAACTAAATTAAATTATTTCATTTAGATTGTTTTATATTTTCAATTAAATAAATTAAATCATTATTATTATCACAAATAGTATTGTAAAAATTAATAAAAGGTATGAAAGTAACTTTAATTCTTTCCAAGCTATTATCGAAGTAGTATTATATAGTAATTAAATAATTTGATAACTTACTTGAAATTCCTATACTCTTCATCATCTTATCGAAAACAAAATTCAATTTTATATCTGATAAAAATTGCTAGTGAACAATAAAAATAATAAATATATAACTTACTTTCGTTTTCTAATTCATATTCCATTCCTTCTATTAAATTATTTTGCTCATTCAATTCCTGTGAAATTATTAATGCTGCGTTGTGAAGCTTTTTAGTATTCTGATTGATATATTCTAAATTCTCATCTTTATTTGAAATTCTAATATTATAAAATTCATTTTCCATATTAGAATTACTTATTGATGTATGGCTATTCAATAGAAAGTCTCTATTTATTTTTCGTTGATTTTGTATTTCTTTTTCTTTTGCACGGTTATATATTAGCCTTGCTTGTTCCTTGCAATTTATCATAATTTCATATTTAGCTCTCAATTTTCTTTCCCTATTATTTATCTCATCTTTATTTATTTCAAGAAATCTTTCTGGGTTTTTTTTTACATTATTCACTATATTATCCAATACTTTATACATCTCGTCAAAGTTCTTAATTTCCATATTGATGTTTTCATATAAGCAGTTAAATTCAGTATTTTTATTGTAGTTGGAGATATTATCCGTCTTTTCCTTATATTCTTTGCATTTCTGAATTAGATTTTCTGAAATATTTTCAAGCTCACTAAAAATAAGAATCAATTAATAATACATGCAAATTAAAATGTTAAGTGAAAAAATGAATAAATTTTCTTACCTGAAAGCTTTATAGTATGGATCTTTTCCGTACATTAATCAAAAGAAATTTAACAAGTAAATCTTCATTTAAAAGTATTTTTTTTTTAAGTTATTTTTAATTTCTATACGCAGTAAAATCATCCCCCAATTTCTTGATTATTATTTCTCAGATTTTCAAAAGAATTCAAAAGACAAAAAAAATTAGAAGAAAAAAATAAGAAAATAAGAAATAATTAATAATTTAAGATTCTAATGTAGCACCAACTGCCATTGAAAATTGACATGAAAAAAACACTATCCCCAAATGGCTGGTACATTTTACTCACCACAAAATTAACAGCGATTTTCCGCCAGCTTGGGGGAAAAAAATTTAAGGGTTAACATTACAAAATATAACTTTTATTCGGTCTTACTGAACACCAAAAATGCATTGTAATCTTTGCCAAGCTAAACAAAAAAATAATCCTCTCCAATCAAAAATTCATTCAATTCAACGTTATCACTTTGAGAGGGGGTGAGGACTCAAAAATGTTGGAATTGCATTGGATTTTGTTTAAAAAATAAATACAAAAAAAAAAATAATTTAGTTTTATAAAAAATTCTTTTTAAAAATTTTCGAATTTTTTTTTCATAAAGTAAAATATTACTTTCTTAAGTTTCAACGTAAATAAATCGTTTTGTTGGCTTCGTCCGTATCATTTCTACATTACAATTAACACACAAAATTTGATTTATCTTACGTTAAAAATACTGCGTTTTGAAATTTCATAATATCTTCTTTAGCTGTTTATAAAGTTGTTAGTCACAATTTATTCATCTGAAAACTGATTCAGGCAAGACAAAGTGTTTTCAGACGATATGATTACAATATACCAAAGTATTATATTAGAGTGAAATTCAATGTTTATCTTGAATTAAATCATTAGTTAAATCGATCACTACTCCCAGTAAATTTTTTCATTGAAGAATTAAAATCAGAATTCATGAATTCCTTGTTGAAGTTATCCGAAACATTTTTTAGCCTCAAATTCTTGACAATATTTATTGCATTTTCGATTCTATCAATTGAAACTGTATACTTATTGATGAGATCCATTTCACCCTTAAGCATATCTTTTCTGAATTGAATTCTAATATTTGGAACATTTGACCTCGAAATATCATTGATTTCGCAAGGTTCAAAATCATTTAAAAAATTATATAATGATTTATTTAAATGATTATAATTTTTGATGCCTAACCAACTTGCTTTATATTTTGGAGAAAACCCAGATTGTAAGACTGAATTTCTTGCAATCTCACAAAGGTCAATATTGTTCAGTTTCCAGATATGAGAAGCAATCGAATACTCTTCAAGAAGAGATTCATCCGTGAAGTGAAAAATTAGAGGATCATCGGTTGATAATGATACATTCAATCCAACATTAAAAAATTTTGGAAATGGATTTTTCATTAACTCTAAAAATAATGCATTGTTAGAAACAGGGGAGACAGCTATACCAATCTGTTTTAAATAATATAGGTATTGTAGTACCGGGGTTTTTTTAAGTAATATTCCATGGTTAATGGAGTCGGCCAATAAGTACATTGTAGCCAAATGCGAGATTTTCCCAGCTTCTCCACAGTGAGGTCTGAATTTCAACGGATTTAAACCTCTAGAGTATAAAAGTTGATTAAGTACTCGAATATTACTATAAAGATAGAACCCCCAATAAGAGTATGGTGGATTATCATCTGATTTCCAATATTCCGGATAACAAAAGTTTGGGCTATTCATTGAATATTTACTTAATTGGCTTTCATCATCTACAGTATCCCAGCCAACAATATTTGAAAGTAGAATAAAAATAAATGGATTCTCTTTTGGATTGATCAAAGCTTCTATTAATGGAGAGAAAATATTTTCTAGTAGTTCGCTGAATGATTTAACATATCCATCTTTATAAAATACGTTATAAAGTCTAGGAATTTGAATTATCCATCTTACATGTTTACAATACAAGCCATTATAATAAAACCATTCTGACAAAGTCTTCCATTCATTCTTATCTTTGCCATAAACACTGATTCTCCATTCTACATATTGATAATGTGTGTTTTTTAAATCTTGAATTACTTCTTTAGTAATATCAGCAAGATATTTCCCTTTAATTGAATTGTTATATTTCAAGAATATATCTCTCATCAAATTAGATCCAAATGGATTATATTTCTCGTTGAATCTGTCGAATCTCTGAAAACAGTTCCTAATTGCATCCATATTTAAATGATCTATGGAATTATTTCGATAATCACAACCAAAAACATTACTAAATACCTGCCCTAATGTGCTTGGAACATTTTCACGATTATAAAATACGACTCGGTCTTTGTCTGAATTATAGCACTTCCTAATAAACTTAAGGAGGTGTTGCTGGCTCATACAAGCTGAATGGTGAACATGTGTATCGACCTTGTAAACATTATAAAAACCTGTCCTAATGTTTTTCTTAGACAATTCGTTTTCTAATTTTCCATTAAAAAGAGAATATAGCTGATAACTTTGTAGCAAAAATTTTAATCTATAATATGTAAAACTTTTAACTATTGGACTATGAACCAGACTCATTATTCTCCTCAAACATCTTATGAATTCGTGTACAGATTTACTTTCAGTTTCATACAATGGGAAGCTTTTCTTTATGTTCAAGCATTTTCCAGAACTTACGTTAAAACCATCTAACTCATAACTCAAGTTTAGATCCATTGTCTCTGTTTTCTTAATTTTTTTGAATGTAATAGGGTTATAAATCAAATTTTTATTAGAGTACCATTTGATATTGTAAATACCATTAATCATTTCATATTTCACATCTATCTTCCCTGGAAGAGTTTCTAAAATAGATTCGATATCCAATACAGGGTTACCGTCCTGTAGATGCCCATAGTTATGGATTATTAAATGATCATGTTCAATCATAGGTAGCTCATAATTCCATTCGTCTCTCATCTTTAGTACTTCATCAATTAGTCCAATTGCAATGTTCATTTCCTTATCATAAGATTTAGCAAAAACTATTTCCGAGTTTGGAATCAATTTTACATATTCAGTCTCAAGCTCGTCGTTCAGTATCCATCTATTAAATTCGTCCAAAGTACTAT
This sequence comes from Cryptosporidium ubiquitum, assembly GCF_001865345.1. Lineage (NCBI taxonomy): Eukaryota > Apicomplexa > Conoidasida > Eucoccidiorida > Cryptosporidiidae > Cryptosporidium > Cryptosporidium ubiquitum. The sequence continues at coordinate 44,815 of NW_021639828.1, read as the reverse complement.
TTGAAGGGCTCTTTTTCAAATTATAGTCAGCATTAGAATACCGGCTTGAAGTGCTTTCAGTAAAATTTAAATCTTCAATTTGAGTTTTATCTGGATTAGAAATGTAATCAATCGAATTGTCATCCAAGTCTACAGAATCATGTTCTATTGAATCGGAATCATTAATCTTCTCGATTTTACTATCCGAGGAAGATTTGAAAAGTAAGAATTCATCTAAAGGGCACACAGCTTCTTTACTTTCCCTTGAATTAATTGGATCTTCGGTTAAGGTTTGTTCCATCTCAGATTTTTTATAAGTTGCAGTCTGCATAGAACAAACATTAATGTTATTTTTGGTCATTTCTTCATTCATAATTAAAGTTGAACTACAAAGTATTCTTAAAATTCATTCTAACACTTGTTGAAACGGTTAAAATGTTTTAGGGTGATTCAATATATATAATTCAGACGGCCTCAACTTGAATTCAAAACTAAATGGAAACTAATTTAATTTCAAAAAGTCAAAAAAAATATATGCGCTGTCTTTATGTTTGGCGCCAAAATGTTTGCCAAAGTTGGTAAAAAGTTTTTTTATATTACTTATTTCCCAGCTAAACATTTCATACTAAGCACATATATTCGTAAATTAGTCAATTTTAGTTCTATTTTTCAATTTTCAATAAACTTTATTTATTTGTCTTCAATCTCACTATATATATATATATATATATTTTTTTTTTTTATAGCCATGTAGAGAAAAATCATGGTTCTATTAGTGTAAAAGAATCAATATAGTCATATGGAGATACCATTTTGATGTATTGGTCATGAAGAGTGGGTGGATCGTCTAACTGCACTATATTTGTATAGGGGTCACTGATTGAAATTAGTGGCTCTGTGATTTTGTAATCTTCGAAAAAGTTCATGTAGTCTGTTACATTTGAAGTGCATAGACTTTCTTGACAAACAAGGTTTTCTGTACTACATGTTTCCTCATCCAAAATGACGGTTTGTCCGTCAGTCGAATCATTCTGTAGATTATTAACATTCGAACTGTGAAGATTGAGTACTTCATCTATATTCATTAAATTCAACATAGAATCCTTATTTAAGAACACTTGATCATGATACATTTTGAAGGGCTTGAACTCAATATTCTGTGAATATTCATGTTCATGAGCTTCAAATCCCTTGTTTAGAGATGAATTCTCATTCAATGTTTTTAATCTATTTGATTCTCCCGAGTAAACGTAATCCGTATTAAAGTTATTGATATAACTTTCATCAATTTTCATCTGAACTTGGTTTTCAAAAACATCAATATTTTCATTATTATTGCAACTATTTTCAACAACGTAAGAAGTATTCGCACATTCTTCTTCTGAACTTTTTAAATTCGAAGTTTCAGACAAGAATTTAACGTTATTCTGTTCAAGATTGGCTTCACAATAATTTTCTAACCCTACTAAAGCTGCATTGCTTTGAGAAAAACTAGTTGATTGGGTAAGATACGTTGATACTGCTTCTCTATAGGCATTTGTCACTTTTTCAGGAGAAACTTTGGAGTCTATGCTCTTTACCCAGTAATTTATCGGCTTTAATGATGAGTCCATTCTACTTTTTTCTTCAAAATTATCCATTTTGCCTTGAATACTCGTATATGATGAATTTTTCTCTGTAATCCCACTACTTTCACCAAAACCACTATATTTACACTGCTCAGTTTGCGACTGAAAAATACAAGCATGTTTTAATGCTTTCTTCACACCACCATAAATCGTAGGATTAAATGATTTAGTATTCATCTGATTTATAGCTCCCAAACGTTTATAAGAAACAATAAATACTCTTCTACTAGGAACCCAGATAATTCTTTTTGGTAGAGGTTTAAGCCGATTTGCCTGTTCATTTAAACTTAATACGCTATCTGCATCACTATCTTGACAAAAATGATTGTTATTTTCAATTTTTACGAATGTTAAATGTGCATTATTATTGTTAATATAGTTACTGATTTTTTGGGAAGATCTTTTCCCGTTAATCCCAGATTTTGAATTTATTGAAAGATTATTTGGTGATGAAATATTTTCCATATTATATTTATTTATATGCTCCACAAAATTATTAGAATGGTTTTTCTGAGTCATCGATTTCTGTTTTTTTATCCACTTTATTGCCAGGTTAAATGCTTCTAACACGCCTCTAGATCTAACTGAAAACCATGCTCTTCTTTTATTATATGTAATACTGAAACCTAACCTTTTTACACAAAATTTTATAAATGAAGAATAAGGAGGAACGAGTAGAATTTCAACTTGCTGGGAAATTACGCCTATATCATCTGATACAGCTGTAAGTATTTGCTTGTTCGTATTGTTGATATGATCTAAACTTTTAATCTCACTGCATCTATCAATGATTTCATGAATATTAACCAAATCATTATTTTTTGGGCTATCAGAGAAATTATTCGCATTTTTTCTGGAAATATCTCGAGCTTCTATTTCAAATAATTCATTTTCGTATTCTTTATTCTTTAAATCTTCGATTTCTTTTTGTCTCTTTTTCTTATTTCCATTTAAATTTGATTGATAATCTATATTCGTATCAGTTCTGTTTGAGTTATAATTGCACGCTGAAGGGTTTAATTCTTTATGTTTCGAGTTGTTAACACCTTTGTACTTAATTGAACAAATTGTTATGTAGTTTTTGAACAGTTCAAATGAATCATTTTCATTAGTAACTCTTACTCCAATGTATTCTTGTTCCTGTGCTAAGTGGTCATTAATACTAGCTTCCAATGGAAAATTAGTTCCCATCTCTTGCTTGTATATTCTGTTATTTTTTTGAATGTTGTACCTCCAAGACAAAGTCTCCAAATTCCACTGAATACCTTCTGGATATGGCAGTAATAATTGTCTATGTTGTTCTATTAGCATAGGTATTGGAATTCTTAAGTATTTATATTCTCCAATAAATTTTTCATTCATCCATTTTTCAAAGAAGTAGTAGAGCAGAACAGATTGGGAAATATAACACTTTCTTGTTAAATCTCCAAAATTGTGGCTTATATCGTCTCTCACAAGTTGGAACTCGCTGATTATCATTTCATTAATGTTTTTTGAAATATAATTTTTCACAAGTAATATTTCTATTGGTAAATTGCAATTTTGATCATTCTCATTTTCATTTTGTATACTTTCAATTGAAACCCCTTTTTTTGGTTTAAAACTAATTTTGTGAACAGAATTAAGATTATAAAGTTCTCTATCACAGCTGGTACTTTTCCAACGATCAAAGTAGTGGATTTGATTTTCTGTCAAATTAAGGGTATTTTCTTTTTCTCCTAGAACAAAAACCAAAGCATTTTTAAAGATTCTTGTTGAAAATCTGAATTCACCGTAGTAAAAACTACCAGGAGTGACACTAGTGTTGTTATGACTCCTATTGCAAAGATTGCAGTAATATTCATTGGTACAATTTAGAGAATAGGGAACAGAAATAATATGATTACTATTGTTGCTATTATCATATTCATCATTCATTCCTGATTTATTCTTTGTAACTGCAGTACTTACGGAAGAAACTGACACAGCTGTTGCTTCACAACTTTTTGGCGATTCTTTACAATTAAATCTCTCCAATTTTTGTTCAAGCCTACGACTTCTACTCCTTAATTTCATGACCTCATCCCCTATAGTAGGAATCAATAGATCCATATTGTTATTAACAGACAATACTAGCTCGTCTCCTGGATAGATACATACATTTGGATTTGAAGTAACATATAATCTACCATCAATAACCTCTAGATGGCAGTTACTTTCATCGCTTTCTTTCCACGTTTTTTGAATAAATCCAAGAATACCAGTAATATTTCTTGTATCTATAACAACTCCATTATATTTCCAAATCCAATTTAGAGAACTATTTAATTCAGTATATTCATATTCCTTACTCTTGAAAGCCAAACTATCTAAACTCAATAATTCTCCATAAATTTCACCTATTATTATTCTTTCATTATTTCCATTTATGGCTTTATTTCCAATATACCTGACACCATATCTCAAATAATCCTCATCTCCTATTTTTCCATGCTCTTCGTAAAGTCCTAAATAAGGAATTCCCAGTTCATTTGGAGACCAAATAATACTTCTTCCAGTTAATTTTTTTATTTCATCTCCTGATTTTTGTTCTATTATCATTTTTCTTTTTTTTAGAAATAATATTCAATGTTTTAATTTATTTTTTTTTTCATAAGTTGTTTACACACAATTGAATTTCATTTAATTGAACAGTCTTAATTAATCTTGATTAATGTTATATTTTAGTCATCAATTATTCCTCCACTATTTTTATTTATTTCCACCACTTTTTTCCATTAATAATTATTTATTTAACTGACTACTGAAGTTGTCAGCCTATGATTTTTTATTTCTGTGGGTACCATCCACAATAATTAATTAAACGTCACCACGATACATAATAATATTGTATAATTATTTATACTTATTTTTGTATTAAGGTATAAATATATAATTTTTTCAAAGTTTTCATAATTATTTTTTAAAATTAATATATGTTTATATTTTTCCCACAATTTTTATTGCATGCATGCATTATTTTTAATTGTGGGGGACTCTAATCCCACATCAAAACTAAATATTGAAAAAAGAAAAAAACGAGAATTTTCTTATTAAAAATTCATACAGAAATAATTTAATCTCTAAAATAAGAAGTAATTTCAAAGCTTTGAAGATAAAATTAAGCGACAAAATTATTATCATTGAAACATTTATAAGTGATAAATAAAATAGATATTTATGAAAGATTGGCCAATATTAAATATATACTGAAATTTTATTTACATTTGTAAATAAATAATATAAATTAAACTTAATTTTATTATTAAATTGTTATATTAGTCAATCATCGCTTTAATGAATCAATTAAGTAAAGAAATAAAACTATGTGGTGTATATGAATGTAATTATACAAACACAGGTGGAGAAATTATTCATATTTCACCGACTAATAATTATTATTCAGATTTAAATATTAATGAAGAAGTTACAAAAGTTTTACTTCCATATTATATTGATGTGAATTTTGATGGAATTAATCAATTTGAAAGTCAATATCACATAGTATTAAGGTTTAATAATACATCAGATAACATTATGGTAAGATTAAATAGGATGTATATAGTGCACGAGGGTATTCCTGTTCAAGTTCACAATCTAAATTGTTATTTACTCGGCAAAACAACCAAAATTAGTAATGATATGAAGCTAAGTCTATTGGGATCTTCTTCAATAAAAAACAAATCACAGTATTTCAAGTCAATCAGAGTAGTTATTAAAATTGACAATTTGGGGAATGAAGAAATAAATACAGGATTTAGCAATAAAAATTCGATTAGAATTCTGCTAGATTATTTCGTAGATTTCCATGGTTTAATTGCAAGTATTAACGTAATTCAAAGTGATATAAAGAATATTAATTTTATAAGGAACTCACCTATTGAAGAATCTGAAGAAACATTTTCAGAAACTTGTAGTGAAGATCATTCGTTTGCTCCAATATTAATGCCTACAATGGGGCACAGATAAAGACAAATTTAAAAGAAAATAAACAATAAGTTATTTTAAATATATATAAAAATTACTTTTGTAGATTCAGATTAATAATATTTATTAGTTTTGTAAAACAACAACTTTTGCTGACATAATTGGTGTTTCAACAAAATTATTTGTACTAGTTTTTAAATCAGCTTTATTATTATGCGTAATTTTATTATTCTTTTTCATATTTCCCGAGAAAGTAGTTTTAATGTTCTCAATACTAGTCTTTTTGTTTACGTCATTATCATATATTGATGACTTTATATTCTCAGATTCACTGTCTGATTTTAACGAGACTTCGTCATCTATCAAGGTTTGATTTGCATTATGAGACTTATTATCTAAATGGGAATCTGAAGTATTGGATTTTACATCAAAGCTTCCCCCAATAATTCTTATTTTAGATTTATATAACTTAGTATTCTCGTATTCATAAATTCTTTCATCTTTAATATTCATAACTTCAGTATTAAAATATAAAATCCACTTGGAATATAAATAAAAAATCTTTAAAGTACCAATTATATCTTGAAATTTTAAAATTACAATTGATAAAATGGAGAGAATTAAACCAGTAAGGTTATTATTAAGCCAATTTGACCAACTGCTTTTTAGAGATGTACTTAGAAGAGTTTGGAATCCTTGAACAGACATCAAACCTGTTAACCCAAAAGTTTCTACATTGTTAGTTTTACACCTCTGATAAATTCCAAGCATTGAAACTACCGAAAATAAAATAATAGCAATTTCCTTTATGCCAATATCAAAAATGGATTCAAAAATTGACCCAAATAAACTTAAGTTAGAAACATTCCCACTTGTCAAAGTTAATTTTGAGAGTTTCATATAAAATATAGCTTTAATTCCGATGCAAACAGGTAATACTATCAAAATTTGTCCCAAAGTCATAAAAAGGTGAATATATACGTTACATAGTTTCCTTTTTAGATCATCAATCGGGCTAATTCTGGTGAAGTTAATGTTGTATTTTGGGTTAGATTCTATTTTATCTGCCATTAATTCCCTCAAAATTCGATTGCAAATTAGATGAAAAATGACATCATGCAAGCAAGGAAGTATTAATGTTGGAATAAGTCCACAAAATAAAAAGCTAAGGGTTGTTTTCTTAAAGTAAATTGTCATTCCTTTAATTGGTGTAACTGAAAAAAGAGAAATGAAGCTCAGGAAAATAATCAATAAATTTTGATAAGAGATTTTATTATCAGCAATCATTCTTGATCTTTGAAATAGTTTCTCTGTTTCTAAATTAATATTTTCAGTTATTTTGTTGCTTTCAAATGCTGAGGAATTTGAAATATTAATTGAAACATCTGGTTGATTATTATCGCAAACGTTTAATTTAGTATAGATCATTTTGTCTTTGCAGGCTTTTGTAAAGTAGTATTGTTTATTTATTTTATATGTAAATATGAAGAATATTAAGAGAGAAATTAAAGGAGCAAAAGGCTGGGATAAGGAAATTATTTGAATTGGAAAAAACTTATCAACCAAAGGTTGTGATATCGTTAAAATACTGGAAATGAACATCCAAATAATTAGTGATACCTTCGACTTTCTGGAAAGATTAATAAAAAGATTACTCACATTATTTATAGAGGAATCTAATGAACTAACATCTCTTGTTGATCTTTTGGTTGCCAAAACATTAATTCTTCCTTTTAAATAATGTATTTCAAATAGTAAAAATATTAGTAATCCATTCCCAAATAGCGATCTTAAAATTATAAAATCAACCATGCTCTTTCTAAAATTACTCATCATAGCTTTGTGAATTAGAGACAATACAACTCCTCCTAAAAATACAAATTGGTTTTCTATAATAGGTAATAGTACTTTTCTTGGGTGCGGTGGTAGTTCATCAAGTAATTTTTGTCTTTTCACAAAAAAAGAATTTCCATTGATTAGTCCATTATTGAGTAATTTTCTGTCATTCTTTCTCTCTTCAATCGCTGCTCTCCTGTTATTTACCGAAAAAACCTTTCTTGATTCTAGCTGAATTTTTTCCAATACTACTGGTCTATTTGGTTCATTGGAATTCATTTTTTAATTTAATACCAGTATAAAAAGGAGTAAAATTGTGAATTTCACTACTTTAAATTTTCTAATATGATAAAAATAATTGAATAATCAAATTTCTTTTTTTTTCACACATTGAAGAATTTAATCCATTAAATAGTGATCGCCTATGCACACCAAATTATTTAAATTTTTTTTTTTAACCAAAACAATAAAAAAAAAGAAAATAGTTTTATTATTAAAATCCTTTTAATCTGCATTCTTAGTTATTGAAATATCAACCCCTATTGAGATATGATCTGAGGGATATTGAGGAGATGGAAGGGTATTAATAGGAATTAACATTGATTCATTAACATAAGGTAAATAATTGTTCAAAAAAATGACATACTTATCAGAAAAACCTGCTTCTTCCACTAAATAAATATAATCTAGTTGACCAGAAAATCCTTCAACCTTGTTTGTAAAAGGATAGTATAATTTGTTATTAAACCCTTTAGAGTCAGAATTTTCAATTCTTTCTTTTTCTTTAACACGAATTTTAATGTTTTTATACTTTCTGTCCAAATAAATATCCAGTAAATCAATACATTTGTGATTGGTTTGAAAATCGAAACCCAGATTATTTAACTCAGAATTATTAATTAAACCTTCTTTGTCATTATTTCCATTACTCTCATATTCAATATTGTTATCTAAACCTCTCTTCTTTTTATATTTAAAAAGCGCAGAATGACCCCATTCAGATGAATTTGAAGTAATAATACCTTCAGTAAAAAGTGTTCTAGCATCTGAAATTGCAAGTGTATTGAAGTCACCTAATATAAAAGAGAAAATGTCCCTAGATGGAAAGTCTGTTCTCAATCTTTTTAGGTACTTTTCAATTAAGTCCATGAGCAGCTTTGCTTGAAGAATTCTTATGTGTCCTCCTAAAGGATGGTAGTAGAAATGTGTATTAGCAAACAAATAAATCACTTTCGTAATTTTATGTTCCAACACAGTAATTTGAAATATTGTTGTAATTTTATCTAGTAAACACTCTGTAAAGTTTGGCCATTTTATATTAATTTCTTTATTAATCTCTGGATAGTCTTGAACCAGTATTTTTTTGAAAAGTAGTGTCTCAGATTCTAATATATTAAATAACTCTTGTTTATAAAATGTTGAGATATTGGCATATTCAGTGTGGAAAACTCCTGAGTATCCCTTAAATTTCATTAATATATGAATAAATGACTCATATAAACACGATTGAACTTCCTGAAGACCAATTACATCTGCTTCTAAATCAATAAGTTCTCTAGCCAATAAACTTCTTCTATAATATGAATTTAATGCATATTTAGGGCATTTTGTATACATTTCATTTAGAGCCATGTCTGTTTGGGCACAAATTTCTGATAAAATATTGAAAGTTACTATTTTTAATCTATTTACATTCAGTTCAGGACTTAATTTCAAGTCATTTTTAAAACTATTTATTCTTTCTTCTCTCCAACTTGGTTCCAATGGCTTATTAATATGATTAAACCTGTATATTGTATCAAATAATTGGGAAATTTCTGAATTTAGAATTATCCTGAATATTATCGAATAGTTTTCAATGTTTTCAATTACTCTGTCAATTTCTTCTTTATTTGCAAATATTAAATTCAAGTCACAAATATAATTTTGATCAATTTCAAGTAAGTTTTCTGGAAGATTCGATAATATATCATGATTTGTTTTTGTTTCACTTGCATTATATTGTAAATACCACCTATATGAAAAATGGCTTAAATCACCTTTTATAAATGTTATATTTGGTACTATTGGAAATCCCAATCTAATTTCGTTTTTTAAAACCACAGATTGAACCAAAGGTACGTTCTTCTTAAGTAAATAGTAAAATTCTTTGCATTTTTCATTATTTGCCACTATATTAACTTGAACAATATCCAGATTCTCATTATTAATAATATCTTCTAGCGTTGTATTTTGAATATCATTCAAATTCTTATCATATATTTTTACATTAATTTCTATTTTAAAGTTTTCGTTAAATCTTAATTTGATAAAATTTTCGATATGTTTTTTCAGATTCAAAGAAAGCCTTTTGATAAATATAGTCACATTCTCAGTTGGAGCCCTATTCATTGTTATTGATATCTTTTTGAAACAATTCCCATTTTTTACTTCGTTCTTAGCAATTTGTGAGAAGAAATCTTCAATTTCTTCATTTAATCGTATTAAACATTTAATGATAACCAGATTTTCAGAATCACATTTTGTGAAAATAATAACTCCATTGTTTGTATCATTTAATTTTATTTTCATTTTTTTATCATTAGTTTATGTTTCCCACAAAAAAAAATTATCAATATTTTCCGCCCATATATATTATTTCAAAGGTAAATTATACAAATAATATTATTTAACAAATATCTTTAAGATTTTGTTCCTACCAAAAGATCCTTCCAATTTTTTTAGAACACTATTCTTGGTTTTTAAACTCAATATTTGATGATTAGTAATTTATTCTAAAATGAGACTTATAATAGCGAATATTTTTTAATACATAACACATTTATTAATTTATTTTGGCAAAATATTTCCCACAATATAAATATCTTCTATATTATTATATTTATCATTAATTCACAGTTAAATTAATGTTTTAGCTTCTAGAACCTATAATAATGTTGTCAAACACGAAAAACAAAAAAGAGAAACTGTAGTTGATAATTTATTAAACTAATTATTGAATGAAGAGAATGTTTCAAAAAAACTTTTAAAATTAAAAGATATCAAATCATCTAACTATAAACTATATGTAATAGTTATACGGTGAAACATGAATTATACAAAAATTTTAAGAATAAAATTACAAGTTTACTTGAATAATCTTATTTTACTTTAAAATATAATTAATTGCGCCAGTTTTAGCGGCATTTTAATAGATACATATATTTGTAAAATTTGACATTAATATGAATTATTATTAAATTACTTAAAATACACTGTATATTTTGAGTAGTGTTTCCTACTTTTTATATGTATTTATAGAGGTGGTATCACCGATTTAAGTATGAATGAGAGCTTATTGTATTTTCCAGATGAAGAATTGGAGGAAGAGGAGGTAAATGAACAATCTAAATCCGAGTCTATCTATAATAGTAAATTTTCGGATATAAAGGGGCTTAATAAGAAATTAATTTCTCAGTTAAGCGCTTTGGGATATGAAAAAATGACCAAGGTTCAGGAAATAGTTATTCCAAAGATACTTAATGGAGGTGATATATTATTTAGAGCTCCAACAGGAACAGGTAAGACCCTTTCGTTTTTGGTACCAACAATACAGAGAAGTTTATTGAATGAAATAGAGAAAACAACTATCAGTAGAAGTGATGGTACAGTTATACTAATTTTGACGCCAACAAGAGAGCTTTGTATACAGACTGTTGAGACTGCAAGATTGATTGTTCAAAAAATGCCTTGGTGTGTAACTGGATGTATATGCGGAGGTGAGAAGAGAAAAAGTGAAAAAGCAAGATTAAGAAAAGGAATTACAATTTTAGGAGGAACTCCAGGTAGAATTCTGGATCATATTGACTCAACAAACTGTTTTAAGGTCACTAATTTAAGAACTTTAATAGTAGATGAAGCTGATAGATTATTAGAAGAAGGTTTTGGAGCATCTTATAAAAAGATCTACCAATTCATCATGAATAAAGATGCAAACTCTAATGTCTGCGGATTGTATAATGAAGATGATGATGAGGAATTATCTATGTTATTAAATGTTAAAGTTAATAAAGAGAAAAGATTTGACAAAATTAACAAACAAATTATTTTGGTCTCTGCAACATTATCAAAACCTGTAGAAGATTTAGCAAGATATTCTCTTAAGAATAATCCAGAATGGCTTATATTGGATCAATACAAAGAAATTGGTCACAAAAAAAGTGATGGAGAATTAGAAATAGTTCAAGATGCTTTAGAAGGAAGTCAGAATATTCCGAGTAAAGGATTATTTTCAGTTCCAATTAATCTCCGTCAAGAATACGTGGTTGTTCAAGATAAGTTCAGGATACCTGCTCTTATTTCTTTATTACTTTCACGCACAGGGAATGGAAAAAGAACTGTGTTATTTGTTTCAAGTACTCAAGTTGTTGAGTTTTATTTTGCATTGCTGCAAAGTATGAGATGGCCATCAAAGTTGCTAATAAGAGGGGGGCCTGATGTTAAGAATTCAATAAAATTGTTAGAGAATTTTAAAAAAGAGATTGATAATAAAGATTTGCGTAATGAAACAGAAAATGGCAAAATTCATAATAAATTTAAGATGAATAAGAAGAAAAGATTTAATGACTATGATAATGAATCTGATAGCGATTTAGATAGTGAGATTATGATTTCTGATTCTGATTCTGAATTTGAATCAAGAAGGAAAGATAAGAAAAGATCTGATAATAATAATTTTTTGAAGGGCCATAAGAAATGGTTCACTAACAATTCGCAGTTAATTGAGAAATTTGAAAGTATGTTTGATAATTATATATTCAAAAATTCTATTTTTGACGATGAAGTAGAAGATAAAGAGTCTTCTAATATAATTGGTGAGAATAAACATTTTCATATTAGTGATGAGATGGTTTCTAATAATGAGAACATAACACAACCACCGATTTTTATGCTTCATGGGCATATGAATAAAGATGACCGTCTTGGACAATTAAGTTCTTTTGAAAAAAGTAAGAAAGGAGGAGTTATTATCACCTCTGATGTAGCCAGCCGAGGACTTAACTTTCCAAAGATAGATACAGTTATACAATTCGATCCACCTCAATCAATTGAAGAATATGTACATAGAATGGGAAGAACTGCTCGTATGGGAGATAAAGGAACAGGAATAATTTTTCTTAGACCCTCTGAAGAGGGATATTTGGAAACATTAAAGAGTTATGATATTACAGGTAAAAATGGAATTATAAAATTAAGCGATACTACAATTTGGGAAGGTTTGATATCAAATAACAGTAATTCTGGTAAGATAGATGATATTTCTGGTTTCTTTTATTCTATTATTAATAAAATTATTACATTGGATCCAAATGATTCTCATAATGAATTATTAAATAAGGCCAGAAGAGCTTACATTGCTTATGTAAGGTCATATATGAGCTATGATCGTGAATTTTCAAAAATTTTTTCCATTAAAAAACTTCATCTTGGGCATGTAGCATCTTCTTTCGGAATTAATGAACAACCAAATAAAATCATTGGGCATATTAAATATTTAGATGGTATTATAAGCCATAAGGATAAAATGAATATAAATAGCAAGATGAATTCAAACAAAAAAAACAAAATCGGTATAATTGAAAATTCCAAAAGAACGGTTAGGGTAATTAATAAACCAATAAATAAAGTTAATAAAGGTACATCTATTAGAAAAAAAAATGAAAATAAATCAAATTTCAAGGATTTTAACTTAAAATCTGATTCAAGCAAATCAGAAATCATTGATAAGGCACTACAACTTATGAAAAGTAAAAGCGAAATTCATGTTGAACGATAAGCTGTTAGTTTTCCTATTTTCTTCCAGTATTATCTTAATAACTTAATATATATTTAATCCTTTAAATATTGCATTTTCCTCACATACTTTTTACATTTTCCTGTTTTATATATATTGAATTTATTATTTAAACTAGAAATATCGAAAAAACAATGAGATAAAAATCGAAGTAATTAATATCAATTTTCTGAGTCTGTTTTTCTATTAATCCAATTATCTTATGTTCAATAAATTGTGTATGATGATTAGCTTTCATCTACACTTTTCATGAACAATAATCAATATGCAACTCCATATACAACTACAACACAATGCAAGTTTTTGTTATCCCAACGATGGGTAACACTTCCATCATTTGCCTGGTCCCAGTAACATGTTGTGAATAAATGGAATCCTGCAGGGCTTCTCTGTAAAACGATAACACTCACAATATACTTAAATTTTTCACTCAATTTACGTAAATTCTCTAAACATTGACTTGTAATCGAATCCACCCATGTCGTAACTTCGGATGCATTATATTCAGTTGATTGGTCCAGAACAGAATTGATTGATGTAATAATACAATCTTGGACGCCATCTTTTATTGAAGAAAATGAAGATATTGACATTTGCCCATTAGAGAGAGAATTTGGATCAAAATCGTGTTCTGCTGTACCATCTGTAGGCACTTCAGCCGATTTAATTACAGAACTTGAAGGGTTATTCCCTGAACTCGACATTTTAATTAGAGTAATAATCAATAAACTTAATTATTAATAAACTTTTCTGGTTTTCAATATATATAATTATGTATATATTTATATACAATTTCCCTTTGCTAACCTGATATTTAACTTGATTTAGTTAAATGTGCTAAAGCCCACATTATGAATATACGAGACTAGATGGCGCCACCTTATCCCGCCTAATGTGTGCTAAATTTGAGATTCTAATGTATTTATTATAATAAAGCGAAGTAAATAGAAAAGAAAAATACAAAAACGGGGGGTTCAAATAATAAAAGATGTTTTAAATAAATAATTTAACATACATTGTTTGATGGAATGGCTGAAGATGATGCAGTTGAATTTGTAGTTATTGTATATTTATCATCACAAAATCCAATCTTACCACCCTCAACTTTTAAAGAACTTCTACTTGTGATATTATCTAATCTCTTGATAATTTCATTGTATTTTTTGTCGTCACTCAAAATGATCGTATCTTTTTTATTGTTTTCAATATTTTCATTATTTATACTGTCATTGTTTGAGGTGTTTGTATCAATGGCTGATTTATTCTCAATGTCTCTATCAAAGTTATCAAAAGATTTAATTGATTGACTCTTTAGAATCTCAACCTCTTTTTTGTGAGCTGCAACAAATTCATTAATTATCATTTTTTTTTCTTCTTGGAACTGTAATTCTTTTCTTTGTAATTCTAATTCTAAATTATCGATAATGTTTTTATAATTCTCTTTTAATTCATTGATTTTATCTTCATACTCTATTTGCATATTTAACAATTCCCTATCTTTATTACTTTCCATATCAATCAATATATGCTCAAATTTTATCTTGAAGGCTTGAATTGAATTATCTTTTTCTTTATTATTATCATTAATAATTTGTTTATATTTCTGTTGTACTAACCTTAATTCTAAAGAATGATCTGATTTCATAATATCAATTTTTCTTTTATTCTCCTGTAACAACTCATTTAATTGTCTATCATGCTGTTCACTTATCTTTTTCTTTTCTTCGATAAAATAATCATTCATTTTATCGATATCTTCTTTGTGGCTTGTTATCATTAATTTTATTTCCATATCATGATTTTTTTGTCTTTCTAGTAATCTTTCAATATATTCATTTCTAGTACGGTCATAAAGGCCATTATATTCCTGTGTTATTTTCATTATTCCTTCCCTATAATTTTGAGCATCTTGAAATCTCCCAGTTCTCAACATACTTATTTCATTAATTGAGTCTATTTTTGATAAAGTTTGATTATTTTCATTTGAAATAAGATTAGTGAGAATATGATCATTTACACTATTGTTATTATCTATACTGCCATTTACCAAATTAATCTGTTCGTCAGAACCAACTATTACATCAATAAATTTTTTTTCAATAGTATTGTCACTATTTATGGTCATTTCCAATATTTTTTCAATCGATAGGTTGCCCAATTTCTTACTATCTTTATTCGAAGAATTAAATTTTAATGATTTAATTAAGTGTGATAATTTGATGTTATCTTGCTTTAATATAAAATTGTTGTTTGTTATTTTTTTATTATTCTTCTTTTCTTTGAGAAATAATTCAGACAAATTGTGAAAATAATAAAAAAATGATCGGATTAATTTAATTGATTCAATATTTAATTTCAAATTATATTCATAATTTATTATTAATTCTTTATTTGAATTATATAAATAATTTGTTATTTTGTTATATTCTAAAATCCATTTCTTATAATAATCCAGTGGAAATAGGATCTTTTTATTATTCAATATTGCAAATATACCCTTTAGGCGATCAATAAATAAAAGAATATCTTGTATTGTTGCATTTTGATCATTGTTTTTTGAATCAATATTAATTGTTTCGGTTAGAATTTCTAATTCTAACAAAGAAATTCTATCTATTTTCTTCAATAAGCAATTCTCATTTTTTTTCCTATTTTCGGATGAATTTCTACTTGTAGATCTTGCTGAATCCATTTCTTTTACCAATTCAATTTCAATTTTTTTTAATTCACTCAGTTCATTTCTTGCAATCTTTTTTGATCTAATTTTTTGTTGCAGACTCTCATTGTCGCTATCATTTTTATTATGTTTTAGTAATCTTTTTGGTGTTGTGTGGCAGCTTTTAATACTTATTTCTTCATAATTTTCCTGTTTATTTGAACTAAAACAACTGTTACTAGTTTCTGAATAGCTGCTAGACTCTTGATCTTTGTTCATTATTCTTTCATAATATTCTTCATTCTCAAAGTTCATTTCTGAAAGGTCTTTTTTCTTTATAGATCTTCTAATTAAACATATTTAGTTAATTTGCAAGAAAAAAGTTTTTGCGTTAACCTAAGGAATAAAAACAATACATCAAGTATTCATTAAATTGTGTTATTTAGTTATTTACTCTTTGCAATATTAATTTTATTATACTTTTTTTATGCTGTTATTGTTGCATTTGTTTATTTATTTTTAAAGGCCACATAAAATAAAGATGCGCCAAATGTGGATGTCAAGTCTCCAATGGACCTTTTTAGTTATTGCATGCAATAATTAAATAAATACAATTATTAAAAAAATGGTTTAATAATTATAAGTAACCGTTAAATACAATTTAGCCAATTTTTAGGTATTGGCCAACCTAATTATTTATTTATGCTGTTTATAATCAAAATAATCTAAATTTTCACTTTCTCTAATAAAGTTTCCATTTTAAAATTCTTTAAAAAAATATATTTACTAATAATTTATATTTATAATTTAACAATTAGCTAAAATTAGCTATATTTCTAGTATAATACCTACAGATTTAAGATTAAAAAGATTTTTATTTACCGGTACCAAAAAAAATTATTATTTTTCAAAATAAATTTGCATGTAGCATGTAACAATGTGGAAATTTACGTGTATTTAAAATGAAAAATATTAAAAAAATTATCTGTGAGTTTTATTTAATTCAATAAAATTCTAGTCTCTAAAAAAAAAATTATTAAGGAAAATGGTTGTTGAAGAAATTGAACCAATACTAATTCAACAACCTGATGGTAGTTCGAAAATAGGTAAGTTAAAGTAGAATTAATAACCAACAATAGATAATAATAAAGCAATTAATTTTATTAAATATATTGTTAAATAAAGGATTGCCACATAAATTGGATAAATTATTGTCTTTCAAAATTCAGCATAATCCATTTGGAGAAATGTGGGATGTTCATTCAATTACTATTGAACAGTTAAAATACATTTATACAAAACATGAAATTTATTTTTATTTGTTTTTCTCTATTAGCTTATTATTTGAAATGGCAGTTATTCCTGCAATGGTGAAAATTATTTATAGTATATTTAAATATAAAATGGTAAGTAATGTGAATTATTGTAATTACAATATATAAATATTGAATTAACTTCTTAGATTTTTAATTACTCTACTTTGTTAGCAGGAATAGTAATTAATACTATTTTTACAATAATATTGCTAACTTTAACAATAAAGAATTTGTTTACAAGATCTTCAAAAGTAAGTTGTAAAAGATAAATACAAATCATCAAAAAGTTTCAAATCTTATTGCTGGATTTGTCTATTCCTTAAAATTTTTTAGAATTGGAAAAATTTTACATTTATTACATTAATTTGGGTTGCATGGCAATTAATTACACCTACAATACAAGGAAGATATGTATTGATTGTGGTTTCAACACGAGTGATTTCAGCAATTGTCGCAAAATTTCTATCGAACATATTAGAAAAAGCGTCCTTACCAACATAACAAGCTATTGGAAACATTTTTTATTAATTCTGAATTTAAATTAACTAATTACATAACATACAATATTTAGTTAAATTTTGGGTGTGTTGGGGGGGCAGAAAATGCATTAAATTATACAGAGAATGATTTTTTTATGGCAAAAATATTTAAAAAAAACACCAAAAAACCAGAATTAATATTTGGAAAATTAGATGCTATCTGAACTGCTTAAAAATCAAATAGACTTTGATAATGTAGTAGTGAATACATTTTTTCTTAATGAAGAAATTAATCAAGGATTATTTCAAGCTTTTATGCTTGAATATAATAAAAACATATTAATTTTGCGATTTAATGATATTGCTTCAGACACAGATAAATCTGATTGGCTATTGAAGTATTGTGAAAATCTTTCTGAAAAAATTAATTCATTACAAACTGTCAATATGAATAAATTACAAGAACAATCAACCAATTCAGATTTTATTCGAGCAAAAAGTATATTATTAATATTAGACCGAGATTTTCATAAGTCACTTGGAAAAGACTCTGGTAAATTATCTACTTATAAGTTTTTAAACAATATACTAATAAAATATTCCGATAGATTATCATTATCTGTTGGGTCAACGGGGGGGGAAATATCTTTATTTGAAATAATACTTAGAATACACGAATTATATAAATATGGCGAAATCAAGTATTTAATAATAAACCAATTTGAAAAACTAATGGACATCGATGAGCATTTATCAAATGAAACTAAGTCTATAATTTATTCTTACATTTTTTCACTTTTTACTAATATTAATATAGGAAACAAAAATAGTCAAGAATTGAAGATTCTGATAATAGATTAAATATTATAATTATCAAAATTTTCAATTTTTTAATATGATTCAAATCTATTATTATTAGTTACTATTATTATTACTATACTATTTTCAAATTTTAATAAATTCAATATGTATATTATTTTTATTTTGCAAATATTCTTTGGTGTGTTTTAACACACAGTGTGCCTGGGGGTGTTAAAAAAAAATAGTATATTGGTGCACTACTAAATTTAAATAATAAGCATAATATGGATTAAAAAAAAGCATAAAGAATTTATTATAATAATTAATGTTATTTTAAGGAAAAATTAAGATAGTACTGGGAAGTTTAAATTTAAGGTAAAGAAATATTTAAATTTAGTTTTAATTAAAATGGAAAATGTTTCCAAAAAACACGATGATAAAGTTATTAAAAAAAAGATGAGTTGTGAGATATTAAGTACAAGGTTCCGAGCTTTTTTGTCATATTTTCTTCCAATGGTATATGGAATATCATTATTTAGCGTTGCTTGGCTAAAAGTATCTTCACCTATATTTATTGCAGTGTGTTTAGCATTTGGATCAATTGATGTAATTACATCAATAGTTGGTATGATTGGAGTTCTTTGCCCATCCGGACTTGCAATAAGATCAACTATTCCTCTTTTAGCAATGGAGAATTTAGTTACATTCTTGATTTCAATTGGATTGTTGGTTGAAAGCATAATTTACAAGGAAAACACAAAAGATTACTTGATATTGGATTTTAGTGTTGGCTTAACTATATCATTTGTATTAATGATTAGTACTATTTTAAGTGTGATATGTATTTGGAAAATATCTGATTATTTAAACGAAATTGAGGCAACAAGCATTTTTGAAGAGCTATCTGGTAAAAAAGTAAGATCATCTAAATATATGAATTCTATAAATAAAATCTCTAGCAATTTAGATAATAAACCTCTTTTATCGAAACTTAATTCAAAGAATAGTGAAGTTAAAAATCAAGATATTTCTAATAATAATAAAAGTGCTAATGATCCCAACAATAATTTAGCCATTGTTATTAAAGAATAAAAA
The DNA here is from genome assembly GCF_001865345.1 of Cryptosporidium ubiquitum. NCBI lineage: Eukaryota > Apicomplexa > Conoidasida > Eucoccidiorida > Cryptosporidiidae > Cryptosporidium > Cryptosporidium ubiquitum. The sequence continues at coordinate 25,247 of NW_021639828.1, read as the reverse complement.
ATTAGGATTATATTTATTGAAGATTTATTTTTAAAAAATTTTTAAAATGAAGAATACTTTAAAAGAATATAAATTTAGTAGATAATTTTAGTATTTCCTAAATTATTATAATTTTTAATATTTTTATTATTTAAATAAAAGTTCTATCAATTTCTTTAATAAAAGTTTAATTAACTCATTAAAGTCAGAAATTTGATATTTAATAAGTAAAATTGGATTTTTTTTTTCATCCAGTCAATCATAATTTTAACCTATTTAATCAATGGTTACTTTAATGCTTTATAGTATATTTATATCTATCCCATGGGCATTTAGAATCTACCAGTTTGTATTCACAATTAAAACATAATTGATGTCCACATGGTTGAAGTGTAATAATATCATTATAATCATAACTTTCATAACATATAGGACATGTGAATAATTGAGATTGAAGGTTATTTACATTATTCTCTTTTGAGATCTGAGAACAATGTGTATTTTCACATGAAGATGACGATTTGAAAGGTTTTGAAAGTGTTGAATTAGAAAGTGATAAAAATTTGTTTTCCATATTATTTGTTTGAATGGAGTTAACTACAAATTTAATAAATGAGCATTTTTGTTGAATAACAGATTTGTTAGATTCAATATCAAAAGATGATATATTATTAAAATTAAAATGTTGATGATCATTGTTAACAGTTGAGTATATAAGATTTTTAATTTGATTTTCAATAAATACTTTGTCTTCATGTTTAATAAGAGGAAAAAGATTTTCAGAATGATGATAGCTGAGAGAATTTGAAATATTTGAATTTTTCTTTGAACGTTTATTATCTCTAAAGAATGGAATTGAGATTTTTGGGGCTTGAGAATTACTAGATAAAAGTATCGTATGTTTTTGATCATTCATTAAATAGTCTGCTGGATATTCTTTGGATATCTTTAGTTGATTTTGTTGGACATTATAATGGTCATTTTCTTTAATATTGGATTTCTTGATAGTTAATTGTTTATATTTAGATAAGTTTTCATACCAAAAGTTTGCCTTTTCCTCTGTGTTAAAAGAAAACTGGAGAAAAATTGTTTCATTTTCAAGTTGAAAATCAGACTTAATGAAGACAAAGAATTCTTCATCCTGAATAACTTTTAAATTAATATCGATAATATATCGTAGTAAAAAAGAATATTTAGAGGTTTCTTGGTCTTTTTGTTGATTATTAACAAAAAACTCAAGTAGTTTTCCTTCCCATGTCAATGTAAAAACATCAGGATCTTCAATTTTTTCTAAAATTAATGTACCAGTTCCTATTAAATCATTTGAAAAACCAAAATTTACGTTTTTTTCTTCACAAATCACTGTAGTATTGGTTCTCTCAAAGTTTACTTTGTAAATAACTAAGCTAGTTTCAATTTTTGACTTTAAAGTTACTTCACTTTCAACTGTCTTTTGAATGTTTGAATTATTTTTTACAACTTCAATTGAATTTATATCAATGAGATCTTCATACAAACTAATTCCAAAAGTATTTTCATCATTATCATTCATCAAATCATTCAAATCTGCTCCTAAATCAGCAATATTTTCCAAATTGAATTCATTTTCTTCAATGTTGGTATTTTCATTTCGAACCTCATTTAGATCATTAAAATTTACATTAATATCTTCATATTGTATTGGGCTTTCCAAAAAACTTATCATTTTACTCTAAAAAAATGTTTCTTTTTATATTGTTTTATAATAATATCATTACATTATAACTTTAATATTCTGAAAGTGCAGTTCCATTAATTAAGACAGCGACCAGACCTTATTAGATATATTTTAATATTTTTAATAAAGAAAAAGTTGGAATTAATAGTTCGAAATGATTAATATATGATGTAGAATCCATTAAGGAACACAATAAAGAATTAAAAAACGAAACTATTCTCTTCTAAGAATATTCATATATAAAATATATTATTCCATTGTGAATATTTATGTGGATTTTTTTTAAAAATATTTAATACTAGTTAATTACGTGGCAGCGCCTACTGCATGCAAAATCAAGAACAGGAAATTAATAAAAAAAATTAGGTTATTTTTGCAAATAAAAAAAGTTTCTTGTTTAGTTTTAGTGAAAAAGAGTTCATTTCTAGACAATAAAATATTATTACGATTACGATGATAATTGTGATGATTATTACTACTATTATTAATATATATTTACAATTTTTAAGGTTTAATAAATATAAATATAAATATAAATATAAATATATATATATATATATATATATATATATATGTATTATGCAAAGTAAAATAGTACTTGAATTATTAAAATTTTTGCAATAATTTGTTTAAATAAAAAATTTGTGGGGTAACTCAGATATTACATTTGGCGGTAAATTCAGCGGTACCTTCGTGATATTTTTATTTTGTGTTTATTCGAAAATAAAAAGGAAAAAAAGCAAATATATGTTTATGTATAAAAACTCATACATATCGGTTTATATTTGTACAGAGTAAATAACTAATATTTATTTTTAGTAGGCTACACAAGGGTTTGTGACAGTTATTGTGAGAAATTTGGTTAAAAATAGTCATTATTCAAACCAATTTTTATTTCTGTATAATTTACAAATAGTGACTTCTTGAAAGTAATATAAATATTAATATTATTAACTGAAATTTTAAAGGTTTGAAAGAGGATATAATGGAGAACTTAGAACAAGAAATTTTAGATACATCAAGCTCTAATAATACCAATAACAAAGAAGAAATTGAAGGAAATACAGAAAATATAATAACTGTAATTCCAAGATCAATAGTTGATGGTAGCAAGCTTATTTTACGTTTAAAAAAAGATGAAAAATTGAGTTACGAGTCTCCAACACGTATTTTATTCTCAAATAAACAATTGAAGTTAGAACGCTCAATTTGGTGGCTTACTGATGTAATCTTAACTGAGGCGACTTTAATTGTTTTGGACTCTTGTTCCTCTGGGATGAAATTTTTTCCGGTACCAATGAAAAAATTTGGTACATTATATTCAAGAGAGGGAGTTGGACATGTAATTACGGGTGATATTATTAGAAGCAGAGTATGCAGTAGAAGTATTCCATATAGAAATTGCAATAAATTTGAATATGCACCAAGAAATATTGGTAATTTGAGATCTGTAAATTTTTCAGATGGTGAAGAAAATGAGGATATTGATATTGTTTATCTCAGAGGTGATGATAGTATTATCAGGTATTCTTTACAACCAAATGAACAAATTGAACTTGGTGCAGGTACAGTAATTGCTTGGACGTCTGGAGTTTCATTCAATTTTAAATCCTTTTGTTGTATGAAATTTGTTACTTCTATTGTTGGTGATCCATCCCATGTATCCACAGTCTGGATTGCTAATAGCGGATCTAAGATGCTCTATCAACATGGTTGAATACTTTATTAACATTGAAATAAATACGCTTTAATAATTTATATTAAAAACTCTTTTCTAATGGAAAATTTGTGCTATGTAATATTTATTGATAGTATCATTTTTCTATGTTTTTAGATCTCACAAATTTAAAACAATATTGAAAATATTTCTTTTTATTTATACTTATATGCATGCATTATTTATAATCGATATTTTCAATTATTAGCGCCAATTCTAAAATTCTTTTTCCAAAGAATTTTAGAATTGCAAATAATGTATTAAATAAATTTGAGTACAATTAGCTTTAAAATTATAATAGAATGTCTAAAAAGCTCAAGAATAGTACTCAAAAGTTAATTGTAAAGAGTGAAATTCTCAATAATGAGGATTCTGAAAAGTCTAATTTAGCTGCAAATAACCACATTGAAAATAAAGTCTCAACATACAAAGAGATACTAATGAACGAAAATTCTTCAGGGAATGATAAAAGTGGTAATGATGTTTTTAAGTTAATTAATCATCAAGAAAATTGTCTCAAACATTTAGAAGAAGAAAATAATAGTGTTAGTAATTTTAGTAGTAGTAATGAAGAACATATTGATGATTTAAAGGATTATGATCAAAACGGGATTAAAATGGATAATAATATTATATCATCTTTGGAGTTTATTTGGTCTGAAATCAGAAGCGAAAATGCACTTGAAAAAAAAGATATTGATTATTTTGAAATTGATGAACATAACTTAAATGATCGAATACCTAAAAATATTTTAAATGAAGTTTATCAAGTACCTAAAAAATTAGAGTGCCTCCTTAACTTCTCAATGCTGCTTTGTTTTGATACAATTCTATATGATTTAACATTTTTACCAATTAATTCAATTATAGCCTTATTGAAATTCGTTTTATTGTTATTATTTAACATTATTAATATATTTATTTTTCTTATTACAGGAAATTCAAATTATTTTCAGAATACCTCAATAATTCAAAGGACTTGGAATTATAATAATTCTGAAGAAAATATTGGTAGTAATTATTCTATTGATTCAAATTCCTGGAATCTTATTCAAAAAAGTGGTAATAGAGAACACAATAAAACAGGTGATTTTAATCATGAATTAATCGAGAATTCTAGTGTTGAATATATATTCGACGATAAACAAGTTAAAAGTAAAAGTTTGATTAATATTCCAGATTATGAAAATAAATTAAGATTTAGACTCAATTTCAAAAGTAAAGATGACGGATTTCTTGGAAAAAATAACAACTTTTTACCACAAATTAAAAACCATATTCATTCATTTAGAATGAATGACCAAAGATCATCTTTAGAAGAATCTGAATTACAATCTATTACAGCTTCTGATATATTCTATGATGAAATTAATAATGGCCTTATCTACAATAAAAAAAAAGAAGATTTTAAACCATTTTTAAGTATAGATATTGGCAATTATTTTAAATTTACTGCTATAGAGTTAACTGATTTATCGAGATTCTTGGTTTTAATATTGTCTATTTGTATTTTTAGCAGGGTTGATATTTCATTTTTTTACCATTATATTAGAGGACAAGGATTACTAAAACTATATTTTATTTTTAATATGCTGGAAATATTCGAAAAATTATTTAGATCTTTTGGAAGAGACTTAATTGATACATATTTGGAATCAAATATTAAGTTCTTTACATATATTGGATTTGTAAACGGGAATTATCAACAAGAAAAAAATCAATTAGGCTTTTTAAATTTACTCATTAATTCATTTTCAAAGTACTTTATGGTAATAATTTACTTATTAATTCACTGTACTATTCATATGATAAGGGGATTAGCTTTAAATATCTCACTGAACTCATCAGAATATACAATGTTTCTCATTGTAATAAATAATAACTTTGCAGAAATTAAATCAACAGTTTTTAAAACCTATCATTCAATCTCTTTATTTACCGTTTCCTGTTCGGATACTATTGAAAGATTCCAGCTTTTATATGATGGATGTATTTTATTTATTAGAATGTATTCAAATGCAAGGCTCTATACAGATTCAATTTTTTCTTCAGTAATTACATGGGTTGTATCTGTTTATTTAGTAGAAATCATTGTTGATTGGTTTAAACACTCTTTTCTTGTTAAATTTAATAAGATTAATTCAAATTGTTATTGCAGCTACTTAGATACTTTGATAGGAGATATATTACTTTCAAGAGGTTCTGATCAAGCATTTCAATATTTAATGATCGACTATAACAAGAAAAATTTAGAAGAAAATAATTCTTTTGAGAAATTGATTAATAAAAATACATTGAATAGTAGTAAATTCAATAATCAATTTAACAACACATCTTCTATCGGTAACTTAACCAGACAAAGCACATACTCTTTTTTAAGAGGGAATACTATAGGATTAGAACCAGATGTTTCTTTACTTCAAAATAAGGATGAAGCTAAAATAAAAAAAATAAAAAATGAAAATTCTCACAGAATTGAATCCAAAATTTCTAATAAAGATCCCGTATTTATATCAAAGAAATTGAGAGGTATTTATGCATTTCCTTACATAGTTTCGAGAAGAATAGGTTTTATATCATTACCACTTACTATATTATTAATGTGCGTCTTAATGTTTTCAAGATTACATTCAGCTCTATGTATTAATCATATTATTATTATTTGGTTAATACTATTTATTCTTAAATATCTGACTTCATTCATAATAGTTTCAATCTCACAAAATAATATAGATCGTCTAAAGAACTGGAATTTTGACTTTAACAAAATTAATGCATTATAAATCAATCAAATTCTGAATTAATAAATATCTAATATCATTCTTGTAAATTGTTAGCTTATTAATAAAGCTATGATCTGTTTTTAATATAAAAAAGTTACCAATAAATGGATTTGAATTAAAATGAGGAACTATTATTTTACTAATGTTGAATAAAAATGGTATCTTACATGGTAAATACTCTGAGAATGAGTATATTAATGGCCTTTCTTGTTTAGGAATTGAATATATCAATTTTTGAAATTTTAAATTTAATTTTCTTAATTTTTCAATGTTAAATTTAGAAGAAAGTTCAATTAAATATGATGGAACTTTTTTTTTAAAAAATTTAATTATATTAGAATGCAAGTTCGTTCCAAAATGAGGAGTCCCAAAAAATATTATTCCTTTAATACTTTTAACTGTTTCTGGATGATTTGCAATGATTAGTTTTAATAATATTCCTCCCATTGAATGACATATTATTATATTATTTTTTTCACTATGATTTTTTATATCTTTTGGTAAAATATTTGCTTTTAATAATTTTTTATAAATTTCTTCAGAAATACTTTTTAAAGTTACTGATTGATTTTGATTAAATATTTGATGTGAATAATCTATTGCAAACATCTTAATATTTTTATTTTCAGTTAATAATATTCTTGGCCATATTAAATAGTTATGTTTTTCCAGTTTTGAGATAATATTAGAGTTTCTATCAGAATTTAATTTAAAATTTAAGTTATATTCCTTATATTCTGGGATATTATTACTTTGGAAGTTATTATCAAGAATTGTCGGAGTTTTACTTTCTTTTGAAATATCAATGTTCCAGGATTTATAAGCACTTCCAAGAAACCCATGAATGAAAATTAAATTGATATTTTTTCTATGAGAAGAATTAACCAAAGTTTTTACATTATTTTTATTATTAAAATAATCACTAATTTTATTAAGTAGAAAATCTGGATTTTCTTCTTTAAAGTTCAAACTAAAAGGAATAATACCTTGATTTAACAGCTGTATGGAATGAATATTAGTATTTTCTTTTACTTTAGGATTTGAAATATAAGATGCATTGTGTATTAATCTTAATATTTCAAAGTATATATTTGATTTTGGAATAGAAAACTTTAATTCAATTTGATTTGATTCATCATTTATAAAGCGTTTTTTTATTTCATTCATGATTAATTTTGAAAATTCAGATATTTCATTAATATTTTCCAATAAATTACTATTAAATGCTGATAATAAATATTTATTTAAAAATTGTATTCCTTCATTAATTAATACCCAGTCACATGAATTTTTTGATAAATTATCCATTAAAATACTTTGAGTAATTTTGGGTAAACTATAAGAATTAACTATTTTAATAAAGTTTGATTCTTCACGCTCGTACTCACAATATTGATCAAATTTGGAGTTAATCATAGAAATGAATTTCAATGTGTTTACTTTACTTGGTTCAAAGTTGGACCTAAATAATTTCTTTTCATCATTTATAACTTTTTTTTCTTCAAGTATTCTCAAAGTTTTAGTGAAATGTAGCATTATATATTTCTGTAAATAATTAATACTCAAATTCTTATCTTTTTGAAGTTGAATTACTTGGTTGAGCAAATTAATATTAATATGATTAAAATCAAAATGATTTTCTTTCCAAGTGTCAATATTACTTAATATTTGATTTTGTATTTTATCAAGAATCAATTCAATAGTGTTATTTATCATATTTGATTTGATTAAGTATTTTTTTAATAGTAATTCCAAATTTGTAATATCTAATTTGTTGGTTAATCTTTCGAGGTCATTTTTTAAGAGTTTATTTCCATTAATTTGGTTTTCTTGAAAAAAGTATTTGTTTATTGCAGAAATGAATTCTTCATATAAAATGTTTTCTTTATTTTGAATGATGTAATCATCAATTCTTTTTATTATGTTTGAAATAATTAATGTCTTTATTAAATTATTAGGATTATATTCAATTATTTTATTATAAAGCTTCAATATATGCAACTTCAACTTATGAGACTGTATAGATTCATCAGATAAATGTAATATAATTAATTCAATTAAAAACTTAATTTGATTAAAAAAAACAGTATTTTTGGCATTTTCCAACAATTCAGTAAATTGATTTAATAATGTTGAAATTTCTTGATCTTTAAACTCATTGTTTTCCAATTTGTTCGCTAATAGATATCCATAAATTAAAATAAGGTACAGTAAATTTTTTTGTAAACTTTCCACCTTTTTTCCGTTTTTGAATTGAAAATTTTCTATAAAATTTGAACTTTTGAGCCTTATAAATTCTTTTGACCATAACTTGAACATATTTTCTGAAATTAATGCAACTTTTACAACTTTACAAAAAACATTACTTAATTCATTATCGTGGAAATTCAAAATTTCAGTCATTTTAACAAATAAAAACTTTGTTAAATCTTCGAAACTTGAAGATTTAATATCATTAAATAATATATTTTCGAAATATCTAATAGTTGGGCATTCAATTATAATCAAATCAAAGTAATCCAATATTTTATCTTCTTGAATATTAATATTAAAATTGGAATTTTTAATAAAATTTCCAAATATTTTATTTAAAATGAACTTAAACCTATTTTTAATTTGTAAGGCCTTTTCTATATATTCCATTTTTTCTAGATAGTTTCTCCTTTCATTTTCTTGAACTAATATATTTAAAAATTCTTGTGTATTAATTTTTCCTTTAGGATTCATTCCAATCGCTTTCCAAATATATTTGGCTAGTTCTATATTTTGAAAATCGATACATTTTTCAAAAAAATGAAAATTATCTAATGTTTTTATCTTGTAGAAAGTAGCTCTATTAGTATCTTTATCATTATTTAATATTGATCTGTTAAATTTGTATTTGTATTGGTATAAAGAATTTGAATTTCTCTTATTCTCAAGAATTTTAACTAATCCAGTATTATTTTTGAAATCCAAGCTTGTAACATTTTCATCTTTAACTATTGTTTTTCGTTTGTTTTCTGGTAGAAATATTTTTTGAATTATATTTATTCCACATATTTTGTTTATTTCACCATTAAAAAATTGCATTCAGTATTTTCATAATAAAATTATCATTCATATTTGAAAAATCATTTAATCTATATTTTCAAATTATTATATTTATTTTATTTAAAAAGCGCATGAAAACCGGTATTATATTTTCATTAAAATTTGTTTGCCACAAAAAAAAAATTTATAAATTTTGATTATGTAAAAATTATTGTCCATATAAATTAAATGTATAATTAGACCTATACCGGTAATTTAAGTTAATTTTTTTTTGATTAAATTGAAATAAATATTTCTAAAAATTTAAATATTTTGCATTTGAAAAAATATTTACCATTACTTTAAACTATAAATTATTTATTTAATAATGAAATGAAAAATAAACAAAAACATAAAAATTCTTTAAAAAACAGCGAGGATAATGAATCAATAAAAATTGAACCAAATATCAAGATTCCAGTAAAATGGCCATATTTACTAAATATTGTATTTAGTAAAGATATTTCAAGGTCCAACATCTTGGAACTACGTGTTTCTGAGACCACTTTAAATCAAATGACAATTGCAAATGGAACACTCTGTGTATTAAGGTATTTCGAAAAATCTCTATGTGTGACAATTAGATCGTTGGAGCCAAATGTTAAATTTGGAGATAACCAGGGACTAATAGGAGAATTAGTTATTAATAATTTAAATATAATAGATGAAAATATTGGCCAATTAGAAATAATACCTTTTAGAAGTTTTGCAAAAGATATGAATATTAATACTGAAATGAATAAGCACTGTATATTAAAATTTTTTGGAATTCTTGACATAAATAGTTCTACAAATAATAGTATGAAGAATTTGTTAAAATCTCCTCCAGAATATATTAATGATAACAAGAGTATTCAACAAATGATCATTTCAAGGTCTAGAGGAACTTGTGTATTTCAAGGTAATATTATTCCAATCCAAATTGCTTCAATGGTTTATTATTTTAATGTATTTGAATTTGATAAAAACCAGGAATTTTTAGAAAACTATTCAAAAATTGTGAAAATAGGTAACCAAACAAAAATTGAATTGGTTTTTGAAAATAAATTAGTTGATATTAAACAGATGAATAAAAATGAGGAAAATATAATAAAAAATGATATTAATTCTTCAATTAAAGGCCAAAGAAAATACGGAATGGATAAGATAGGAGGAATGAAACAATTAAAAGATGAAATTAATAAGTGCATTATTAATCCTTTGAAATTTTCAAAAATTTATTCTTCTTTTGGAATTAAACCCTCAAAAGGAATATTATTATATGGACCACCAGGGACAGGAAAAACCTTGATTGCTCGCTCTATTGCGGAAGAAATTGAGCTAATTGAAACTTTTGAACAAGAAGAATCTGGTTTAGAATTGTCTGTTGATTTTATTGTTATAGATGGAAGTAATATAAGTAATAGTACAGGTGATGAAGATAATCATTTCTTTAAATGTATTCAAAAAGTAAAGGATAATTCAAAAAAAGAAAAAATCATATACAGCATATTATTTATTGATGAAATTGATATGATTTGTGGTAATAGAGATAGTTTTTCAGGAATAAATGATCAAAACAAAAAATATCTAACAGCAATTTTGTCTTTACTTGACGGATTTGATGATAATAATAGGGTAATATTAATTGCAACAACAAACAAACCTAATGAAATAGATCCTGCATTAAGAAGAGCCGGAAGAATTGATCGTGAAATAGCTGTTGAAGTACCAAATAGCCTAGAAAGAAGAGAAATTATTGAGCTTATTCTAAGCGAAATTCCAAATAGTCTAAATGACTCTGAAATAGATTCTCTTGTTAATGAAACACAAGCGTTTGTTGGCGCAGATTTAAAGATGCTAATTAACGAATCTATAAATACATTTTTAGAAAGAACTACTAAGCTTGAACTTATTGACAATGGTAAAAGTCTGCTTCTTTCATTTGAAGATATTCACAATAGTGTTAAAAATATTAAGCCCTCTGCACTTAGAGAGCTTGCTATTGAAATCCCTAAAACTCATTGGAGCGATATAGGAGGATATGAAGAAGTCAAGGAACAACTTAAAGAGTGTGTTGAATGGCCATTAATCCACTCTGATCTTTTTGAATATATGAAAATAAAGCCTCCAAGTGGAGTTTTACTCTATGGCCCACCTGGATGTTCAAAAACATTAATGGCAAAAGCTGTTGCTACTGAAAGTAAGATGAACTTTATTAGTGTAAAGGGTCCTGAACTTTTTTCAAAATGGGTAGGAGAATCTGAAAAGTCTATACGTGAAATCTTTAGAAAAGCTAGACAAAACTCTCCTTGCATAATTTTTTTTGATGAAATTGATGCAATTGGTGTAAATAGAGAAAGTACATCAAACACTTCTGATGTTAGTACAAGAGTTCTTTCACAAATGTTGAATGAAATGGATGGAATCACTACAAATAAACAAGTTATTGTAATTGGGGCAACTAATAGACCTGATTTATTAGATTCTGCATTACTCAGACCTGGAAGACTTGATCGAATTATTTATATTGGACTTCCAAATTCTAAGGCAAGAAAGAAAATTCTTAATATTTATTTAAAATCAACAAATTATATTCAAAATAATAATAAAAATAATAATAAACCTGCTTTTGAAAGAAATTTAATTTCTGAAAATTTAGATAATTCTAAAATCATAAATAATAAAACTAAAGATAGTGATATTACTGAGTTATGTAGTAATATAAATAACATGGAAATTTTTGATAATTATGATGAAATGATTGATTTACTAGTAAATCTAACAAATGGTTATAGTGGTGCTGAACTTGCTTTATTATGCAGAGAAACTATGATGCAGGTTATTAGAAGAACTATTACAAATAACTTTGATTCTATCAAAGACTCAATTAGTAACCATATTATGTTTACTTGGGAAGATATATTGTTTGCTTTAGATAAAGTAAAGCCTCGAATCCCTAATTCATTAATAGAATTTTATGAAAATTACAACAAAAAAAACAATATAATATAATTATTTAATGTATTAAGTTATTCATGAAATAAATAATCTAGTTGGATATGTATAATATTCTGTATCATTTTCACTTTCATCTTGAATATATAAATCTGATGAGAAATAACTATCAAATGAACTTTCATTTTTGTTCAAGAATATATCATCTTGTTTATATTGATTCGAAGAGAAATCCAAATTATTATTATATTTGGAAAAGTTATTCATTGACTTTATATTTTCTTGAAATGTAGTATTTTCAATTGATTCAGCTTCTGTTAAGTTTTTAATATTATAATTCATGTTACATTTTACATTAAAATTTATATTTTGTTCAATATTATCAACAATATTCACTATACCAAATTCTTCTTGAGAAATTCTTTTTCTTTTTACAGGTTGATTAAGTGGAAACATTGATTTTGGAGTAATTGGAGAAGATTCATTTATAAAGTTTATACTTTTTGTTGGTGATAATAATAATGTATTTATTTGATTTTTACTATTAATATAAGAAGCACTTGTGTTTTCTTGTGTAATTTCTGAATACTTTGGTGAATGTATGTTAATGTTTCCATCTATATTTGAATTAGTAAAGTCATATATAGCATTATTTGTATATTTTGGTGAATTTGTATAAGTAATTTGTTGATTATTTATTGAACTATTACTTTGGATGAAATATTTGCTGCATTCATTATTTTCAGGTTTCTGATTAACAATTTGTGATGTATTAGAGTAATTATATTCTAAACTTTGATCGTTTTCAGAAGATTGATAATTTTCACTAAAGCTGAGTGATGAAGTATTTGATTTATAGATATTACCAAACGATTTAATATTTCTAGATTGTTTTAATCCTCTCCAAATATTTAAATAATTGATTAATGTGCCTGTATAATCTCCAAACCCAAATGAAGATAAAGCATTAATGATGTCTTCACCATTTAATACACGTCGCTTATTGCTAGTACAAATCTCTCCTGCTTGTGATGATATACAACCAATGAAATCTTTAGAAATTTGTTGCATCAGCATTTTTGATTCTCTAGATATTTTAGCCGAACCAGGTATAGATAATTTCATCATTCTCCCTATATTGTTGATAGGTAAAGACAAATCTGAGCCATCAGAATCTGGTATAAATTCAGAATCTTCATAGTTATCAACAATAATTTCTGATTCATTACTTAATTTTCCAATATTGCTTACATAATTACAATTTGCTTTGTTTATGAATGGTACATTTACTTGAAATGTCAGCTCATTGTTCATTTTACCAAACTATAAACATACAAATATGTAATAAAACTGTTTAATTAAGAATTGTATGTAGTTATTTGTTTGATCCCAAACGATTGAACTTTTAAATTTTCAAATTATTTTCAATGATTATTGATGCTGCTAATTTTGTAGTCAAAAACCCTCTTTGAGCGGCCAAGAAATAGTTATTATAAAATATAATTAAAAAATTTTTCTCAAAAAAAAAAAAGATTACAATATTTTTATTAAGCAAAATATATGTAAATAATATTTGAAAAATAATGATTTAAAACTAATTAAGTTGGCAAATTAATTGTTTTTAATTTGATTAATTGTTATAATTATGCTTAAATTGAAGTATATCAAGAAAAAAAAACATTAATTTCTTCTTTCTCTTTAAGTCAATATTTAATTATTGAATATTAAGTAAAAATTAGATGAATTAATACAATGAAAAAATGATTTTTTGATTATTTCATTTTAATATTACACGTAATTCAAAAATGCATGTTAAAAAAATAACATTTTAAAATAAAGATATAGAAGAAAAATAAATTCAAATGTATTAGCTTTAATAGTTTAAATATATATTCATAGAATTATTTATAAAATTATTCACAATACTTTAGAAATAATAATACTTAATTATTTGGTGTATTTTCAGCACCAAAAATTAAGTGATTTGTCTTATCGTTTGCTAAGTTTGGATTAGACTTAACATTTCTTGAGCTTTCGTCCTTGAATAATGAAAATATTTCAGAATTAGTATCAATTTGATTTGAGTTTATATGATTTTGAAGAATTTTTGCAAAATATTGTTTTAGAAAATCAAATTCTTGAATATGGAATGTAATTAAGTTCAAATTTTCGATAATTTTGCTAATACATCTACTTTTTGAACCCAATTTTAGTGACTCAAATGCAATAACATATAATTCAATGGCTTTTGAATCATTAAGTAAAGAAATTCTGAAAAAAAACTTAGGAATCAGGCTTGAACAAATATTATCTTTATTATTAATATAATGAAGCAAATATTGTGTTTGGTGAATAATAGTTTGTGTTTTTCCTTTATCAGTATAGTTATAAGAATATTCCAATGCTAATTGATTTATTAACAATGGAATAATGTTAATAGCAAGTTGATTATTTAAATCCTTGAAAAATTCTTGAAAGAATGAATTTGCAAGACTAGAAAGTTCAGAGTTAAATTCTGATTTGTTACTAATACATTTGAGGTAACTCAGCAATAATATTTCTTTTGGTTTAATGAAACCTATATTTAATAAATAATTAATAATTAACATAATATTATATTTCAAAGAGTTAATTTCTGTTTCATTTGAATTATCATCCAAATTTAAAAGTGAATATTGTTTTTCCATCCATGGATCTATAATATTTGGATACCTTGTTAATAAATCGTTGGTACAAAGTATTATGTTTAACATAATGTTGTCCATTTGAATTTTATTAATAAAATTAAATGAAGATGGATTATAAAGAAATGAAAATATTAGTTGAATATTTGGCATTTCAAATAAGTTAGATAATTTTGAATTTATATTTAAGTTTTGGTTGGAATTTTCATTCATCATTTTTTCATTAATATTTAATAACTTGGTTGTTAAAGAAGTTAACTTACATAATGAAACTATTGCACAATTTCTGGAATAATCCAGTTGCCACTGAAGGTCACTTGCACTATCTGTAATGTTATTATAATCAACAATTAAACTTGGATCTCTTGATAATAAATTAATTATTGGTACAATAAAATAAAAAATACTGTCATTAGAAAGGAGTTGATTTTCTAATATAATCTGAATATATTCAAAATATTCCTCTTCTAAATTGATTATTCCACATTCACTATTCTTCTCTTGAAATAATTTGGCCTTTTCAGAAGAGCTCTTTTGAACAATTGAATACAAGTACTTCCATTTATTATATAAATTTTCTACAAAATTACCATATTTTAATACAATATGACTCAATAAATTGATTATCTGAGATAATTCAATAATACTTACTTCTTTTGATTTCCTAAGCCTTTTGTGGAAATGAGCAAATAATTTATTAATAAAAAAATCAATATATAAAACTTTAGAATTGTTTTCTTTAGTATTCAAAAATTTAATATTTGATGGATTTGCAATTAAATTAAATACTGAGTTAATAATATTTATCAAAAGTGAATTATTTATTAATTTATAATCAAAATTGGAGAGAATTGTTATATAAGTTGATAAAATTTCATTTGTATAAACTTGGTTATTTATTTTAATTAAATTTAAACATTTAACTGAATATTCAAAAATAATATAATTTTTATTGGATGCAGAATTCATAAATAATTGATAAAGTATTTCAAAATTTGAATTTTTTTTGTTTTCAATTTCAAAAATACAGTTGTTATTCAAAGATTCAACCTTTATAATTACCAAAAGCAATTCAAGTAATGATACTAAGTTATTTTCAGCTTCATCATTTAAATTTGTTAAATTACTTCCAACTAGAGAAATTTCATTTAGGGTGTAGCTTTTTAACAAAGTTAAATCAAAATTTTGGGTATACTTTTTAGATATTTGTGTGTTTTTTGAAGTTAAATGTTCCAATAACTTTGAAAAGTTCATCATGTCATCATCATTAAATAATTCAATTATTTTAAGAAGATTCTTTATTGTTGATTGATTTATTACAATTTTTTCATTAAATTGAAGCTTCAAGTTTTGATCATCATCATTGTCTAATTCATTTTGAAAATAATTTTCTTGATTATCAGAATTTGAAAAATTGGAAAGATTATTAAACATTATAATGAAAAATCCATGTACAACAGAATTTAAAATATTAACATTATTAACTCTCCAAATACACTTTAATACATTTGAAAGGAGTGATTGACCTTTTTTAATATTTAGAGATACAGTTTCACAAATAAAAAGAATAGATGAAGAAGCATCTGAATTAATTTTTGAATGAATTCCATTAATACAGACTTTTTCCAGAATATCTTCCACAATTATAGAAACTTCTTTTGCATCAACTAATAATACTTTCATTAATTCATATTCAGATTCTTTTTTCTTTATAAAATTTGGATCAATTAACTCTTGAGGTTTTGTTTCTACATCATTAATATTTGAATTAATAATTGTATTGTTTAAATCATCAATACTATTTTTGTTTAAATGATTTAATTCAAGATTAATATTATTTAATAAATTGGAAATATGTTCATAATTTAATGGTAAATGATAATAATTTTCTGTAACTTTTCTAACCATTGTTCTTAATAAGTTTAATGATGAAGATCTAACATATGAAGATTCATCCAAAGTTCTCATATTTATTTCTTTAAATATAGTTATAAAAAAACTATACGGAATTATATCATTAATGAATAATCTTTGTATTGATTGGATAGATCTAGTTCGACAATTATAGTGTTTATCATAAATTCTTTCAAGTAATAAGTCAATAGATTCAATAATTTGTGATCTTTTTTCTAATGTAAAATCAGTGGATTTATTATAATTATTATCAATATTTTGACTTGAACTAGATAGGCAATATGGATCAATTTGATTTTTATTTTTCACTTGAATAAGTGAATTTGCAGTACTTGAAATAAAACATGATCTAAGTTTATAAGAAATCATGACTTTGAGAATTCTTCTGATTAATGAAATATTTTTCAAAATAATATTTGGGTTATTAATTGAAATAGATTCAACATATGAACTAATATAAACAATAATATTATTATCCTCACCAATATCTTCAATTTTATCCATTTTAATCCAGTAAAATCCAAGATTTTCGAGAATATAAACAAACAGACTATTAGAAAATTCTTCACTAATTAGCATTGTACTCGCTGATATAAAACTTGGAAAATCTTTAAATATGACATTATTCCGATTATTGGGGTTATTTATATGGTTTATATTTGATATTAAATCAATAGAACCATGAATAAAACAATTTGAAATAATTTCAAATAAACAACTTTTTAAATCATGATATTCTTCCTTTTCTTCATATTTCTCAATAAAATTAATGGATCTTAATATATTTATTATTAAATTTTGGGACAAATTTTCCCATTTGATTATATTAATTTTGCATAACTTATTAAATGTTTCAATTTCAAAATTAGTGACTAATTTTTTGACCAAATTAATTATTCTTAGAGATAATATTAATGACCACTCAGAAAGTCCAACTGTGGAAAAATTGACATTTAAATAATGTTTGGAAAAATTAATCAAATATTTTACTAATAAGAATGAAATTTCAAGAACTGATGAATCCTGAATAAATTTATTACTTTGAATACTTTCATCATTCAAATTAACTTCAAAATCTGTATTTTGTAATTGATCATGAAAAGAATCACTATTATCTAATTCTGTTTCAGTTTCATTAGAAGAATCACTATTATCAATTTCATAATTATACTTTGGGTTTTTTCTTCTCTTTGATTTTGAATTTTTCTTATTATTTGTATGAAATTTATTTTCAAATAGTTTTATATTTTGGTTAATTAAATCTTCGAGAATATCAAATTCTTGTAAGACAATATTTGTTATGCAAAAAATTATCATATTAAATAAATTATTGATTTGAGATTTCTCCGTATTATTAATTAAGGATTGTTTTAAAATTTCAATATATCTTAAAATCAAACTCAGGAATATTTTTTTTTCATGAATATGAATAATTTTTGACCATAAATATGATAGAGATAGCATGTAATATAAACCTAGTGGAATTTCAATTTCAGAATAATCATTGGCCTTTTCAACATTTAAGTCAAATTTAAAAACTCCTAATAAATCATCTTGTAAATAATTAATTATTGAATTAAATGTGATTCCATCATCATTTAAATCTAAAGAAAAATCTTCATTTTTAATGCATAAAACTGCCTCATCATCTTTGTATATTATATTAATATTGTTTAAAAACTTTAATAAATTGGAATCTTTTTTTGGTATAATAAATTGGTAAAATTTATTATTGTTAGTCATTACTTCTGTCTTTAAAATAAACAATATACAGAAAGCAATGGAATGAGTTTATAAGATATTTGATTAAAAGTAATAATATTAACAATTACAATTATTAATATTATTACTAATTTGTGAGTTGAGTTACATGTAATTTTTTTTAAAATTTTAGTGGCAAAATAAATATTGACTGAATTACCCGCCTTACGTTTTGGCGGCTTATACATAAATTATAAGTACCAGTATTCTTTAAAGTTTATCAATAGAAAGAGGAAGTCAAAGAATGTATATAAGTAAAATAATATTAAAAACTTAGTAGACTATATTAATGTAAGTTTAAAAATATGAAAATAAATAGAGAGATAATAAATTAAAAATATGATCAAAAATTAATTATAGTAATTAATCAATTTTCAAAAATTGTCAGGAAAAGACTAGGTTAATGAATTAATTCAAAATAGTCTTTTTTCTGTTTGAATAAAAGACAATAACCTATACTTTGGAAATAAAATAGAATAATATATTTGCATTTTGGGAAAAAAGGAGTTATTAAACATATTAGTAGAAATTAACAGGTTTTAAAAATTGTAAAAATAAAAAAAATTTGAAAAGAAAAAATAATAAAATGAGTTCAACAAGCTTAGGACATAGATTCAAGGTAAGTTTGAAAATTTAAACGTTGAATTTTGTATGAATCTTATTAACATTTTTATTTAATTACTAGGATATTACTATTATTCCTAATAGTAAAGATCTAATAGATATTGTACTATCCAAGACCCAAAGGAAGACTCCAACTCAAGTACATCCACAGTTTCAAATTAGTAGAATAAGGTCATTTTATATGAGAAAAGTGAAATTTTGCCAGCAAATTATTCATGATAGATTAACCATGATACTAACTCAGTTTCCAAGATTGGATGAAATACATCCATTTTATTCAGATCTATGTAATGTATTGTATGATAGAGATCATTATAAGCTTGCATTGGGCCATATTTCAGGTTCGAAGAATATTGTTGATTCTTTAGCAAAGGATTATGTAAGATTGTTGAAATATGCAGATAGTCCATATAAATGCAAAATGCTAAAAAGAGCTGCATTGGGTAGAATGTGTACTTGCTTAAAGAAGCTACAAGCACCATTGGAATACTTGGAGGAAGTAAGACAACATATTGGACGTCTTCCAAGTATTAATCCAACTACAAGAACACTAATAGTATGTGGTTATCCAAATGTTGGTAAGAGTAGCTTTATTAATTGTGTTTCTCACGCTAATGTTGAAGTTGAGCCATATGCATTTACTACTAAATCGTTATATGTCGGCCATTTTGACTATAATTATGCTAGATGGCAAGTAATTGACACACCAGGTATTTTGGATCGTCCATTGGATGAGAGAAATACTATAGAAATGACGGCTATCACAGCTCTGGCACACATTCACTCATGTATTTTATATTTCGTTGATATTTCAGAAGAGTGTGGTTATAGTATTGAGAAACAAACTCAACTTTTTCATTCTATCAAGACCTTATTTAGAAATAAACAAGTTTTTATTATATTAAATAAGATTGATTCTCGTTCAGTAGATGATTTATCACCGGAAGAAAAGAAAATGATTGAGGAGCTTAAAACAGGGCTTGAAGGTGAATCTAATGAAAATGGAGGAAAAGTTGAAGTAGTTGATATTTTGACAATGTCAACAATGAAAAAGATTGGAGTAGAAGAAGCAAAAAATAGAGCATGTAATGAACTTCTTCAAAAAAGAATAGAAATTAAGGTGAAAACCAAAAGAGTGGATGCAATTTCAAGAAGGCTTCATATAGCAGAAACACCATTAAATAAAGACAGGCCACCTTGTATACCTGATTCAGTAATACAAGAAAGATCTCAAGAAATCAAATCAAGAACAAAATCGGGACCATTAGAAAAGGAGCTTGAAGAAGAAATGGGTGGTGCTGGTGTATATCAAATGGATTGGAATAGGAAATATGTTCTTAAGGATGATAATTGGAAATATGATTTGGTCCCAGAGATTATGGATGGCAAAAATATTATTGACTTTATTGACCCAGAAATTGAAGAAAAATTGAGGGAGCTCGAAAAAGAAGAGGAAATATTATTGATGAATGATCCATCGCAAGAATTTGATGAGAAATTATGGGAACAAACTCAAACAGCTCTTAAGAATATACATGATAAGATTAATCTTAAGAGGAGAGAAAATATGGATAATAAGGCAAGAAACGCACCTACATTACCTAGAGGAAGAGCTAGACAAGCTTCTGCTGGTGAATTAACAAAGTTAACTAATCAACTTGATGAATTAGGTTACGATATATCAAAAATATATGAAAGAGGCAGAAGCCTTGCAAGGAAAGAGGAAAATAAGAGAGAAAGAGGAAGGTCTTTAACAAGAAAAGCAGTTAATGATGGTTCTGATCAAATTTCCTTATTAAGAGCTAAAAGATCAAGAAGTCTTGCAGGCAATGAAGACATCGAAATGTCTGTTAACAATGAAAACTCATCTAAGGAGTTGTTTAAAAGAAAAAGACTGGCAAGGGGTCACAGCCCTGCTCCTAATCGTATTGATGCTTCACTTAAACCTGGAAAACAACAAGAAAAGGCTGAAAAATTGCGCAGAAAATCCCAAGCTAAGCTTGGAAAACTCGCTAGAAGAGGAGAGGCCGATCGTAGTGTTCCGACAAAAATGCCAATGCATTTATTTTCAGGAAAACGTGGTATGGGTAAAACCGACCGTAGATAGTTTAGTAGTACATTTTGGGAAAAAAAGTAGATATTATAGTTTGATTAATAATTACTATACTTTTACTAAAGGATAAATTGTTAAAATTTATTTCTATTTTAATCTGTTTAAATTCATGTTATTTTTAAAATATATATTTTTTATTTTAATCATTCCTTTAGAATTAAATCTATATAAAAAAATAAGCCAAAAAAGCCCGCCACCCCACAAGTTACCTACGTGTGAAAGCATGTTTATATTATAAATTTTTTGACAAGCAAATAACAAAAAAATTAACAAAAAAAAAAGCAAAATAAAAAGAAGATCATAGAAGGAATAAATATTTAAATAAAAGAATATAAAA
Organism: Cryptosporidium ubiquitum; assembly: GCF_001865345.1. Lineage (NCBI taxonomy): Eukaryota > Apicomplexa > Conoidasida > Eucoccidiorida > Cryptosporidiidae > Cryptosporidium > Cryptosporidium ubiquitum. The sequence goes on along the minus strand of NW_021639828.1, from coordinate 3,609 downwards.
ATATTTTAAAAAAAAACGAAACTATTTATTCTTAGTAACTTGAAGCTGACAATATTAAAAAAAGTACTTTTATGTGGAACAAAGAAAAGCGCAGTAAATATTAACAAAATTATTTAAACAAATTATATATATTATATGTAATATATATATAATATATAGTACTATAGTAGAGATATTCCAAAAAAAGACCTGTTATATCATGGAAAATTATAATGAAATAGGTCAAGAAAACAAAGTATGGATATATTCCAGAGCAAATCCATATACAATAGAGTTATCAAATAAATTGGCTGAAAAAAAAGCAAAAGCCTTTTTTAAAGATTCAAATAAATTTGAATTCGAAATAGAAAATGAAGAAAATAACTTGGATGCATTTATCTTAGGAAATGTAATTTCTTATAATTCTCAACAAGGAATATACGAATGTGAATATATTGGTGAATTCCGGTATGAAATAGAAAATAATAAAAACCATTTTTATGTAGACAAAGAATTTATATATAAGGCAGATAATGGATTTGGCTATAAAGATAATTCACAGTTGAAGAATTTAAATATTGGTAATGTAATAAAGAATATTCAAGTTTGTTATGATATGTTAAAAGGTAGTAATGATATAATAGAGAACAATCAAAAAGAATCAATGAAATTGAATGGTATTAGAAGTACCAATGATTTACCAAAGTATCCAATGTACACTTTTGCAGGAGGAATACTGATTGCAGTGAATCCATACAAGGAATACAATATTTATAATGATGAAATAGCACAGGAATTCATAGGTAAAAATATAATAAATATGGAGCCACATCCATTTGCAATAGCAGAATGGACATACAGAAGAATGCTAAAGGATAATAGATCACAATCAATAATAATTTCAGGAGAAAGTGGAGCAGGAAAGACAGAAACTTCAAAACATGTATTGAAATATCTGAGTTATGTAAGCAATAGGCAGAGGATGAGGAATGGTACCAATATGAATAATAAATTTGGAGGATTGTTTTTATCAACGATCGAAAACTGTCTACTTTCTTCAAATCCATTATTGGAAGTATTTGGGAATTCAAGAACAATTAGAAATTGTAATTCATCACGATTTGGAAAGTATATGAAACTTGGTTTTGATGATGATGGAAGAATAGTTAATGCATCCATAAATACTTATTTGTTAGCAAAGTCAAGAGTAGTACATCTTCCGAATAACGAAAGAAATTATCACATTTTCTACCATATTTTGAATGAAATAAACGAAAAGCAGAAGAGTAAATGGGGTTTAAAATCTGAAACTTCTCCTCTAGAATTTAATTACTTGAAGACTGTGGATTTAAAAGGAGCCAGACAGAAAATTGATACAGACTCAATAAGAAGTGAAAATTTGAAAGAAATTGTCAAATCTGTTCCATATAATATGAAGATAATAAATGATTGCTTTCAATCTATTGGAGTTTCTGAGGAAAGTAGAGATTTGATATATGATATGGTATATTCAATTCTATTGTTAGGAAACATTGATTTTAATCCAGTTGAAAATAGAGATGAAGAAGAATGTGAGCTGACTCAAGAATCAGTATCAATAATAGACCAAATAGTACAAATATGGAATTACAATTATAATGCTGATTCAGATTTTACTATGATAAGTAATCAAGAATTAATTGAGTTATTGACTACTAAAAGTATAGTCAAGATCAAGAAAAGGTTATCATATTCTGAGGCGATATATACTAGGGATAGTATTTCTAGATATCTTTATGAATGGATTTTTAATTTAATTGTAGAACTGATAAATATAGCACTAAAACAAAATATATTTGATAACAATGAAAATTCAGCAAAATACTCCGATCATAATAATTCAATAGGTATATTGGATATTTTTGGATTTGAGGATTTGGAACCAAATTATGTGAATAGCTTTGAACAATTACTGATAAATTACTGTAATGAGAGATTACATAGCTTTTTTTTGGAGCAATTACTATATAGAGATACAGTACTATACAAGACAGAGGGAATAAATAATAGCATTTCAACAACCCCGTCAGCAAATGTAATTGATTTGTTATTTCATCAGTCATTTGTATGCACAGTAATGAGTGGTGTAAATCCAAAATATCTCAGTAATACAGAAATAGATGAAAATGATCCGAGAAATAATGGTAATACCAATAATTGCGCTTCTCACGCATTTTATGAAAAGTTCCAGTATAATAATTCAATATTGAGTTTACTTCCATATAATATTATATCAATTTTAGATGAAACAGGAAAGATACCAATGAAAGGAAATAGAGATCATGCATTTTGTAATAAGGTTCATTTACTAAATAAATTACAAAACAATTCAAATGTCAGAATGAGTGTGAATAGGGGATCAATATGCAATTCAAAGGATGAAATGAATACATCTGGTATAATGAACCAGTTAAATTATTTGTCTGAATCTATTGGAAAGGTAATTCAGATTCAAAAACTCAATCTTGAGAAGACTTTTACGATAAATCATTTTGCAGGTCCCGTGAAATATACAAGTAATGAGTTTATATCAAAAAATACAGATTTCTTATCAACAAATATTGAGAAAATAATACATACAAGAATAAACACGATTCAGGAAATAAATAAGTTTAAGTATAATTTATTGAGTAAAGTGGATAATGATGAAAAAAATAAACAATTAAAAGAAGAAGATGGTAGTATTAGTCAAGATAATACATTAATTAACGATGAGAGTCCACAATCAGAAACAAGTTTGGTTAGAAAGAGTATTTTATCATTAAATGGAGTATCAAATTTTGTTGAGAAGAATAGTTTACAATTAAATACATTGACGAATTTAATCAATTCAAATGCAAACCAGGTACCAACTCCAATGAATACTAATAAGAATAAGAGTGTTTCAAGCATGTTTGTAAGACAAGTTCAAAATATGTTAGTAAATGAATTATATCCAACTCAAAGCCATTTTATAAGATGTATAAAGCCAAATAATCAGCAGATTTCATTAAAATTTAATAGTTTAAAGGTTTATAAACAGCTTCAAATTGGTGGAATTCTTCAAATTCTTAATATTATGATTTATGGTTATCCTTGTAGAATTCCTTATAGTCAGATTTATAATTATTTTAAACAAATCATTGTAATTAATACTGAAGTGGACGATTCTTGCTCATCAATGACTGACCCAAATTTAATTAATAATGATATATTATCCAAGGCAAAATTACTATTAAGAGATGAAAGACTTTTTGTTTCCTTATTATTGGAATATATGGGTTATAGGGATAAAATCGACTATCAACTTGGATTAACTCGAGTATTTTTTAAATTTAATGTTTTAGATAAAGTTGAACAATTTATCCAGAAATGTGATCAAGAAAATTCTATTGATTGGAAAATTGAGTGCATTAATTCTTTATATAAACATTGGTTAAGGAAAAAATGTAAGAATTACTTGATAATGATAAGATGTTCAATTAAATTTTTTTCATTGTATAAGTATATTAAAAGAAAAAATGCGTCTAGAAAGATTTACAAGGCATTAAGTAATTATGTATGTATTATGAAAGAAAGGAAGAAGATTGAAAGAGAAAGAATTGAAAGAGA